>NC_134358.1:460711414-461035789 GCF_048569485.1 Anomaloglossus baeobatrachus
AAAGATATTTGCAGCACGTCTGCCTTCATTGCACACTCAAACTCATTATAACTAAGCCATTATACTAGCAAACACTCAGTGTACCTAGTGGCATCCTAAACGTGGCTATTGGACTTTTGTCCAGTCCCACTAGTGCAAAGATATTTGCAGCACGTCTGCCTGCATTGCACACTCAAACTCATTATAACTAAGCCATTATACTAGCAAACACTCAGTGTACCTAGTGGCATCCTAAACGTGGCTATTGGACTTTTGTCTAGTCCCACTAGTGCAAAGATATTTGCAGCACGTCTGCCTGCATTGCACACTCAAACTCATTATAACTAAGCCATTATACTAGCAAACACTCAGTGTACCTAGTGGCATCCTAAACGTGGCTATTGGACTTTTGTCTAGTCCCACTAGTGCAAAGATATTTGCAGCACGTCTGCCTGCATTGCACATTCAAACTCATTATAACTAAGCCATTATACTAGCAAACACTCAGTGTACCTAGTGGCATCCTAAACGTGGCTATTGGACTTTTGTCTAGTCCCACTAGTGCAAAGATATTTGCAGCACGTCTGCCTGCATTGCTCACTCAAACTCATTATAACTAAGCCATTATACTAGCAAACACTCAGTGTACCTAGTGGCATCCTAAACGTGGCTATTGGACTTTTGTCTAGTCCCACTAGTGCAAAGATATTTGCAGCATGTCTGCCTGCATTGCACATTCAAACTCATTATAACTAAGCCATTATACTAGCAAACACTCAGTGTACCTAGTGGCATCCTAAACGTGGCTATTGGACTTTTGTCTAGTCCCACTAGTGCAAAGATATTTGCAGCACGTCTGCCTGCATTGCACACTCAAACTCATTATAACTAAGCCATTATACTAGCAAACACTCAGTGTACCTAGTGGCATCCTAAACGTGGCTATTGGACTTTTGTCTAGTCCCACTAGTGCAAAGATATTTGCAGCATGTCTGCCTGCATTGCACATTCAAACTCATTATAACTAAGCCATCATACTAGCAAACACTCAGTGTACCTAGTGGCATCCTAAACGTGGCTATTGGACTTTTGTATAGTCCCACTAGTGCAAAGATATTTGCAGCATGTCTGCCTGCATTGCACATTCAAACTCATTATAACTAAGCCATTATACTAGCAAACACTCAGTGTATCTAGTGGCATCCTAAACGTGGCTATTGGACTTTTGTCCAGTCCCACTAGTGCAAAGATATTTGCAGCACGTCTGCCTGCATTGCACACTCAAACTCATTATAACTAAGCCAATTATACTAGCAAACACTCAGTGTACCTAGTGGCATCCTAAACGTGGCTATTGGACTTTTGTCTAGTCCCACTAGTGCAAAGATATTTGCAGCACGTCTGCCTGCATTGCACACTCAAACTCATTATAACTAAGCCATTATACTGGCAAACACTCAGTGTACCTAGTGGCATCCTAAACGTGGCTATTAGACTTTTGTCTAGTCCCACTAGTGCAAAGATATTTGCAGCACGTCTGCCTGCATTGCACACTCAAACTCATTATAACTAAGCCATTATACTAGCAAACACTCAGTGTACCTAGTGGCATCCTAAACGTGGCTATTGGACTTTTGTCCAGTCCCACTAGTGCAAAGATATTTGCAGCACGTCTGCCTGCATTGCACACTCAAACTCATTATAACTAAGCCATTATACTAGCAACCACTCAGTGTACCTAGTGGCATCCTAAACGTGGCTATTGGACTTTTGTCTAGTCCCACTAGTGCAAAGATATTTGCAGCACGTCTGCCTGCATTGCACACTCAAACTCATTATAACTAAGCCATTATACTAGCAAACACTCAGTGTACCTAGTGGCATCCTAAACGTGGCTATTGGACTTTTGTCTAGTCCCACTAGTGCAAAGATATTTGCAGCACGTCTGCCTGCATTGCACACTCAAACTCATTATAACTAAGCCATTATACTAGCAAACACTCAGTGTACCTAGTGGCATCCTAAACGTGGCTATTGGACTTTTGTCTAGTCCCACTAGTGCAAAGATATTTGCAGCACGTCTGCCTGCATTGCACACTCAAACTCATTATAACTAAGCCATTATACTAGCAAACACTCAGTGTACCTAGTGGCATCCTAAACGTGGCTATTGGACTTTTGTCTAGTCCCACTAGTGCAAAGATATTTGCAGCATGTCTGCCTGCATTGCACATTCAAACTCATTATAACTAAGCCATTATACTAGCAAACACTCAGTGTACCTAGTGGCATCCTAAACGTGGCTATTGGACTTTTGTCTAGTCCCACTAGTGCAAAGATATTTGCAGCACGTCTGCCTGCATTGCACACTCAAACTCATTATAACTAAGCCATTATACTAGCAAACACTCAGTGTACCTAGTGGCATCCTAAACGTGGCTATTGGACTTTTGTCTAGTCCTACTAGTGCAAAGATATTTGCAGCATGTCTGCCTGCATTGCACATTCAAACTCATTATAACTAAGCCATTATACTAGCAAACACTCAGTGTACCTAGTGGCATCCTAAACGTGGCTATTGGACTTTTGTATAGTCCCACTAGTGCAAAGATATTTGCAGCACGTCTGCCTGCATTGCACACTCAAACTCATTATAACTAAGCCATTATACTAGCAAACACTCAGTGTACCTAGTGGCATCCTAAACGTGGCTATTTGACTTTTGTCTAGTCCCACTAGTGCAAAGATATTTGCAGCACGTCTGCCTGCATTGCACACTCAAACTCATTATAACTAAGCCATTATACTAGCAAACACTCAGTGTACCTAGTGGCATCCTAAACGTGGCTATTGGACTTTTGTCTAGTCCCACTAGTGCAAAGATATTTGCAGCACGTCTGCCTGCATTGCACACTCAAACTCATTATAACTAAGCCATTATACTAGCAAACACTCAGTGTACCTAGTGGCATCCTAAACATGGCTATTGGCCTTTTGTCTAGTCCCACTAGTGCAAAGATATTTGCAGCACGTCTGCCTGCATTGCACACTCAAACTCATTATAACTAAGCCATTATACTAGCAAACACTCAGTGTACCTAGTGGCATCCTAAACGTGGCTATTGGACTTTTGTCTAGTCCCACTAGTGCAAAGATATTTGCAGCACGTCTGCCTGCATTGCACACTCAAACTCATTATAACTAAGCCATTATACTAGCAAACACTCAGTGTACCTAGTGGCATCCTAAACGTGGCTGTTGGACTTCTGTATAGTCCCAGTAGTGCACAGATATTTGCAGCATGTCTGCCTGCATTGCACACTCCAACTCATAGTTACTATTCCATTATACTAGCAATTTATGCTGCCAGTTTAAGGGCCGTAGTTGCATTGTCAGGGATATTTATTCTTTATTATTCTGCTGTTAATAAAGCTAGACCACCGCTGCAATCTACACCACCTCTCAATTTTTACTACCATATTTTTAGTGCACAATCTTGTCGCAATCAACATGATTGGCAAAATGACAGATGCTGGTGGAAAGGGGAAGAGGCGTGGTGGAAAAGGAAAAAAAGGTTTTGTCCGTGGGGAAGGTGGCAAAGCTCCATTATCATCTGCTGAAGATAGACCATCTACCAGCAAAAGTAAGATGTCTACTTCTTACCGTGGACAATCCGATGTGCTCCCTTTTTTACGGACACGAACAACAGGAACAAAGGTAGATGATGGCCAAAAAAGGAAAATGCTTGAATGGATCTCAAGTGGTCCAACAAGTGCCCTCTCAGCCACTTCAAGTACCGCATCCAAAAAACACCAGTCCTCTGAGTTGTCATCCCAATCAAACTTGCTTTCTCCCAGCTCTGAAGTCTCCATCAGCCCTGCACAGTATGGTGGAACTGAGATGGCTGAGTCTGCAGAGCTGTTCAGTCACACTATAGCCTGGGAATCAGAGGTCTACTCCCAAGCTACAGTGAGTACAGAACATGAAATGGTCTGCAGTGATGCCCAGAACCTTTGTGATTCTGATTCAGGCCGTGAGGACCAAGTTTCTGAGCATAATGTTGACCCTTTATCACAAACTGTAACACCTGTGGTTATAGACAATGAGGAACATACTGATGAAGATGAGACGCAGATACCCGATTTGGATGACAACTTAAATATTCGGTCAGGGCAAGAAGAGGCTCAGTCTGAGGGGGAGGGGAGTGCAAACACAACAATTGATGATGAAGTTCTAGATCCCACCTACTGTCAACCCACAGTCAGGCACTCGAGGAGGTCAACAGAGGTGGTGGAGGAGGATGCAACTGATGACGAAGTTACCTTGCGCCTTCCTGGACAGAGTCGGAGTACTGGTAGCACGTCTACAACTGCATCCTCAGCCACCACTCTGCCTCTGAGCACTAGTCGGGGTGGATCAACAGGTCGCATGCCCTCTAAGCCTTGCCTAGCCTGGTCCTTTTTTGACATAGCAAAAGATCGCCCAAATTATGTGATCTGTAAAATTTGTCATGGTTCTATTAGTAGAGGTCAAAACCTCAGCAGTTTGACAACTTCTTCCATGAATCGTCACATGAATAAATATCATATGTCCCGGTGGGAAGCTCACCTTGCTGCAATGCGGCCTAGCGGAGAGAACCATCCACCGCCTGCCCCTTCCAGTGCATCCGCGCGCTCTTCATCTTCTATGACTGTGGGGACAGCTGTCACACCTGGTTTTCCACGCACAACTTCCACCACTGTAACCACAACAGGCAGTTTGCTTGGTAGGTCGTCAGTTGGTTTGGAAGGGGAAACAAGTGAGTGTGTACAGCTCTCTCAGACATCGATAGCACCAACGTTGGATGAAGGCAACATCAGGTCTCCGCCTGCACTTTCCTCACAAACCTGCATTTTTCCAGGGACATTCTACTCAACACCGTCTACACACAGCAGCCAGATCTCTGTCCCTCAGATGTGGTCAAATAAAAGGCCACTTCCTGTGACCCATGACAAAGCTAAGAGGTTGACTCTATCCCTCTGTAAGCTCTTGGCTACCGAAATGCTGCCTTTCCGCCTAGTGGACACACAGGATTTTAGAGACCTTATGTCTGTCGCTGTGCCCCAGTACCAGATGCCTAGTCGCCACTACTTCTCTAAGAAAGGTGTGCCCGCGCAACACCAGCATGTCGCACACAACATCACCGCTTCCTTGAGAAACTCTGTGTGTGAACGGGTGCATTTCACCACCGATACTTGGACCAGTAAGCATGGACAGGGACGTTACATGTCGCTGACTGGGCACTGGGTAACTATGGTGATAGATGGTGAAGGGTCTGCTGCACAAGTCTTGCCGTCCCCACGACTTGTGTGTCAATCCTCTGTCTGTCCAAGTTCCGCCACTGCTTCTGCCTCCTCCACCTCATCTGGGTCCTCCACCTCCGCCCCAAGCCTGCCTGGTCAGGCCACCAGCGTTCTCACTGCGCAGAAGGAATCACGCACGCCTCATTACTATGCTGGCAGCATAGTTTTTCCTCGTATTTGTGATGTTTTTAGTTTGAAAGTACTGTTTTTAAAAAAAAAAATTTAATTCCTCTTTTCTAGGTTTTTTTTATGTGTTTTCTGCATATGACTCTTGCAGTGATCTGCAATAACTACTATTTGGATTTGATTATGACCATGTCGGATGCTTGGGATATGAAATCAGTTTATATCATCTGAGGAATATTTATGTCGCCATGGATGTTTCGTGTTGGGAAAATATCATTAAAGTTGTATCTTATGTTTCATATTGAATTATAAATTCTGTCCAAGCGTATGGATTGCATCTATGTATTTGATGTATGGTCTGGTCTTTATCTATGGATATGACATTTTTCATATGCAGTCTTTGTTGATTCTTTATATGTTTAAGGTGCGCATAATTTTTGCTAGTGTATTATGTATTATCATTGGTGTCAATGTGACCATTACCATATATTTCTGTTGGCGCCCGATCCGGGTTGGCTGCTGTACGTTCGTGCTGTCGTGGCTGTGGACCGCTGACCGGCCTGTCGCATCTCTATGTGTCATGTGGCCTGGGATTTCCTGGGTCACGTGTCACTGACGCGGCCGCCGCTCGGCGTCTCGCATTGTCATGGCAGCGTGAACGTCATAATGCGGTCCATTCATGTTATAAACCAGGTGCTTTCTTGCCTCATCACTGCCCCGTGATGAAGGTTTTCGAAACGGCCGTCGGGCTGTCTCCTGCAGCGTTCCTGCCATGTGTCTGATCAGCTGTCCTGGTATGTTTATCGCTATGCTTCCGCCTTGATTACTTACTATCTCAGTAAGGGCTAACATGTGGGTGAGTCTTGATTGGGCCCCCTGCTACCGCTCAGCTGCGCAGTACCTGAGGGATACATATGCACTTCCTATTTAGGGTAACAATATATGTCATATATGTGGCTCTCATTTATTAGTATATGGGCTGTCTCCTGTAGCGTTCCTGCCACGTGTCTGATCAGCTGTCCTGGTATGTTTATCGCTATGCTTCCGCCTTGATTACTTACTATCTCAGTAAGGGCTAACATGTGGGTGAGTCTTGATTGGGCCCCCTGCTACCGCTCAGCTGCGCAGTACATGAGGGATACATATGCACTTCCTATTTAGGGTAACAACATATGTCATATATGTGGCTGTCATTTATTAGTATATGGCCTAATTTTCATGGATGAGTCCTTATTGGGCCCCCTGCCACCGTTCAGCTGCTTAATGTATGTGGGATACATATGTATTTCCTACTAAGGGTAACATCATATGCCGTATGTGTGTTTGCCATTATTAATTCTATTGTTGGTATATGGCCTATTTTTTATGGGTGAGTCTTTTTTGGGCCCCCTGCTACCGCTCAGCGGCTTAGTGCATGAGGGATACATATGTATTTCCTATTAAGGGTTACATCATATGCTGTATATGTGTTTGCCATTATTATTCACATTTAGTATATGGCCTATTATTCACAGGCAATGTTGTTGTAATAAGCATAAGATCATATATGACTTCACTGTATCGAGCTTGCAATATACTTCTGGCCTATGCAATTTATTGATAAATATATTTGACATTTGTGATTGGTAATATGATCTTTGCGTATAGCCAATCTAACTGTAATTGAAATATAATTCTGGCTTATGCAGTTTTCTGACTGATATATTTGATATCCTGAGTGTTTTTTCTCTATCACTATATGTGGCTGGCAATACAAATTTTTGCAATTATATGAGCTCCTATTGGATATTATATCTATATTACAAGCTCTTTTTTGCCCCACATTGGTGTTTCTGCAAAGACTCTTGGGATGCACAATATGATATGCCACTGTTTGTACGGTCATATATGCATATTAGTCCCTATGCTGTATCCTTCTTTTTATTGATTATGATGGGCGTGATACTCTGCAGGTTTTTGACTATTGGTCACCACTGAATTTTATTATGTGCTCTCATTCGCTGCTCCTGAATGATTTATTGTTCAGATTGATTTTGTTATAAATAAACACTTTTGCATATAAACATTGGACCTTGTTCGCCTTTTTCTTCCTTTTTCTCTGTATTACTTAGCGAATGTCCAGCGATTATTCATGTAATCCATGCTTATCATAATGGTATATATGTAAATATGTATTTTTCACCTAACTCATTGTTGTTTGTTCTTGCTGTGTTTTGCACAGGCCTAGTGATTATCAACATGGATTTTAGAGCCAAGGAAACATCTTGGCTCAATCAAATTGAGCAAGTGTATGGCGGCACTTCAGATTGTACTAATACGGGTGGTGATCAACAAACTGAGGAGCTATTTTCTGATATTCAATTTCATCTACTTAAGCGCACATGCTTATGGTGGAGTAGAGCATTGTTAGAGAGGTATACCTCCAAGCAAATTATACCACAAGGACTTCGGGTCCGTGTGACCCCTACTTTCATTGTTGAGGATGATGAATTTATTAAAAAATGGGAAGAGGCATGTCACTTATGCTCATCTACCCTAATGCATTTATTGATTAAGTATAATACTGATCATATTTCCAAATTGGACAAGGAACTGGAGAGTGAACAGGCTCTACTGAGGAGCAAATGTACGGAGGATAAGTTTAAAAATTTCGAGAAGGCATTGGATGCTAAATTGGATTCGGCAGTTAAAAAGATCCAGGATAACCAGTTAAAAAAATTCAACCGTGACCAACGTGATTTTGCCACCAATATGGTATATTTTTGGCGAAGACCTTCTTCCACGCATAATAGTATGGTCAGATCCTCCTCCTTTTCCTCTGTGAATTCAATCAGTGACCAGTCAGATGTATCATCTATGTCTCAGACACGATCTGGAGCTCATTTTGGAGGTGGTGGACGAGGAGCTGCACATTCTCGACACTATCAGGCATCTTTACGTCCCCACAAACAACATAGGGGTTCCAATAAGGTAATTAACTTAAGCCCTCACCAATTGACCTCAGCAGATGTATCCTTATTGGAAAGGGGGTTGTCATTCTCCCCTGTGGCCAAGTTCGATCCGTTCTTGGCCACTAAGGATCTTCACATCTTTGCCCGTTCTTTAATCTTCAAGAAGTATTTCTTTGGTGATCATTTGAACTCTATGTTTCCCTCAGCACAGGAACTGGAGAGCTATAAGGACCCTTGAGGAGTTATCTGCTGAGAGTACAATTGGTGTTGAAGGTAAGATCCCTGCTTCTATTAAACCACGCTCCAAAAGATTTCCATCTTTTGCATCCTGCCCCAATATTGAGCTATTTGACCAGATTGTGTCTGAGAACTTCAAGGAGATTGCTACACATGTTGCATCTAGAGAGGATAATCTCTCCCGGGAGGAGCGATCTCGCCTATATGAATTGAAACACTTATCTAATGTGGTGCTGAAGCCGGCCAATAAGGGTGGCAACATCGTCGTCTGGCCTTCAGATATGTATGAGAAGGAGGCGTTTCACCAACTATCTGATTCAGCTTGTTATAAAAAATTAACATATAACCCTTTGTCTAGTTTTTCTGCCCTACCTAAGAACATACTAAAAAGGGCATCAGATGATGGTGTTGTCACCTCGGATCTGGCTTCAGCATTACAGGTAAGTGAACCATCTGTGGCGACTATGTATCTATTACCAAAGATACATAAGAATAGTTCTATTCCTCCCGGGAGACCTATTATTTCCGGATGTAACAGTTTCCTTGAGAATGTCAATAAATGGATAGAGTCCATTCTCCAGCCTATTGTCCAGACTCTCCCCTCCTTTTTGAAGGATACTGGGGACCTATTGAAGCGGGTTGATGGAATACATTTGGGTGATGAGACTTTATTGGTTTGTGCGGATGTTGAATCATTGTACACCAATATTCGTCATGTTGATGGATTGGCAGCCGTTCGGTATTTTATCAACATGTCTAATCTTACATCAGAGATCGTCAATCTTGTCATGGCTCTTCTTGAATTTTCTTTAACACACAATTTTTTTCTTTTTAAGGGGTCCTTCTACTTACAGCTCCAGGGTACAGCGATGGGCGCGGCCTTCGCGCCGTCGTATGCCAACTTGTTCCTGGGGCTGTGGGAGAGGGACCTCCTCCTGTCAGATCAGTTGTCGTCAATGGATCGTGTCCCCTTTTGGGCACGGTACATTGACGACATCTTTTTGATCTGGCAGGGGCCTCTTAATTTATTGAAGGAGTTTTTTTCTGTTATTAATAAAAATGAGTATAATATTCATTTAACATATTCATTTTCCCATGACAAGATTGACTTTCTCGATGTGGTCCTGAAGCGTGATGCTTCGGGATTTATACAGACGGATCTTTTCCGTAAACCAACGGCTGCCAATTCATTCTTACACGGCTCATCCTCCCATCCTGCCTATATGCTCAATGCTGTCCCTGTTGGACAATTTTTGAGGATACGTAGGGTGTGCTCAACTAATGAGGATTTTGAGGTTCAAGCCACTAAACTTAAGATAATGTTTAGAGAGCGTGGCTATAGCAACAGATCAATTAAACACGCTTATCATCGTGCAAAATATAGCACGCGTGATCAGTTGCTATATCCGAAAAGAAAACCTCATGGGGATGAAGTGGTCAGATTTGTGACCCAGTATCATGCTCAGTTTTCTGCCATGAGGGACTGTGTATCTAAATCGTGGTCTATTTTGAGAGCTGACCCCACTCTCCGTAAGATTCTACCCGATAGGCCCTATTTTGGTATTCGGAGAGCTAAAAATCTATACGACCACTTTGTTCGGTCCCAGTATAGACCACCTGCTGCCCAAACTATCTTCGGCCAGTCTATACCGGTGGTCCGGGGTGGGTGTGTCCCCTGCGGCAGATGCGTAGCTTGTCCCAACATATTGCGCTCTGACTCTTTTTGTGATTCGTCTAATTCAAAAACTTATTCTATCAAACAACGTATTACATGCACTAGTTGTGCAGTTGTGTATTACGCAACTTGCCCTTGTGGCAAAATTTATGTCGGGCTTACTACCCTGCAATTTAAGATAAGAGTCAGGGAGCATGTGTTTGGAATTCTGGCATCTGCAACAGTTGAGGACGCGTCCACCCTTAAGACCTTGCCGAGACATTTTAAATTATGTCATAATTCCGATGCAAGGGGGCTTAAGGTTAGGGGCATTGACATGCTCAATGTGGATGCTAGGGGTGGTGCGATTAGTGTGCGTTTAGCTCAACTTGAGGCCAGATGGATATGGACTCTTAATACGACATGTCAATCTGGCCTCAATGAAAATAATAGTTTTTCCTCGTATTTGTGATGTTTTTAGTTTGAAAGTACTGTTTTTAAAAAAAAAATTTTAATTCCTCTTTTCTAGGTTTTTTTATGTGTTTTCTGCATATGACTCTTGCAGTAATCTGCAATAACTACCATTTGGATTTGATTATGACCATGTCGGATGCTTGGGATATGAAATCAGTTTATATTATCTGAGGAATATTTATGTCGCCATGGATGTTTCGTGTTGGGAAAATATCATTAAAGTTGTATCTTATGTTTCATATTGAATTATAAATTCTGTCCAAGCGTATGGATTGCATCTATGTATTTGATGTATGGTCTGGTCTTTATCTATGGATATGACATTTTTCATATGTAGTCTTTGTTGATTCTTTATATGTTTAAGGTGCGCATAATTTTTGCTAGTGTATTATGTATTATCATTGGTGTCAATGTGACCATTACCATATATTTCTGTTGGCGCCCGATCAGGGTTGGCTGCTGTACGTTCGTGCTGTCGTGGCTGTGGACCGCTGACCGGCCTGTCGCGTCTCTATGTTTCATGTGGCCTGGGATTTCCTGGGTCACGTGTCACTGACACGGCCGCCGCTCAGCGTCTCGCATTGTCATGGCAGCGTGAACGTCATAATGTGGTCCGTCCCTGATTGGTTGCCATTCATGTTATAAACCAGGTGCTTTCTTGCCTCATCACTGCCCCGTGACGAAGGTTTTCGAAACGGCCGTCGGGCTGTCTCCTGCAGCGTTCCTGCCACATGTCTGATCAGCTGTCCTGGTATGTTTATCGCTATGCTTCCGCCTTGATTACTTACTATCTCAGTAAGGGCTAACATGTGGGTGAGTCTTGATTGGGCCCCCTGCTACCGCTCAGCTGCGCAGTACATGAGGGATACATATGCAATTCCTATTTAGGGTAACAACATATGTCATATATGTGGCTGTCATTTATTAGTATATGGCCTAATTTTCATGGATGAGTCCTTATTTGGCCCCCTGCCACCGTTCAGCTGCTTAATGTATGTGGGATACATATGTATTTCCTACTAAGGGTAACATCATATGCCGTATGTGTGTTTGCCATTATTAATTCTATTGTTGGTATATGGCCTATTTTTTATGGGTGAGTCTTTTTTGGGCCCCCTGCTACCGCTCAGCGGCTTAGTGCATGAGGGATACATATGTATTTCCTATTAAGGGTTACATCATATGCTGTATATGTGTTTGCCATTATTAATCACATTTAGTATATGGCCTATTATTCACAGGCAATGTTGTTGTAATAAGCATAAGATCATATATGACTTCACTGTATCGAGCTTGCAATATACTTCTGGCCTATGCAATTTATTGATAAATATATTTGACATTTGTGATTGGTAATATGATCTTTGCGTATAGCCAATCTAACTGTAATTGAAATATAATTCTGGCTTATGCAGTTTTCTGACTGATATATTTGATATCCTGAGTGTTTTTTCTCTATCACTATATGTGGCTGGCAATACAAATTTTTGCAATTATATGAGCTCCTATTGGATATTATATTTATATTACAAGCTCTTTTTTGCCCCACATTGGTGTTTCTGCAAAGACTCTTGGGATGCACAATATGATATGCCACTGTTTGTACGGTTATATATGCATATTAGTCCCTATGCTGTATCCTTCTTTTTATTGATTATGATGGGCGTGATACTCTGCAGGTTTTTGACTATTGGTCACCACTGAATTTTATTATGTGCTCTCATTCGCTGCTCCAGAATGATTTATTGTTCAGATTGATTTTGTTATAAACATTTTTGCATATAAACATTGGACCTTGTTCGCCTTTTTCTTCCTTTTTCTCTGGGCCAACGAGATGCAGAGGTGGGGAAGATCACTCTGATGGAGTGGTCTCAGATCAAGGACCTATGCACCCTTCTGCACAGTTTCGACATGGCGACGAATATGTTTAGCGCTGACAATGCCATTATCAGCATGACAATTCCAGTCATTTACATGCTGGAGCACACGCTAAACACTATTCGGAGTCAGGGGGTGGGACAACAGGAAGGGGAGGAACTACAGGAGGATTCATATGGGCAAGGTACAACAACATCACCAAGGTCCAGACGTTCATCATCACCAACGTGGCAGGCATGGGACCATGGGGGACAGGGATCAACAAGGGCGCATGGTAGCAGGCTAAATGTTGAGGAAGGTGCAGGAGAACATGAAGAAATGGAGGACGAACTGTCCATGGACATGGAAGACTCAGCGGATGAGGGAGACCTTGGTCAAATTTCTGTTGAACGAGGTTGGGGGGAGATGTCAGAGGAAGAAAGAACGGTTAGCACCTCTATGCCACAAACACAGCGTGGACTTGGTCTGTATGGCTGCGCAAGACACATGAGTGCCTTCTTGTTGCACTACCTCCAACATGACCCTCGTATTGTCAAAAGTAGAAGTGATGATGACTACTGGATTGCCACACTATTAGATCCCCGGTACAAGTCCAAATTTTGTGACATAATTCCAGCCATAGAAAGGGACGCACGTATGCAGGAGTATCAGCAGAAGCTGTTACTCGATCTTTGCTCGGCTTTTACACCAAACAACCGTGCAGGTGCAGGGAGTGATTCTCCCAGTTGTAACTTGACAAACATGGGACGGTCTCGTCATCTTCAACAGTCTACCCGTACCAGTAGGACCGTATCTGGTGCTGGTAACAGCAATTTCATGGAATCTTTTCATAATTTTTTTAGACCCTCCTTTGCAAGGCCACCAGAGACAAAAAGTCTGACACATAGTCAACGGCTGGAGAGGATGATACAGGAGTATCTCCAAATGAACATCAATGCCATGACTTTGCAAATGGAGCCTTGCTCATTTTGGGCTTCAAATCTAGAAAAATGGCCAGAGCTATCCAGTTACGCCTTGGAGATTTTGTCGTGTCCAGCTGCCAGCGTTGTCTCTGAACGTGTCTTCAGTGCTGCTGGGTGTGTGCTGACAGATAAGCGCACGCGTCTGTCCAGTGACAATGTGGACAGACTGACGTTCATCAAAATGAACAAGTCATGGATCCAGAAGGAATTTACTACCCCTGTGTCATCCTGGGGAGAGTAAATGCTTGTGGATTTGGAATGTGCTTGATGCAAATCAAAACATCCTGTTTGCAACTAGGGCACAAGTGCTGCCACTGAATGGGTGGGTGTGTGTGGGGCACAATTTTTGGAAAAAAAGGGAGACTCCGCTTGGAGTAACCCTTGCTTGCTGTGTTTTTTAAAAGGAGCCAAGATGAACAGAGCTGGGATCAGGAAAGACTTTGCTACCTACCCCGGTGTCATCCTGGGGACGGTTAATTATGGCGTATTTTTGAATGTGCTTGATGCAAATCTAGCTGTGAAGTGTACAACTGGGGCACAACTGCTGCCACTGAAGGGGTGGGTGTGTGTGGGGCCCAATGTTTGGAAAAAAGGGAGACTCCGCTTGGAGTAACCCTTGCTTGCTGTGTTTTTTAAAAGGAGCCAAGATGAACAGAGCTGGGATCAGGAAAGACTTTGCTACCTACCCCGGTGTCATCCTGGGGACGGTTAATTATGGCGTATTTTTGAATGTGCTTGATGCAAATCTAGCTGTGAAGTGTACAACTGGGGCACAACTGCTGCCACTGAAGGGGTGGGTGTGTGTGGGGCCCAATTTTTGGAAAAAAGGGAGACTCCGCTTGGAGTAACCCTTGCTTGCTGTGTTTTTTAAAAGGAGCCAAGATGAACAGAGCTGGGATCAGGAAAGACTTTGCTACCTACCCCGGTGTCATCCTGGGGACGGTTAATTATGGCGTATTTTTGAATGTGCTTGATGCAAATCTAGCTGTAAAGTGTACAACTGGGGCACAACTGCTGCCACTGAAGGGGTGGGTGTGTGTGGGGCCCAATGTTTGGAAAAAAGGGAGACTCCGCTTGGAGTAACCCTTGCTTGCTGTGTTTTTTAAAAGGAGCCAAGATGAACAGAGCTGGGATCAGGAAAGACTTTGCTACCTACCCCGGTGTCATCCTGGGGACGGTTAATTATGGCGTATTTTTGAATGTGCTTGATGCAAATCTAGCTGTGAAGTGTACAACTGGGGCACAACTGCTGCCACTGAAGGGGTGGGTGTGTGTGGGGCCCAATTTTTGGAAAAAAGGGAGACTCCGCTTGGAGTAACCCTTGCTTGCTGTGTTTTTTAAAAGGAGCCAAGATGAACAGAGCTGGGATCAGGAAAGACTTTGCTACCTACCCCGGTGTCATCCTGGGGACGGTTAATTATGGCGTATTTTTGAATGTGCTTGATGCAAATCTAGCTGTGAAGTGTACAACTGGGGCACAACTGCTGCCACTGAAGGGGTGGGTGTGTGTGGGGCCCAATTTTTGGAAAAAAGGGAGACTCCGCTTGGAGTAACCCTTGCTTGCTGTGTTTTTTAAAAGGAGCCAAGATGAACAGAGCTGGGATCAGGAAAGACTTTGCTACCTACCTCGGTGTCATCCAGGGGACGGTTAATTATGGCGTATTTTTGAATGTGCTTGATGCAAATCTAGCTGTGAAGTGTACAACTGGGGCACAACTGCTGCCACTGAAGGGGTGGGTGTGTGTGGGGCCCAATTTTTGGAAAAAAGGGAGACTCCGCTTGGAGTAACCCTTGCTTGCTGTGTTTTTTAAAAGGAGTCAAGATGAACAGAGGTGGGATCAGGAAAGACTTTGCTACCTACCCCGGTGTCATCCTGGGGACGGTTAATTATGGCGTATTTTTGAATGTGCTTGATGCAAATCTAGCTGTGAAGTGTACAACTGGGGCACAACTGCTGCCACTGAAGGGGTGGGTGTGTGTGGGGCCCAATTTTTGGAAAAAAGGGAGACTCCGCTTGGAGTAACCCTTGCTTGCTGTGTTTTTTAAAAGGAGTCAAGATGAACAGAGGTGGGATCAGGAAAGACTTTGCTACCTACCCCGGTGTCATCCTGGGGACGGTTAATTATGGCGTATTTTTGAATGTGCTTGATGCAAATCTAGCTGTGAAGTGTACAACTGGGGCACAACTGCTGCCACTGAAGGGGTGGGTGTGTGTAGGGCCCAATTTTTGGAAAAAAGGGAGACTCCGCTTGGAGTAACCCTTGCTTAAATGAGTCACCTTGCGGTGTTTTACATGATTTTAGAAGGGCGTGCCATGCCTATATCTGTGTCCTCCACCTTTTCCTTGTCCTGCTCTTTTGTTTTCGCATGAGTATATGTCCTTGTCACTTTCCCATGTGTTTGTGTTGTGTTGTGAGTTGTTTGTCACCTTTTGGACACCTTTGAGGGTGTTTTCTAGGTGTTTTTATGTGTTTGTGAATGCCTGCCATTGTTTCCTATGCGGTTCGAGTTCGGTTCGTCGAACGTTCGACGAACCGAACTCGAACGGGACCTCCGTTCGGCGAACCGACCTCGAGCCGAACCGGGATTGGTTCGCTCATCTCTACTCGTAATGTAAATGTTTCTTTTGTTCTAACTCTTCTTAACTAACACTTTCCTAATATACTTCTCCTACCTGTCCTGCTCCTGTAAGCTGATCTTTCTGAGGAGCGTATATTCCTATGTTGATGTTTTAGCTTTGATCCTTCAGGCTGCAGACCAGAATTGGACCATATAAGCACGGCACGTCACTGGGGTTGATGAGGACGCATCTCTATGAGTAACAGCAGTCTGGGCATGCCCAGATCACACTTCACTCTCCTCTCAGCCTGCCTAACAGTGTGGTGCTTAAATGTGGAAAGCATTGCAAAGTGTCAATCATGCGATGTGATTTACTATGTAATGATAGGCACATTGCAGGACAGACCTCACTCTCCTCCCAGCCTGCTTTAGAATGCGGTGCTCTTATGTGACAAGTGCTGTGCCGATCATTAGACAGTATATCACATCGCACGATCTGCACATCGCAGAGCTTGTCACATCAAAGCATTGCACTATAAAGAAGAGAGTGAGGTATGATCTGGGCATCTGTGTCCATACTGCAGTCTCTCACAGAGAGACGGCCCAGTCCCTACCAGTGATGTTCCCTGCTGAGATGGACCAATTCCAGTCTCCAAACAGGAAGGATAAAAGCTAAAATATCAACAAAGGAATATATGCGCTGCTGAGATATCATGGAAATATATTAGGAAAGCGTTAGGAAGAGTTAGGATAGAAGAAAGGGGGTAACATTAGTAGTAGAAAACCCCTTTAAAAGGTCAAATCCAGTATGCATGTTGCTCAGCCAATTAAAGAAGGTGATTGAAATGTCCTAGAGGGCTCAATCTCTTAGTTCAGTTTATACATTTTTGGCTATTATCCAGATACACTTTTGATTTATGGCTAAATGTAAGCTTTTTATATTTTGTCTCTTTTTTGCACAACAGAATGGAATATATTTAATACATTATTGATGATACCAGACATGTGATGAGGGTATATTTTGGCATTTGTATTAACGGAAAGATTGTCTGTGGAAATAAAAGTACAGGCAGTATATGAACAGAATGCTAAAATATGTTTTGATCAATTGTCTATGGCTTAGTGCTAGATCAAGTTAATTGAGAACTTAGCATTAATTTTTGCTTTCTACATAGTAGTATTTGTACTTTACAGCTTAAGGTCAATATAGACCCATTAATGAACACTGATTGACTATGACTTTACATAAGTCAATTGGCACTCATTTACTAGCCTGTTCGCATGGACCAACAAATATTGTGTGGTAAAGAATGAGCATTAAAATTCAAAGAAGTTAATTACATTTTTTTTACTGCCTATGCTACATGTCTCTGTCCATTATATGTTTCTCTTTCATATGACAGTATTATCTTATTTTTAGGTCAGATTTACCTTAAAGGGGTATTCTCATTTGGCACAATTATGGCATATCTACTGGATATGGTATAAATGTATTGTAGATGTATGCCGCACCAATCGGATATGTATCTATTTTGAGCAATGGGGTCCTTTGTGCTCTCTTTTCAGTGGAGAGATGGTTAGAATTCCCATTAAATTGAGTTGGAATTCCGACCAACTCTCCACCGACAACAACATACCTCAAGGCCCTGTTGTTGAGATAGGAAATACAAAAAAATATGCTCACCTGTGCATGATCCACCAAAAGCCACAATAAATACAAAGAAAAAAGGAAAAACAAACCAGCACTACAGGCTCATTTTTTTTTTAGTTTAAAAACTGCATGCAGTTAAGGTTATGATTAGAAGGGGAATACCTCAAAACGCATCAACGG
Organism: Anomaloglossus baeobatrachus; assembly: GCF_048569485.1. Taxonomy (NCBI): domain Eukaryota; kingdom Metazoa; phylum Chordata; class Amphibia; order Anura; family Aromobatidae; genus Anomaloglossus; species Anomaloglossus baeobatrachus. Next base: position 460,729,408 of record NC_134358.1, read on the forward strand.
GAATGGCTCTTGTCTGTGTCCGACGTGTATGCAGTTTTTAAAGTAAAAATAAAATAAGCCTTTTATAGTGTTGGATCATTTTTCCTTTTTCTGTTATCAAGATAGATGCCGGTCTCATTGGTGAGATCCTCATCTACTACACATTTGTGGCAATTCTTGTTGATATACAATAAATGTGCGAGATGGGAATACCAATTTAAATATGCTTAGTGGGAACACTTAAAGTTTATACATATATTACCCATTAACATATTTTTATTTGTGTTTTTAGTACATTTTGTTATTATTTTATTATGGTTTCTTTCACCACTTACCAGTGCTAACTACTCTTCATGTCTAGTGCCAATTTAAAAAAAGAAAAAGAAGTGACATTATTTTCAACCTTAACACAACTTATGGAAAAGTATAAACTATCATAAATAAATAAAATGGATATTATTGGTAGACATGGGTACACAAGTGACAGGTATTAAAGCAAGGTTGTTCCCATTATGCAAAGCAATGCCAATAAAGACCCATCCTTATCCCTACATTCAACACCTTTGGAATTAACTAAAATGGATAAATGGGCACAAATTGTAAACAAACATATCCCCAAAATCTTTCAGAAAGTCTTCTTTTCCCTGAAGAGTGGAAACTGAAATTACTGTAAAGTGGTGATCAGCTCAATATTGATGCCTTTGGGTTTAGAATGGGATGATATGAAAGAAATACCATGAAAGATTCTATACTTGTAATATTGTGTATGTGTCTTCAAATAATACAGATACATTTGTAGCACAGATCCAGTCCCAAAAATAGTTTGATTTCTCATCATTATGTTTATTTGAGTCCTGCAGAGAGGTTTAGCGAAAACAGTTAATTGGCTGAACTACAGCATTTGGGTCCTGACATATCATCCTGTTGGCTTGTTAAGGTGACAGATTTTAGATATGTGTATTTTCTACACAAAGATATAATTTACTGCTCACTATGTTGTTTCCAAACCAACATCTATTATTAGCCTCCACTACTGTCAAGGAAAGGGAACGACTTACAATTATTTTCTCAACTCATCAGTTACATGAAACAAACTTTAAGATGTGGCATTTGAACAATGAATATGCCTGTAATTGACTTCAGGCATAAATCTTCAAACAGGATGAAATATTGGCTTTGTCAGGCAAAGACAATCCATCATCTAAGAGATTGAGTTCTACCTTGGCTTTAATGGATTCATGTTATTGTTCATAGCATAAGAGTCCCTTGTTCCGGTACAGTACTGTAGCACTGAGGATAGAAAGAACTTTAATGCATCGAAAACCCTAATTATACACATTATTTTCTTATTTATTTCATTATATTATTATTTTTTTTCACTTGCATGTATTTTCTGCCAAATATTATTTTTACGGTTGGATTTAATTAAAAATACAAAGTCAGTTTTAGGCTATGTTTACACCTAGTGTTTTTGCAGCATTTTTTATGCAAATCAAAAGCTGTGATAGTGTCTCCACAGCATTCTTGTTTTGCATATTTTCCGAGGAGGCTTTGTTCTAGTGTCACTGCATTGAGAAACACGTGATGGTGTCTCCGCGGTGTTGGATGTTGATCTCCCCGAGGTCAACCATCTGTACCTATGTGATCTTCTACTAGGCATTGCTCCCACTAGCCAGTTTCCTATTCCACACTGATGAGGGACAAATACCCCGAAACAGCTGTCTGTGGATGGATACAATGTTTTGGTATAGGCGGTTTCCTTGACTGGAGACTGCCCTTCCTGTGGTTGTTCCTTCCCAATGAAAGACCTGGCTAGTTTCTTGCCAGCATTGAGAAACATGGGATGGTGTCTCCGCGGCTTTCTTGTTTTGCATACCGCATGTGGTAGTGATATATTTTTTTGCCAGGAGCTCTAGATTAGGTGCAGGAATATGCTGTAGAAATTTCAGCACCAAATCTGTATCTCTTGGCAAAAAAGCGGTTTTCTGCCAGAAAATGCAGGTCTGTGAACTTAGCAACCTGAGGGTTTTACGGTGTTTCTGTTTATTTCATTTAATTTACAGTTTAGTGATGGGGGGATCTCCTAGATGCCTACCATTACTAATTTAGGGCTTAGTGGCAGCTTTGGGCTTTTATTAACCCCTTATTACTCTGATTACCCTTGCACCAGGGCAATCGGAAAGAGGCGGGTAAAGTTCCGGGATTGTCACATCTAAAGGATTTGGCAATCCTGGGCTGTTGCAGGCTGCTATTTTTAGGCCTGGGGGTCAATAAGTATGGCAAAAAATTGTATCACTACCACATGTGGATTTTATACGCTTATTGCCAGGAGATGTAGATTGGGTGCATGAATATAAAGTAAAAATTTCAGCACCAAATCTGCATCTCTTGGCCCAAGAAAACACTGTTTTCTGCCAGGAGATGCAGGTCTGTGAACTCAGTCGTGAGGTTACTGAGTTTAATAAATGTCACCTAAGGTGAGGTTACCTGCAATCAGAATAGACCATGATATCATAATGATATCATGGGTTTTTTTTTCTAGGGTAAAAAAAAATCTAGTTTTGGCTCTGGTCTCCTTGTACTGGCTGCATCAGTGATGCAGTGAAAAGAAAACAAATTACCAGTGCAGCCAATCACTGAGCTCAGCAACACTGCTGATGTTGACAGCATGATTCGCAGAGCGCCATGATTGACTACAGCAATGTGCGCTTTACTGATAACGTCACTACTCAGGGAACGGTGCAGTGTTGGAGAGCCAGCATTGGAACTGAAGAGGTTAAATACTATCTAGGTTTGTTATTTTACTGGTATAAACTTATTTGGGGCCATATTTTTGGAGAGTGGAAAAAACTCTTATATGAATTGTAATTAAATAGCAATTTATTTTGATTGTAGATTCCTCCAGCTTTCCATAAGGTCAGTTCTTCCGCCATGCTTCAGTTTGGTCCAAATTTTGGTATGTAATATGTTTTATATGTTATTGATTATTTTTATTTAGAGACTAAGTATTTCTAGGTAATGTGTTTGAACATTTTGAAATACTGCAATTTTGATGGATGGTACAAACAAGGCTTCTTGCCTAGAAACCTCCGGTCTAACAGATTGTGGAGATCAAGACCTAGAATTTGCTTTCACTGTTGGTTCTGAATTCTTTGTCCAACTTAATGTAATTTGAAGGTCATCCAAACTGTATCAATCCTAAAAAATGTGAAAATTTCACTTTTAACATTAATGATGCGATTCACCATCTGTGCATATTTTGGAAGTAACTTTTCTCATGCTGCTTCATTTCATATTAAACTGTGATTGACAATTTATTCTCAGCTCGCGTCAGTTGGCTCTTATGTTTACGGTACACTGACATGCAGATACATACCCTGCTAAATAGTAAACATGTTATTGTCTCCATTTATCAAACTTGTGGTCAATTAATTATACAACGAGTCAGAGAGAACAGCTGGTATTTCACATTGATAAGATCAATCGCAGCTAAGGGCCCGACCACAGTTTGCTAAAAAAAATAAAGCCTTTAAATTATATCTTAAAAAAAAGTTTGTATGACAGAATTTGTGTAATATATGAATAGCATTAGTTGCAAAGCCTGAAAATACATTGTAAGGCCTGTTTCACACGTCAGTGAAAAACACAGACGTTTTTCGCTGACGTGTAAAAAATGCATATGTCCCTCTGTGTGCCGTGATTTGTGGCACACGTAGGTTATCAATGTGCTATCTGCGATACGTTATCCATTATAAATTATAACACATGGACGTATACTCACTCACCTGTCCAGGGTCCTTTTGTCCGTGGTGCTGAACTCTTCGGCTCTGCTGTGTTTCCAGCTGCCGCTGACCCCCACTGCAGCTACTTCTGGGTCAGCTGTGTCGTGCATAAATGCATATGCATGAGAATAATTAGCTGGCCTGGAAGCAGCAGGCAGCAGCGGCTGAACACAGCGTCGCTGGAGAAGGTGAGTATAAAAAGCTTTTTATATTCAATGTACATGTTTTTCTGGTACGTGTTTCACGGATCACACCATAGTGTGGTCCGTGGGGCATCAGTGATGCCAGAAAAAAATGGACATGTCTCCGTGCGGAAATCACGGACACGCAGGTACATCACACGAAGACATGGTCAGTGACAAATCCCTTGTGTGCGCAAACTCATTGATTTTAATGGGTCTGCGTATGTCCGTGATTCTGGTACGTATAAAAACTGTCACATACGTACGAGAATCACTGACGTGTGTAGGAGGCCTTAGGGTGCAACATCAGTGTAACATTTAATGACTAATGAGGAATAAGCAATACAATATCAATGTACACACGTGTATATAATATGAAATATATTTTATTGAAAACCAAAAATTCAATGCTATATAAATACAATTAAAATCCCCCCAAAAGATCCACAACATTGATTCCCATCATAAATATGCATGTATAAAATATACACAATTTTTTCATTTAAATAAATCCAGGAAATAAATCCCATGCACGAATATGGGTGAAATAAATTTGGAAATTCAGGAAAAAAGCCCTAATGGTAGTTTCCCATGATCAGTTTTTGTTCAGGTCTTCACACAGCTGAATTTACTGATGAATCACGCACCTCAGGTCACTTGCGATTTTTGCCACATGCATTTTTTATGCATTTTTGATGCATTTGCTTTTGTTTCTCTTTGTATGTTTCATTCAAGTAAAACCAATTGAAATGTGTTTTTTGCACAGAAAAAATACCATTTCCTTTTTGTAGACATATAAAACAATACTGAAATGTTTCCCAGGAGAATGGCAAGACCTCTTTGGATACGCAAGGCCACTTTAAAAATTCTACTTCACTTGTTAATTTTCATTGTGAGAATTTATAAGATACGCAAAGTAGCATATTTTTCGTTTTATATATCGCACCAGATTAAAAGACGCACTCCAAATTTAGACATAGAAAAAGGTAAAAAAAAATGGGGTCCATCCTATACTCTGGTGTTGTCTTACCGGAGGGGGTTGACAGGGGTGATGGAGTGGAGTCACAGGAGGCAGGGGCGGTGCTGGTGGAGTCTGTCCTGGCAGCGGTGGGGGTCGGTCCTGGCAGTGGTTGGGTCTGTCCTGGCACCGGATGCTCTGTCGGAGGTCCTGGCTTCAAAGAAGTGGCGCCCAAAGTGGCACGCACGCAGATTGAGCTCTCAGCCGAGAGCTCCATCTGCCCATGCGCTGACTCCAGGCACCATCATTTGAACCAAGAGCATCTGGGATACCCGCCGCACTGACCTGCTCCATACAGCCACCGCAGACCACCTGCCCGCACGGAGAGGCAGCCTGCCCTCATGGGCACATACACATACAGGCATACATACATGCTGTATACATATTTGAAGACAAATTCCCAAAAAACAAATAAATAGACATAAATATATACAGAATCATACATAAATACACACATCATACATGCGCACACAGACACATTAGAGATATTATTAATATGGGTAAGTTGGCAACAGTACCCCTAAGTCTTCCTTTCCTTGGGCGGTCCTCATGTGAGCCAGTTTCTTTGTAGCGGTCTCATTGTGCACTGTGCATGGCCATGTCGGTTAGAAATGGTGATGGCCAGAACACAGTGCATCCTGCACAGCCACGTACCCAGGAGGAGCTGGAAGGAGACAAGTGGGGACGTGACTGTGCAGGATGCACTGTGTTCTGGCCATCACCATTTCTAACCGACATGGCCATGCACAGTGCACAATGAGACCGCTACAAAGAAACTGGCTCACATGAGGACCGCCCAAGGAAAGGAAGACTTAGGGGTACTTTGCACACTACGACATCGCAGGTGCGATGTCGGTGGAGTCAAATCGAAAGTGACGCATATCCGGTGTCGCTGTCGACATCGGAGTATGTGAATCGTTTTTACTACGATTAACGAGCACAAAAGCGTCGAAATCGTATGATCGGTGTAGCGTCGGTCATTTCCATTATTTCGGTAGGACCGATGTTATGATGTTGTTCCTCATTCCTGCGGCAGCACACATCGCTGTGTGTGAAGCTGCAGGAGCGAGGAACATCGCCTTACCTGCGTCCCAGCTGCAATGAGTAAGGAAGGAGGTGGGCGGGATGTTTACGTCCCGCTCATCTCCACCCCCCTGCTTCTATTGGCCGCCTGCCGTGTGACATTGCTGTGACACCGCATGACCCACCCCCTTAGGAAGGAGGCGGTTCGCCGGCCAGAGCGACGTCGCAGGGCAGGTAAGTGCATGTGAAGCTGCCGTAGCGATAATGTTTGCTACGGCAGCTATCACAAGATATCACATCTGCGACGGGGGCGGGGACTTGCGATGTCGTAGTGTGCAAAGTACCCCTTAGAGTCACCTCTGCTGCGGAGGATAAGTTTATCCGAGTCACCAGCCTCAGAAATCGCAGGTTAACAGCAGCTCAGATTAGAGACCAGGTCAATGCCACACAGAGTTCTAGCAACAGGCATCTCTAGAACAACTGTTAAGAGGAGACTGTGCAGCAAGCCTTCATGGTAAAATAGCTGCTAGGAAACCACTGCGAAGGACAGGCAACAAGCAGAAGAGACTTGTTTGGGCTAAAGAACACAAGGAATGGACATTAGATCAGTGGAAATCTGTGCTTTGGTCTGATGAATCCAAATTTTAGATCCATGGATCCAACCACCGTGTCTTTGTGTGATGCAGAAAAGTGTACGGATAGACTCTACATGCCTGGTTCCAAACGTGAAGCATGGAGTAGGAGGTGTGATGGTGTGGGGATGCTTTGCTGGTGACACTGTTGGGGATTTATTCAAAATTGAAGGCATACTAGACTAGCATGCCTGCCACAGCATCTTGCAGTGGCATGCTATTCCATGATGATCAATTTGTGTTTAGTGAGACCATCATTTATTTTTCAACAGGACAGTGACCCCAAACACACCTCCAGGCTGTGTAAGGGCTATTTGACTAAGAAGGAGAGTGATGAGGTGCTACGCCAGATGACCTGGCCTCAACAGTCACCAGACCTGAACCCAATCGAGATGGTTTGGGGTGAGCTGGACCGCAGAGTGAAGGCAAAAGGCCAACAAGTGATAAGCATCTCTGGGAAATCCTTCAAGACTGTTGAAAGACCATTTCCGGTGACTTCCTCTTGAAGCTCATCAAGAGAATGCCAAGAGTATGCAAAGCAGTAATCAAAGCAAAAGGTGGCTACTTTGAAGAACCTAGAATATAAGACATATTTTCCGTTGTTTCACACTTTTTTGTTAAGTATTTCATTCCACATGTGTTAATTCATAGTTTTGATGCCTTCAATGTGAATCTACAATTTTCAGAGTCATGAAAATGAAGAAAACTCTTTGAATGAGAAGATGTGTCCAAACTTTTGGTCTGTACTGTATATATTTGCTGTTTCTTTAGGATGCACATTACTGGGCGGTCCTACACCTTACTGAATGGCATACATGTTATACATGTTACTGGGGGCATACACATTACTGGGGGCATACAGATTACTGGGGGCATACATGTTACTGAGGGGCATAGATATTACCATGGGCATAGATGTTACTGGGGTGGTATACAGATCTGTGGGGCAAATATGGTTCTTAAGGAACCACAAATACAGCTCTAGGGGGCACAGACAGCTCTGGGGGCTGCACATTCAGGTCTGATGGCTGCCCATACAGCTCTGGGGGGCCCATACAACTCTGGGAGGCTTAGAACTCTTGAGGCCCATACAGCTCTGGGAGGGGGGTACAAATACAGCTCTGGGGGAGCACATACAGCTCAGGAAGGGGCTCATACATCTCTGATGTGGCACATACAACTCTGGAGGGGCAGATACAGCTCTGGGGGCACATTTAGCTTGGGGGCACATACAGATCTGGAGAGGGCTCATACAGGGTGCACATACAGCTCAGGAAGGGGGCCTATTACAGCTCAGGGGGGCCATACAACTCTGGGGGCCATAAACAGCTCAGGATGGGAGGCTCATACAGCTCATAGGGTCCCAAACAGCTCTGGGGGCACATACAGCTCAGGGGGTGCACAGAGCTCATGAGGGTATACTCTGTGCTGGGAGACGCTGGCTGTTGTTGCGGCTCCTCTTCATCTGTGGTATGGGAATACACTTTGCACTAGCTCTGCTCACAGATGAACTTCAATGCACCTGCTTGCAGCATTCAGCAGTGAATGCTGACTGCAAGTGTGAATTTAAAGGGCTGGAAGCCAAGAAAGTACAGCTGCCTGCCTGAGCCTACGGGATGCAGAATATATCATTGCCCGTGACAATAGTGTCGAGTGGCCCCCCTGGCTGTTCTGGGTCCAGGCACTTGCTCAGGTGCGTCGGGTGCTGACGCCAGCCCTGTGCAGGACATTAAGCAAGGTGCAAAAATTTGCTTGTATTAAAGTGAAAACATTAACGCTAATAAAATATCAATAGCTATGTATAAAAATTAAGGCACAAAATTACAATATGCAGACCATAAATTAAAAAAAAAATAATGATATAATGGTTAAAGATAAACCAGAAGGGTTAAAAGGGTGGTCCATTACTTGGACAACCCCTTCTCATTCCCCATGTTTGCCCTCATAAAAATAAAAACAGTTTTTACTTACCTCCGGTGCTTGCGCGGTTCCAGCGGTGTCGGATATCGCGTTCCCGGGGCTCAAGTGATGTTTTGATGATACATAAGCTTCCATCTCTCAAAATCTGTATTTGCACATTTTGGTCATTGACACTGCATTTATATTCTGCATGACAGCTTTGTTACTTAATATTATATTTATGGTTTAGTACTGTATATATAACAAACGAAGTGGAGGAAGCTTGACACGCCCAATGGAATAGGTCACCACACATCCATAGAGTGCAACGATATCAAGTCCGCCAGGTGGATTAGAACTTGAATAGAAGGAAAGGATATCGGCACATCCAACATAAAATAATTTCTTTCTTTATTTTCACATGATATTAAAAAAGTCCATCCATATTCAGAAGACCATGAAGTGTTTCCGACACAAAAGAGCGTCCTTAATCATAGGCTATGATTAAGGACGCTCTTTTGCGTCAGAAACGCGTCAGGGTCTTCTGAATATTGATGGACTTTTTTAATATCATGTGAAAATAAAGAAAGAAATTATTTTATGTTGGATGTGCTGATATCCTTTCCTTCTATACTGTATATATAGTTACAATTTCCATTTGCTCTAATATAATGTAGTTCTACATTTATTCGCTAATAACTAAAATAATCTGTTAGAAACTTCATAACTTCATTGATCCATTGCCTCCATCTGCTTCTTGTGTATCAAGCTGTCCTATTTTATTTCAATGGTTGCTGGTCTCATAATTCTTTTGAGACATGGCAAAGTACTGCATTTGTCACTGTCTATTTGGAGCCTGATTTGCATGGAGACTTTGCTTTTTCTTTTTAAACTCTTTTCTGTTACTGTTTAAACGCATAATTCTCTGTGTAATTTATGACTGTTACCTTATGTTTGCTTTGGCTTTTGACTATTGCAAGTTTTAGCACACAAATGTATTTTAAATGGTTACTATTTAAATATGTACAGTGGTGCTTGAAAGTTTTACATTTTTCAGAATTGTTCATATTTATGTTTTTCATATTCCAAGATGACTTAAAATTGCATTGAATTTTCACACAAGTCCTAAAAGAAGATAAAGAAAAACAAATAATAAATGAGTAACAAATATAAGACTTTGTCATTTTCTTAAAGGAGAAAAAGGATCCAATATCACATGTTGGTAAATGGCAAAAGGATGTGAAGCCAATTAAAAATAATTTGATGGTGAAGTTAGTCTTGTATTTTCAATCAATGGGATGTTTATCAGGCGTTAGTGGGGGACCTGTTTTATTTAAAGAATAGGAATCAAAGTTTGATCTTGACCATACATGATTGTGGAAGTGCATTATGGCACAAATATAGGAGATTTCTGCAGACCTCAGAAGAGTTGTTGAAGCTCATCTGGATGGAAAATATTACAAAGCCATTTCAAAAGAGTTTGGACTTCACTCATTCACATTTGCACACATTCTGTACAAATTTAGTAAATGCAAGACTATTATTACCCTTCCTAGGAGTGGTCGACCACCAAAGACCCTCCAAGAGGAAGGAGAATAATAGTCTACAAGGTTACAAAGCTTCCAAGGTAATGTCTAAGCATTTGAAGGGAATTTGTCATCAATTTTTTTTCCTGCCTCATCTCTGAGCAGCATAATTTACTAAAATAGACCCGGATTCTAATAATTTCTCACATAGTTTACTGGGTGCAGCCATTGTGACAAAATGAGAATTTTTAGATTAAGCATGTAGCAGGGCTGAGAAAGCTAAACCCACCCACACCACAGCTCTCTGTGTACATTGTACAGGGACAGTGAGCTGCTTACCAGGAAAGGGTGTGATTGGGATACCAGGCATAGGAGCTGTAGTCTGGGCAATGTTAATTTCCTGGTGATAAAACACTCATTGTATGAAACCAAACAGCACACAGCCTAATAAGTGACACATCCCTAAAATCATTGTCTCAGACTCTACTTCATTCAGTTCTCATATAACATTTCAAAAACCTACTGACAGACTAACTCTAAAGACACTCTCATTAGCTAATATTAATGTTCATCAAGAGGACACTTAACAACAATTTCTTGTAAGGCAAGGAGGAAGTCACTGCTCTCCTAACAGAACATGGCTGTCTAACTGCAGTTTGCAAATGTTTGTTTAGTTTCATAAAAGTTTTATTGTGAATTAAATGTAACATAAGCAAAATACATGAATAGGTAAACTGACGGAACTTGCTATCCTGAAGGTCTGAACTGGTGCATACTGATCTTAACATATATCACAATAACAGTTGCACTCAAGCAAGATGGAAAAAAAGCTGAAGGATGCAAACATTGGACACAGAAATGTGAACATTAGTGTTGAGCCACCCCCCTAGTGTTCGAGTTCAGTTCGGTTTGTCGAACGGCGGCTCAGTTCGGCGAACGTTCGACGAACATTCAGTGAACACCTTCGAACCCCATTGAAAACAATGGGAGGCAAACACATACAAACACATTATACATGTACATATACAGTTAATAAATATTACCATTACACTTACAGATCCCTGCGACGCGTCCTGCACTCTGTCTCCCGCCGCATTTCCTTCAGATCATCGCTGCGCCCTCCCGGTGACCAGCACTGATGATAGGACCTTCCGTGACGTTGTCATAGCATGTGACCAGTCACATGTGTACTATCTCATTGGCTACAGACTGGTCCCATGGCTAGACATCTTGCTAGGTCCTGTCAATGCATCTCTCCAGTACGCAGTGCTCGTTTGAGCATCTCCGTGTACCGGCGAGATGCATGCACATGCTTGGCTCCCCGTTCCTGCATGTGGGTGCTCTTTACAGAGTCAGCCCACATGCAAGGACTGGATGCCACAGCCGGTGAATAACGGTGATCACCATTGCTATAGTAACCCGCCTGTCAGATTACTATTTTAACGGTGGCAGCGGTGATGTCACCGCTTACAACCCACAGCCTCTGCTCACTCACTGAGTGATTAGACTGAATGGGAGCAGCAGCATCCCCATGCAGTGCTGTCGGATGGAGCAGAGCTGCATGGGTTGGAGGAGAAAGAAGACAGACGACCAGAATCGTGGAGGGGTGAGAGGGAGTAATAAACATGGAGTCTCTAAGTGTGTCTGTGAAAAAGAAGAAAGAGTATACCAAAGACGGGATCTCCACAATATAAATCAATAAATATTAAATTTTATTAAATTGACAAAAAAAACCCGTGCACAAAACACATGTCTTCACACTAAAAGTTGCTTTGAGACACACAATGACACAAGTTAAAAACATTTAAAAAGCCAAAGGCATAACATGTCCGCCAGGAACAGATTGCATAATCATATACTCAATAATACAATTAAGGACACTCCAATTGTTAGTATATAAGGCCCGTATCTGGTTTTACAAGAATGTGCTCTACGGCACTGGTGGACACAAGTAATACAATAATATATAGAACCACCTGGGATTTGCGTAAGTATAATAATCTACAATAATACGTGATTACCAGCATAGAATGAGCTTTTGCATAATCTGCATAAGTAAAAAAGCTTATAAATGATGGCACAGATCGGGTTATGAAATAGAAACACTTGTATTATACACATATAGGACACCTGCACTACGGATACCAAATAATATGGAACAAAAATTTGCTCCAACAACAGGATATATCCCTATCAGTATATGATAATACTGTAAACCCAAAATCTTCTCACAGATACGCTAAAAAGCGCCCATTTAGATGTAAGATGTTTATGAAGACAGTAAAATTTCTATCTAGTAATTACATATACCCGTGTTGTGCTGTCACAGATAACCAGGGTCCAGGATGCTATACGCCACCAGAGAAATGTGATGCAGTAGAATACCGCAACCAGACTGCGATCAGGCTACAGGCGAGTGCAAAGCCAGACCCACATCCATCAACCCATAAAGTATATAGCGACCATGCTAGTGGGGTGGATTAAGGAGTGACCGAAAAAAGGGGGTTCCTGGCGTCGACACCCCACGCGTATCGCCACGTACCCAGTGGCTTCCTCAGGGGAAAGAAGGCGAACAAGTGTGTCTGTGTATTATTTCTATTAAAGTATTTTTTCTCTATGTGGTGTCTTTTTTTTAACCCTTTATTGGAGATTCTTAATGGCCGGGTCAAACTTGCCTGACATTAAAAATCTCTGGCTTAATACTAGCTAGTAAAACAAAGCTAGTATTAACCCATTATTACCCAGTGAGCCACCCGTCACCAGGGCAGCTGGAAGAGTTGGTTACAGCACCAGATGATGGCGCTTCTATGAAAGTGCTATTTTCTAGGGCGGCTGCAGACCTCAATTTGCAGCAGAGGGGCCCAGAAATCTCGGACTAACCTGTGCTGCGGATTCCAATCCCCAGCTGCCTAGTTGTACCTGGCTGGACACAAAAATGGAGTGAAGCCCATGTCGGTTTTTTTTTTAATTATTTCATGAAATTCATGAAATAATTAAAAAAAAGGGCTTCCCTATATTTTTGGTTCCAAGCCGGGTACAAATAGGCAGCTGGGGGTTGGGGGCAGTCATAGCTGCCTGCTGTACCTGGCTAGCATACAAAAATATATGGCGAAGCCCACGTCATTTTTTTGGTGGGCAAAAATCTCCTGCATGCAGTCCTGGATGGAGTATGCTGAGCCTTGTAGTTCTGCAGCTGCTGTCTGCTCTCCTGCATACACTAGTGAATTGAGCATGCGGAGCCTTGCAGTTCTGCTCCCCCTGCCTCTCCCTCCAGCATACAGTTCTGGATGGAGGATGCTGACCCTTGTAGTTCTGCAGCTGCTGTCTGCTCTCGACCATATAGACAGACAGCAGACAGCAGCTGCAGAACTACAAGGCTCAGCATACTCCATCCAGGACTGTATGCCATGTTTTTGTATGCTAGTCAGGTACAGCAGGCAGCTACAGACTGCCCCCAACCCCCAGCTGCCTATTTGTACCCGGCTGGAAACCAAAAATATAGGGAAGCCCTTTTTTTTTAATTATTTCATGACATTCAAGAAATAATTAAAACAAAAAATGACGTGGGCTTCGCCCAATTTTTGTGTCCAGCCAGGTACAACTAGGCAGCTGGGGATTGGAATCCGCAGCGCAGGGTGCCCAAGCTTTCTGGGCACCCCTGCTGCGAATTGCAGTCAGCAGCTGCCCCAGAAAATGGCGCTTTCATAGAAAAGCTATCTTCTGGCACTGTATCCAACTCTTCAATCTGCCCTGGTGACGAGTGGCTCGCTGGGTAATAATGGGGTTAGGGTTAGCTGTATATTATCAACTGGCCCTAAGCCCGAAATTCATGGTGTCACACCAATATTAGACATGGCCACCATGAATTTCTAGTACAGATAAAAAATAACACAACGCACAGATTTTTTTTATTATAAATAAAACACAACACAATTATTGACTCCATCTTTATTGAAATAAAGAACCCCCCTCCACAGTAATCCTGGGTCAAGGGTCCCACGCCGTCCAATCTGGATCCAATATCATCTGATCGGTTTGCTGGAAGGCAAAGTGATCAGATGATGTGTCAGGTTCAAGGGCCTGAATCACATGACACAACAGCTGATTGTATAAATGGCTTTTATACAATCAGATGATGCATCAGTGCAAAAAAAAACAAAAAACAAACTACACACTTCTGTGCAGACTCCTCTCCGACAGCAGCAGCTGATAGTTTAGCCGGCCGGGCGGTAAAAAGCCGGCCTCACAGCTCGACTTATAATGTTAGCTGATTCCGTCAGGTGACCGCATCAGTTGATCATCGCCAGGTCTGAAAGAGAGAAAAGAGAGAGAAAAGAGAGAGAAAAGAGAGATAGAAAAGAGGGAGAAAAGAGAAGAGAGAGTGAAGAGAGAGAGAAGAGAGGAGCGAGAGAAGAGGAGAGAGGAGAGAGAGAAGAGAGAGAGGAGAGAGAGAGAAGAGAGAGAGAAAAGAGAGAGAAGAGAGAGAGGAGAGAGAGTAGAGAGAGGGAGAGAGAGAAAGAGAGAAGAGAGAGAGAATAGAGAGAGGAGAAAGAAGAGAGAGAGAGAAGAGGAGAAAAGAGAGAGAGAGAGAAGAGAGAGAGAAGAGGAGAGAAGAGAGAGAGAGAAGAGAGAGAGGAGAGAGAGAAGAGAGAAAGAGAAGGGAGAGAGAGAAGAGAGAGGAGAGAGAAGAAAGAGAGGAGAGAGAGGAGAGAGCAATGCAGCCTCATTCCGTGAACTGTTCCGATTTTAGACGTGTGTTCCGTGGCTCACAGCTGATGCCGGCTCCTCCCCTAAGTGCATAATTAAATTAAATTATAATTATAAATAAATAATAACTATAATTTAAAATTAAAAATAAATTCAATTAAATTCTTTACCGGGATGGCCAGGACTCGAAATCGTGAACTAATTCTCCTTAGGCAGTAGCTCTACCCATTGAGCCACTGCCTCTAATGAAAAGCATAAGAAGATTTGGTAATCTTGACCTCTGTATTGCACTTGAGAATCCATAAGTGGATTATTCAGCTATAAAGAGGAGAGACAGAGGGAAAAATAGAGAAAAAGAGAGAAAAAGAAAGAAAAAGAGAGAGAGAAAAAGAGAGAACGAGAGAGAGAGAGAAAAAGAAAGAGAAAGAAAGAAAAAGAGAGAGAGAGGAAGAAAAAGAGAAAAAGAGAGGAAAAGAGAGAGAAAGAGAAAAAAAGAGAGAGAAAGAGAGAAAAAGAGAACAAGAGAGAGAGAGAAAAAGGAAAAAGAGAGAGAAAAAGAGAGAGAAAGAGAGAACAAGAGAGAACAAGAGAGAGAGCAAAAAAGAGAGAAAGGGAGAGAGCGAGATGAGAGAGGAGAGAGCAATGCAGCCTCATTTTGTGAACTGCTCCGATTTTAGAGGTGTGTCCCGCGGCTCACAGCTGATGTCCGGCCCTTCCCCTCAGTGCATAATTAAATTAAATTATAATTATAAATAAATAATAACTATAATTTAAAATTAAAAATAAATTCAATTAAATTCTTTACCAGGATGGCCAGGACTCAAACTCGTGAACTAATTATTTTTAGGCAGTAGCTCTATTCATTGAGCCACTGCCTCTAAGGAAAAGCATAGGAAGATTTGGTAATCTTGACCAAGTATTGCACTTGAGAATGCAGAAGTAGAATATTCAGCTACAAGGATGGATGGAGGGATGGATGCATGGAGAGAGGGATGGATGGGGGGATGGAGGGATGGATGAATGGATGGAGGGATGGATGGAAGGATGGATGGAGGGATGGATGGAAGGATGGATGGAGGGATGGATGGATGGAGGGATAGAGGGATGGATGGAGGGAGGAATGAAGGGATGAATGAATGGATGGAGGAATGGATGGAGGGATGGATGGAGGGATGGTTAGAGGGATGGATGGAGGGATAGAGGGATGGATGGAGAAATGGAGGGAGGGATGAAGGGAGGCATGAATGGATGGAGGGATGGAGGGAGTGATGGAGGTATGGATGGAGGGATGGAGCGATGGATGGAGGGATGGATGGAGGGATAGAGGGATAGATGGAGGGATAGAGGGATGAAGGGAGGGATGAATGGATGGAGAGATGGAGGGAGGGATGGAGGGAGGGATGGAGGGAGGGATGAATGGATGGAGTGAGGGATGGAGGGATGGATGGATGGAGGGATGGATGGAGGGATGGATGGATGGAGGGATGGATGAATGGATGGAGGGATGGATGGAGGGATGGATGGATAGAGGGATGGATGGAGGGATAGAGGGATGGATGGAGGGATGGATGGAGGGATAGAGGGAGGGATGGAGGGAGGGATGAAGGGAGGGATAAATGGATAGAGAGATGGAGGGAAGGATGGAGGGAGGGATGAATGGATGGAGGGAGGGATGCAGGGACAAATGGATGGATGGAGGGAGGGATTGAGGGATGGATGGAGGGATGGGGGGATGGATGAATAGATGGAGGGATGGATGGATGGAGGGATGGAGAGATGGAGGGATGGATTGAGGGATGAAGGGAGGGATGAATGGATAGAGAGATGGAGGGAAGGATGGAGGGATGGGGGATGGATGAATGGATGGAGGGATGGATGGATGGAGGGATGGATGGGTGGATGGATAGAGGGATGGATGGAGGGATACATGGATGGATGGAGGGATGGAGGGAGGAATGGAGGGAGGGATTAATGGATGGAGGGAGGTATGGAGGGATGGATGGATGGAGGGATGGAGGGATGGATGAATGGATGGAGGGATGGATGGAGGGATGGATGAATGGAGGGATGGATGGATGGAGGGATGGATGGAGGGATACATGGATGGATGGAGGGATGCAGGGACAGATGGATGGATGTAGGGAGGGATTGAGGGATGGAGGGATGGATGGAGGGATGGGGGGAGGGATGGATGGAGGGATGGGGGGATGGATGAATAGATGGAGGGATGGATAGATGGAGGGATGGATGGGTGGATGGATAGAGGGATGGATGGAGGGATACATGGATGGATGGAGGGATGGAGGGAGGGATGAATGGATGGAGGGAGGTATGGAGGGATGGATGGAGGGATGGAGGGATGGATGAATGGATGGAGGGATGGATAGAGGGATGGATGGATGGAGGGATGGATGGATGGAGGGATGGATGGATGGAGGGGTGGATGGAGGGATAGAGGGATGGATGGAGGGATGGAGCAAGGGATGAAGGGAGGGATGAATGCATGGAGAGATGGAGGGATGGATTAAGAGATGGAGGGAGGGATGGAGGGATGGATGTATGGATAGATGGATGGATGGAGGGATGAAGGTATGGATAGAGGGATGGATGAATGGATGGAGGGATGGATGGAGGGATGGATGGAGGGATAGATGGATGGATAGAGGGATAGAGGGAGGGATAGAGGAATGGATGGAGGGATAGAGGGAGGAATGAAGGAAGGGATGAATGGATGGAGTGATGGAGGGAGGGATGGAGGGAGGGATGGAGGAAGGGATGAATGGATGGAGGGAGGGATGGAGGGAGGAATTATGGAAGGGATGAATGGATGGAGTGATGGAGGGAGGGATGGAGGAAGGGATGAATGGATGGAGGGAGAGATGGAGGGATGGATGGGAGGGCCATCACCGGCACTACCGCACTCATCACCGCAAACACGCAGGCACTACAACCCCCATCATCACCGCACATGCAGGCATTACCTCAGTGACGTCCCCGCTGACAGCGCGGCTCTTGTCAGTTGCTGCATGGATCTGACACAGAGAGCTCATGTTCTACGGCGCTCCTGTCATCTTCATATAGCAGAGCTGGATGCGTCGCGGGACCTCTGTGGATTACATCGGGCCTGGAGGGGTATTTGGGGTTTTAATAAAATGGTGAAAGAGGGTGTATTTTTGTCTTTTATTCCAAATAAAGGATTTTTCGTTGTGTGTGTTTATTTACTTTCACTTACAGGTTAATCATGGAAGGTATCTCGGGGAGACGCTTGCCATGATTAACTCCTTATTACCCCGATTACACTGCACCAGGGCAATTCGGGATGAGCCGGGTAGAGTCCTGGGACTGTCACATCTAATGGATGCGGCAATTTCGGGCGGCTGCTGGGTGATATTGTTAGGGTGGTGGGCTCCCCATAATGTGGCGCTCCCCATCCTGACAATACCAGCTTCCAGCCGTGTGGCTTCATCCTGGCTGGTATCAAAATTGGGGGGAACCGTAGTTTTTCTTTTTATTATTATTTATTTATTTATTTTACTTCACGATATAGACCCGCCCGCCGGCGGCTGGGATTGGTTGCAGTGAGACAGCTGTCACTCAGCGTGGGGGCGTGTCTGACTGCGACCAATCATGGGCACCGGTGGGCGGGGAAAGCAGGGAATACCAGATTGAATAATGAGCGGCAGCCATTTTCAAAAGAGGAAAAGCTGCCTGAGCTTTTTGACAGCCGTGCAGTGCCGCACCCGTGATCGGTGAGTAGGAAAGAGAGAGGAATTGTGCTGGGGACGCAGAATGCATGCAGATAGGCAAAGTGCGCCCATAGCCTTACTGTGAAAAGCCACGCTTTTGTTGATCGAACCATTATCGAACGGTAACTCGAACTGCCGAACTTGAAGCAAATCGTTCAAGTTCGTCGAACGACTCGAACACCGCTCAAAACCACTCGAATTTGAAACTGGCGAATGGTTCGAATCGAACATTGCTCAACTCTAGTGAACATGTGTTACTGCTTGGAAAAATCATGAAAACAATATTTTTGAAAAAAATGATACTTAGCAGATAAAAATGACCAATTTTATTTGAGCCCAGTTACCACGTCATGGTGCACCTCTCAAATAGGTCCTAACTTACTTGATGCCTCTCTTTGTATCAAACCTGACCTCTTACATATGGTCTCAAAAAGGACCTGCTAACAGAGAATTAAAAACACCTAAAGAAACAGGGAGGAGTGCACAGACAGAGAGCATGACCCCATATTACAAAAATAAACTGCCTCAACTTCCTAACCTGAAGGTCTGAATTGGTGCACACAGAACATAACATATTCAATCATAATAGCAGTCGTACCTCTTAACTGAATCCTAACCTAGTGAATGCCTCTCTTATTTTTTTCATGTTTTTCCAAGCAGTAATGCATGTTTACACTTCTGTGTCTACTGTTTGCATGCTTCAGCTTTTTTTTTCCCTCTTGCTTGAGTGTAACTGTTATTGCTGGATTAAAACCCAGGGATTAGTAATGGGTATGCCTCTTACGGACAACCCCATTACTAACCCAGCACGTATAGAGTAAAAAGAAAACACATGGGAAAAAAAAGTTCATTTGAATAAACACTACTCTACACTCCAATTTATTGATGAAAAAATCCTGAAAGTTCGTCTCTTTCTCTTCTCTCTATCCTTGGACCTTACTGGGAGCACTCAATGACCTCCCGGGAGGGTCTGTCCAAAAAAATGCTCGTGTTTGCCATTGACTTCCATTATGGGCGTTACTTGAGACAAGTACTCGAACATTATAAACTGTTGTTTCGAGTAACGAGCATCTGAGCATTTTAGTGTTTGCACTAGTTATGACTATAAAAGGATTATTGCCATCTTCTTTAGCAAGTGCTCCCCAGTCTCCTGGCTTCCTACCTTATATAGCGCATTAGCTTCTTCTTTATTGATACTGCAGATCAGCTGCATTGTTGCTTCATTAGCCCAAACTGTGCACTCTTTGATGCTGCTATAGTAGGGAGGATTGTTGACACTAGAGATGAGCGAATCTGTCAAGGTTTGGTCCGGTCCGTGTTTGTCAACTTTCCTGGTGTTCTCCCAACAGATTGACAAACAGCTCGACAAACATGTCTGAACACCATTGAACTCAATTGGAGGTAAAACGTATGTGTTAATAAGAGCTAGGGAGGCTGGTGTTAGTAAAGGCTAGGGGTACTGTTGTTTGTAAGGGCTAGGGGGGCTGCAAAAAGGGCAAAATTAAGGAATAAAGCAGGACAGTTATAATTACCGAGTCTCCCGTGCAGCTGTCACAATGTTTCCGGGTCCGCTCATTAACCCTCATACATATTCAATGCTTCACCCATTCACTGGCAGTCCTAACATCTCTAATTGGTTGCAGCCAGACCATGCCCCCAACCTGTGTGACAGCATTTGTGATTGGTTTGAATCACACTGTCTGAGTCACCTAATGGAGTGTAAAAATAAAAAAAATAAAAAATTGACATAGGGTCCCACATATATTGTTATCCAGCGCAGATAAAACAGATGGCTACATGCTGCAACCCTTAGCTGTGCACGTTATCTTGGCTTGTATTAAAACATGAGGGACCCCATGTGGCTTTTTTAAAATTATTTAAATAAATAATTTAAAAAAACTGGCGTGTGGTCTCCCCAGTTTTGATACCAAGTCAAGTTAAAGCCGATAGCTGAGGGCTGTTATTCTCAGCCACCCCATGTGGCTTTTTAAAAATTATTTAAATAAATAATTTTAAAAAACTAGCGTGCTGTCTACCCAGTTTTGATACCAAGTCAAGTTAAAGCCGATAGCTGAGGGCTGTTATTCTCAGCCTGGCGATGCCCGTGGTTATGGCCCCCAGCCTAAAAATAACAGCCTGCAGTTGCACAGAATTGTCATATTTAGTAGATGCGACAATCCCAGCTCTTTACCTGACTCATCCAGATTACCTTGGTGCAGTGGCAATCGTGGTAATATAAGAAGTTAATGACAGCTCACAGCTGCCACTGAGCACCCTAGATTAGTAATGGAATGTATCTATGAGACTCCTCATTACTATTCTGTAAGGGAAAAAGAAATAAACACAAACACGGAAAAAAATCCTTTATTTGAAATAAAATATAAAAAGCCCACCCTATTTCACACCTTTATTAACCCCCAAAACACCCAAGTCCGACGTAATCCACACTAGGTTTCATGACGATCTCAGCTCTGCTACATCCTGCAGTCATAGCACGAGGACACAACATAAACACTGACTACAGCTACAGGCAGAGACTGACTGAGCTGCAGCTGTGAGTGATGATGTCACTTAGTTTAAGTGCGGTCACAGCTGGAGGTTCCCACGATACTTCATCTGTGACTGCAGGATAATTCACCTCAGATGAACTGATTGGATTCCGTGAGCTCACCTCAGGTGAACTGAGTTCAACCAAACTTGCATCTCTTGGCAGAAAACTGTGTTTTTTTGGTGCTGAAATTTATACAGTACATTCCTGCCCCAAATCTACATCTTCTGGTAAAAAAAAATGTATCAAAACATGATACGGTTTTGATACAGTATTGGAGAATTTTTTTTGCTGGGAGATGCAGATTTGATGTAGTTAGGAATATGGTGTACAAATTTTAGCACCAAATCTGTATCTATTGTTAAAAATATGTACAAAATTGGTTTTGACGCTGTTTCGGTGCATTTTTTTCCCAGGAGATGCAACTTTCGTGCTGCAATGTCTGCATCAGATTACTGCACAATATTAGCATCTCTTGGCAGAAAACAGCACCAGAACAGCGTCAAAACCGTTTTTGTACATTTTTTGCCAAGAGATGCAGATTTGGTGCTGAAATTTATACACCAAATTCCTACACCAAATCTGCATCTCTTGGCAAAAAGAAACGCATGAATATTTCCACATTGCTTTTAGATGCATTTTTTGCCAATAGATGCAGATTTGGTGCACTAATTTGGTGTATAAAGTTCAACACCAAATCTGCAGCTCCTGGCAAAATATCTGAAAACTGCATTGTGTTTTGCTGAGGTTTTTTTCCAGCAGATACAGATTTACAGATACAGCATGAGGTCATGTTCTGTGCCCATACACTGTGACTTCAGTAGCAGTGCCAGGATCATCGTGGCACCTCATGTGAATTATGTCGGAACTTGTTATTTGGGATTACTAAATTGGAGAAATATGGTTTGTTTTTTTGTATTTTATTTCAAATAAAAGATTATTTTGTTGTATGAGCTTATTAGTTTTCACTTACATTATTAGTAATGGGGGGTCTCTTAGAAGCCTCCCATCACTCATCTAGGGCTTACTGGTAACTTTTTGCTGTCAATAACCCCTTATATTATCCCGATTGCAAACGCACCAGTGCAATCGGGATATGTCGGGAAAAAATGGGGCGAGTTTGGTGCATCTAATGGATGTGACAATTGTGGGTGGTTGCAAGATGCTATTTTTAGTCGGGGGGGGGGCAATAACCATGGGCCTCCCCAGCCTGCAAATACCAGCTGCAAGCTGTGGGCTTTATCATAGCTGGGCATCAAAATTGAGGGGACCGCACGCCGTTTTTTAAATTATATATTTAAACCTTTAAGACTTGGTTATGAACGTTCAGTTTTAGATGGATATATGTTTCAGTAATTAAAAAGGCTGGCACAGCCTCTGCCCCTTCTTTGAAGTGAAGCATCACCAGTGACACTAATTTCAGGGGCTGGTCTGGTTGCTATGATATGCACAGATGCATTGTTTCAGGGAGGGAGCAAAGGCTGGTCAGTGACCGAAGCCTCTGCCCTCTGATGATCCTTTGTTTGAGTATCCCAGCATGCTCTAGGATTCTCAAAAGAAGCGTTATCAGACAGGAAGAAGGGAAAAACATCAATAGTAGATACATATAGTCAGGTAATGGTAGGGTATTTTTAATGCAGGCGCATTAGACATTAGTTTAGATTGGTTCAATAAATAGATAGGAATTTAGATTGCTATTTCTTTAGCCTTCGGACCACCCCTTTCAAGTAAATTATTTTTTAATTCATTACTCGAGTAATGGCATAATTTCAGTGAAAGGTGCAAGGATTTAAACACCGGTACCGCTTTCTTTTCCTTTACTAAATATTGCAATGTTGTAGGAGATATCTATGTGTTAAAATATAGATATTATATGCTGCGAAAACAGCAGAACATATGTTATGAATAGAGATGAGCGAACCGGTCGCGGTTCGGCTCGAGGTCGTTTCGCCGAACGGAGGTCCCGTTCGAGTTCGGTTCGTCGAACGTTCGACGAACCGAACTCGAACTGCATAGGAAACAATGGCAGGCAATCACAAACACATAAAAACACCTAGAAAACACCCTCAAAGGTGTCCAAAAGGTGATAAACAACTCACAACACAACACAAACACATGGGAAAGTGACAAGGACATATACTCATGCGAAAACAAAACAGCTGGACAAGGAAAAAGAGGAGGAGACACAGATATATGAGTATATGCAAGGAAACATCGATGCCATTACTGTGCAACTTGAGCCTTGCTCATTTTAGGCTTCCAATCTGGATAATTTGCCTGAGCTCGCCACGTACGCCTTGGGGAGCTTGTCATGTCCTGCAGCCAGCGTTCTCTCGGAACCTGTCTTCAGTGCTGCTGGGGGTCTGCTGGCAGATAAGCACACGTGTCTGTCCACTGACAATGTGGACATGGCTCTCAGAGGACTTTTCTTCCCCTGGGTCAGCCAGGGGACGGGAAAGGCACGCGTATTTTTGAGAGTGCTTCATGCAAAGCATCTTTTTCTTTTTCAAAAGGGGGGGTCAACTGATGCCAGTCAAGTGGGGTGTGTGTGGCCCAATTAGTGGCAACGAGGGAGACTGTGGTTGGAGTCCCCTCGCTGTGTTTCTAAAAGAACCAAGATGAACAAGTCATGGCTCTCAGAGGACTTTTCTTCCCCTGGGTCAGCCAGGGGACGGGAAAGGCACGCGTATTTTTGAGAGTGCTTCATGCAAAGCATCTTTTTCTTTTTCAAAAGGGGGGTCAACCGATGCCAGTCAAGTAGGGTGTGTGTGGCCCAATTAGTGGCAACGAGGGAGACTGTGGTTGGAATCCCCTCGCTGTGTTTCTAAAAGAACCAAGATGAACAAGTCATGGCTCTCAGAGGACTTTTCTTCCCCTGGGTCAGCCTGGGGACGGGAAAGGCACGCGTATTTTTGAGAGTGCTTCATGCAAAGCATCTTTTTCTTTTTCAAAAGGGGGGTCAACCGATGCCAGTCAAGTGGGGTGTGTGTGGCCCAATTAGTGGCAATGAAGGAGACTGTGGTTGGAGTCCCCTCGCTGTGTTTCTAAAAGAACCAAGATGAACAAGTCATGGCTCTCAGAGGACTTTTCTTCCCCTGGGTCTGCCAGGGGACGGGAAAGGCACGCGTATTTTTGAGAGTGCTTCATGCAAAGCATCTTTTTCTTTTTCAAAAGGGGGGTCAACTGATGCCAGTCAAGTGGGGTGTGTGTGGCCCAATTAGTGGCAATGAGGGAGACTGTGGTTGGAGTCCCCTCACTGTGTTTTACATAATTTTCGAAAGGCATGACATGACTTAGAGGTTTTCTTTCAGCATCTGCAAACGGTTGGGTACAGAAATGCTGTCTTTCTAACCATTTTTAAAGAGGATTTTCGAGACCTTATGCCCATCACAGTGCCCCAAGAGCCGATGCCCAGTCGCCACTCCTAAAAGAAAGTTGTGCCCGCGCTACACCAGCATATTGCTCACATCATCACCGCTTCCTTGAGAAAGTCTGTGTGTGACAGGGTGCATTTCACCACAGATACTTGGACCAGTAAGCATGGATAGTGGCATTACATGTCGCTGACTGGGCACTGGGTAACTATGGTGAGAGATGGAGAAGGGTTTGCTGGACAAGTCTTGCCGTCCCCACGACTTGTGTGTCAATCCTTCCTCTGTATGTACAAGTTCCTCCACTGCTTCTGCCTCCTCAACCTCGTGTGGGTACTCCACCTCGGCCCAAACCCTGTGTGGTTAGGCCACCCTTCCTTGTAACTGAGCCCAAGGAATCCCACACACCTCCTTACTATGCTGGCAGCAGAGCTCAAGGCCATCAGGCGGTCAAATGTTTACTTTGAAATGTAGGGGAAATGTGAGACACCGCTGAGGAATTGTGGACGGTTATCTCTGGAGAGTGAGACCGAGTTTCATCAATGGTTGTCTCCACTCAACCAGCAGCCAGGGAAGGTCGGGTGCAACAATGATGCAAACCAGTCTGCGACCCTTCTTCAGGGTATGTGGCACACGTGCCTTGTATGGCTCACGTGTTGAACCTGGTTGTCCAGCAATTTTTAAAACACTATCCCGGCCTACATGGCCTTCTTCACAGGGCAAGGTGTAACGCCTGCCTGGATCGACACACTCAGATGGGCTGTAAAGGATAGGCTAGAGGCAAGCCACTCACCAAGCTGGACACCCAGAAACCTGAAACCCTTTAACCCCTATACAGTGATTTGGAATTACACAGGGCCCAAGTTGATCAATACCTGTGGAAGGCTGCAGTTCCAGAGAATAGTAGTCATGCAGGGTCAAAAACATTAATTGAGGAAGAGGAACAGAATGGGATGGCCAGGACTTAATCAGAAAACAAGCAGAGGTGAAATGTGGATCGGCCAACGAGGTACATAAACAGCAAGCAGGAAAAGTAGTCAGGTAAAAAGCACACAAACTCATAAAACTGAACTGGGGTAACAGTAACAAGAGGTTCATAGCTTTGTCTGGCAGTGGTCTGCAGACAGGAGGGGCCTAAAAAAGGGTGTGGTGTCTTCCCATTGGTTGTAGCTGAATGATAGTACTTCATCTGTGAGATACCCACCACCTACATTCAGCCTGTGGTTCTGTATCTGTCAAGGTAACGCAACCCAGTGGGTGACCATAACCTGCGTCCACCTGCGCCGCAGGCATCGACTCCTTTCCCATCATCAGCACTATGCACGAAAGGAACACGTTGTCACCTGGCGACCGGAGTACAAATTGATTTAGTGGACTACGTTGGTGACTTAACAGCCGTGTGCGGCAATGATGCAAACCTGTCTGCGGCCCTTCGTCAGGGCAATGTGACACACGTGCCTTGTATGGCTCACGTGTTGAATCTGATTCTCCAGCAATTTTTAAAATACCATCCCGGCCTACATGGCCTTGTGCAGCGGGCACGCTGATATGTGCTCACTTTCATCCTTCGCACCCAAGCAGCTCAACAACTTTCATCGCTCCTGAAGTCTTAGGGTCTGGCGGTTAAACGCCGGAAATGCGATGTTCCGACACGCAGGAATTGGAATCTGCACATGTTGCAGCATCTGTGGCAGCACCGCAGAGCCCTGCTGAAATACGGTATGACGTATACCCTGGGCTAACTTGATCCAGAGGTGGTGCAGATCACGCTGCTGGAGTGGTGTCAGATCAAGGACCTATGCACCCTTCTACACAGTTTACAAATGTCGACGAAGATGTTTAGCACTAGCGATGCCATTCTCAGCGCGACAATTCTGGTCATCTACAAGATGGAGCACACTGTAAGCATTATTCGGAGTCAGGTGTTGGTCCAAGAGGAAGGGGAGGAAGTACAGGAGGAGTCATATGCAGAAGGGATAATAAGATCTACAAGGTCCAGACGGTGAGCGGCACCTAGGCGGCAGTCATGGTGGGGGAGAGGGATTAACAAGGGCGCATAGTATCAGCAAAAATTGTTGAGGAAGGTGCAGGAGCCCATGAAGAAATGGAGGACGAACTGGCGATGGGCATGGAAGACTCAGCAGATGAGTGAGAGCTTGCTCACATTTCGGTTGTGCGAGGTTGGGGGGAGAGGGCAGAGGAAGGAGGCACAATTCTCACCTCTCTGCCACCAACACACCAAGGACTTGGTCCTCCTGGATGCACAAGACACATGAGCGCCTTCTTGCTGCACTACCTACAACATGACCCTCGGATTGTACGAATTCTAAGTAATGCTAACTACTGAGTTGCCACACTGTTAGATCCCTGGTACAAGACAAAATTTGGCGAAATAATTCCTGCCATAGAAAGGGACGCATGTATACAGGAGTATCTGCAGAAGGTGGTACGGATGCTTAGATCTGCTTTTCCAGTAAACACCAGTGCTGCACAGAGTGAATCTCAACGCTTTGTCATGGATAGGAGGAAATGGTCTTTTACTTGTCCACATCTGAGGGACCGAGGGCTGGCTGCTGTGCTGAGATGGCATTGAGTACGGTGTCCCTGCAGAGTTGCACTTTTGGTCATATACCAAATGAGTTGAAAAAGGACAGATGCTGTTGGAAAGGGGAACAGTTGTGTTGGAAAGGGGAAAAAAGTTTTTGTCCGTGGGTTTGGTGGTAAAAGTAACATTTGATGAAGAAACACCATCTGTTACGGTGGGACTGGCAGATTTGGATAAGGTGGTATATACTATGTTACCGCTATATAACGAAAATTAATAAGAAAAGAAAGAGAAAGGTATATATCCCTATCAGCAGTCAATGTCCACCGTGCTCCCAGATGGAAAAGGAGAGGTTGGCAACTGGAAGGTTAGGTGGAGGATACAGATCTGCGTGGCTATGAAACTAATAGTTGCCTGAACCGAGTTAGACGCCACTGGGATCTGGAGACTGGGAGCCCTGTTAGCGTCACAGGGTCCACACGCCCACCCAGCCCAGGAACTCCCTGTTAACATCACAGGGGCCATTGAGTACGTTGACCGTATGCATTGGGGCCACACCTGTGGACAGCAGGCGCATCAGCAGCAGCAGGCCTGTTAATGCCACTGGGCTGCACAAGCAGGACTTGTAGTACAGGAGCTGGTCTTAACCGTTCTGCGTTACCAACTGTGGTGGCGGCCTGCATCGATGCCCTATCCCTGCCTACCTCTGGCCTAAAGCCGCAATGGGTTCAACACATGGAGGTGTGCTCTTTCGGAGCATAATAGAAGACTGCGCACCTCCTTGTTGGCTCCAGCCCGTTTTATAACCTGGGTCCGCCCCAAACCAGGGTGGACCACAATGCCCCTCCTGAAGACAAAAGCAGAGTGACACGTCATGAGTGGCATAACTAGCGTCCTATTTGGAACCGCAACTTCAATAATGACCTCATGGCTGCCACGACACAAACACCTCACCAGTCATCGCCTGACCATCAATAATGAGGTGACAAGTCATAGGGGCGGGCCTCTGCAAGCCATTTGGGAGTGGCCTGACCACATCGTCAGGACACCTGATGCCCTGTGGTCTATATGGGCCCCCCACATCAGGGGCAGTGCCAAAGAGTTCATTACCGGACCTAGTCTCTGATGCAGTAAGTGCCTGAGCATGCTCAGTAGCATGAAATACAGTCTCCGAAAAAAGACTATCAGCTTTAGCATGGTGTCTAGGCACAACACAGGACTTAGACCCGGCACGGAGTGCAAGTACCTTTGCAAAGAGGCTTTTCGCACTAAGTGTGGGAGCATGCGCTGTATCCCGAAATGAAGGCTTAGCCTCAGGAATGGCACAGTCAGGCTGAGCATACTCACTAGGCGAAACACTGTAGTTAGGCTGCGGCTGGGGTAAATCAGCACACGCATGCGCACTAGCTGCCTCTCCACACTTAGACGTGGAGGAGAAATTGCTCTTCGGGTGTGGACTTGGAGATGCTGTCTATGAACAGAAGGAAAAGATAAAGTAAGCCTCACTTTCTATCCTTCCGAATGATCAAATGCAGCAAGGAATTCCCTGAGTTTGCTATAAAATTAGCGTAGCAAAATGTGCATGAGGGTGTCATGCAGAGGTGCTGCAAATAGATTTGCACCAGTGGGGCACTAATGGAAGTCCAACAGCCAGTTCTTGTATGCCACTAAATGGCAGCATTTTTTGCTATTATTATAGCTTATTAAAAACAGAGCAGGAGGGTGTCCTGCACAGGTGCTAGAAATAGCTTGGCACCAGTGGGACAATAATGAAATACAACAGGCAGTTCTTGTATGCCACTAAATGGCAGCATTTTTTGCTATCATTATAGCTTATTAAAAACAGAGCAGGAGGGTGTCCTGCACAAGTGCTAGAAATAGCTTGGCACCAGTGGGACAATAATGAAATACAACAGCCAGTTCTTGTATGCCACTAAAAGGCAGCATTTTTTGCTATCATTATAGCTTATTAAAAACAGAGCAGGAGGGTGTCCTGCACAGGTGCTAGAAATAGCTTGGCACCAGTGGGACAATAATGAAATACAACAGCCAGTTCTTGTATGCCACTAAAAGGCAGCATTTTTTGCTATCATTATAGCTTATTAAAAACAGAGCAGGAGGGTGTCCTGCACATGCGCTAGAAATAGCTTGGCACCAGTGGGACAATAATGAAATACTTTAGCCAGTTCTTGTATGCCACTAAATGGCAGCATTTTTTGCTATCATTATAGCTTATTAAAAACAGAGCAGGAGGGTGTCCTGCACATGTGCTAGAAATAGCTTGGCACCAGTGGGACAATAATGAAATACAACAGCCAGTTCTTGTATGCCACTAAATGGCAGCATTTTTTGCTATCATTACAGCTTATTAAAAACAGAGCAGGAGGGTGTCCTGCACAGGTGCTAGAAATAGCTTGGCACCAGTGGGACAATAATGAAATACAAGAGCCAGTTCTTGTATGCCATTAAATGGCAGCATTTTTTGCTATCATTATAGCTTATTAAAAACAGAGCAGGAGGGTGTCATGCAGAGGTGCTGCACATAGATTTGCACCAGTGGGGCACTAATGGAGTACAACAGCCACTTCTTGTATGCCACTAAGTTTACTCAATTTTTGGTATTATAATGTCTTAGTAACAATGATGTTGAGTGTGCAATGCAGGCAGACGTGCTGCAAATATCTTTGCACTAGTGGGACAATACAGAAGTCCAACAGCCACTTTTATGATGCCACTAAGTTCACTCAGTGTTTGGTAGTATAATGGCTTAGTAACAATGAGTTTGAGTGTGCAATGCAGGCAGACGTGCTGCAAATATCTTTGCACTAGAGGGACAATACAGAAGTCTAACAGCCACGTTTAGGATGCCACTAAGTTCACTCATTGTTTGCTAGTATAATGACTTAGTAACAATGAGTTTGAGTGTGCAATGCAGGCAGACGTGCTGCAAATATCTTTGCACTAGTGGGACAATACAGAAGTCCAACAGCCAGTTCTTGTATGCCACTAAATGGCTGCATTTTTTGCTATCATTATAGCTTATTAAAAACAGAGCAGGAGAGTGTCATGCAGAGGTGCTGCACATAGATTTGCACCAGTGGGGCACTAATGGAGTACAACAGCCACTTCTTCTATGCCACTAAGTTCACTCAGTGTTTGCTAGTATAATGGCTTAGTAACTATGAGTTTGAGTGTGCAATGTAGGCAGACATGCTGCAAATATCTTTGCACTTGTGGGACTATACAGAAGTCCAATAGCCACGTTTAGGATGCCACTAAGTTCACTCAGTGTTTGCTAGTAGAATGGCTTAGTAACAATGAGTTGGAGTATGCAAAGGGCAGGAGGGTACAGTGTCACGGTTGTGGGTCTCTGGGTAGAGGAAAGGAAGCCTGCCTTTCTATCCCTCCCAATGGGGAAATACAGCGAGGAAATCCCTGACCTTAGCTACACAGATGCTGTCATCTTGTGTAGCTGTTAAACTCTGTTTTCAGGACCTGTCACCTATAGCTCTGACCCTGCCGGTACGAGCCCTTAAAAGGACTGATAGAAAGTGCTATCCCTAAGCTGTACAGCGCTGTGTATTGAGCGTATACAGCTGTATCGGCGATAGGAGCTGCGCCAGTGATGTCTGACACCAAGGACGCAGAAGGCAGATAATGGCATGCTGGAGGAAAATATCCGGTTTTATAATGCAGGGACATGTGACATGGATATCCTATCCCACATGCCGTTGCTTCTCTGGCTAAAAGTCCACTTAGCTGTGTGTGTGTCTGGGATTGGCTGACATGCTGGCCCGCCCCACTACACGCGCGCGCTTAGGGAAGGAAGACAAGGAGAAAAAAAAATGTCGATCGCCATTATCCAAACAGCAGTGATCTGAATGCGCTGTTCCCGCACACTATTCACTGAAATGTCATAATAGTGTGAGTCACAGAGTGACTTACACTATTACAGCGGAAAGCCAGCTAGGAATTAGCTGTTTTTTTTGCTGCTAGAACCGTTCTCGAACGTATCTAGAACTATCGAGCTTTTGCAAAAAGCTCGAGTTCTAGTTCGATCTAGAACAGCCCCCAAAATCACTTGAGCCGCGATCTGGAGAACCACGAACCACGAACCACGCTCAACTCTAGTCATGAAGAAGCTTCCTTTGTTTTTTACTTTTGTTGACAGATTAAGATTCCCTGGAACTGAATGAATTTCTTTGCCAAAAATATAGAAAATGAAAACTGAAAATAGAACAGTACACTGTACACAAAAACATTTGTTTGCTTTGATATATGTAGCTCCCTCTCCAGGGCACTCATCACATTTCCTCAGCACCACAGAAGCATGACTTAATTGAAAGTAGTGGTATTTTTCTCTTTGATAAATATAATGCAATATGCTACAATTGGATTTTTAGCAAGCTCTCATAAATAACCCTCAAGTTATATGAAATATTAATCACTACAAGCTTTCAATTTTGTGTATCATATCTTAGATAAAATATGGTTCAATAATGTACATTTCACACAAGATCTGATTACGGTAACAGATATAACTTAAAGGGATTGTGTGTAAAAAAACAAGGGTTGAAAACAAGGTCTTCTTTTTTTTTCTTCAGCAACTGCACAATGTGTGTCCATGGCTTAAGTCTAATGGTACAGCTTATCCCCAGAATTGTGCCTCTGATAGCAACTGGAATTCACCAAGTTAAACAACCTCTTGTACAAGCTCATGAAGCAAACATTTTTATAAAAGTTTGGCATAGAAGAAGGGGACTGGTATTTCTACACTGGTAGGTTGTCATGCAACGTGCGAGGTGAACACGTTCCGACCAACTGAGGTCAGACACAATGAAAAACACACCTAAAACACCACAGACAAGGGGGGAACACTGGGGACACAATGGTGGGCCCAGAGACTAGCGAGAGTGTAGATGGACACCTACTAACTTCACCTCAGCTTTCCCTACTCTCCTAGCCAGTCCCTATACAGTTTCCGCAACTGTCGCCGAGCAGCACCCTGAGTCCCTGAGAAACCCTATAGAGGCCCTGACCAGTGAGATACGGGTGAGGTTAACTAAACCCACCACTTAACTAAAGAGCCAAGAGGGTAGGTGAGACAAACAGGAAGTAAGCAATCAAAAAAAGATAGGATATGACTTGTGGAAGATCCACAGCAGCTTCCTTCCACCAAGCTGGCTTTTATACAAATGGTTAGCATAGTTAGGAAATCTTGCTGGGAGACCTAACTATTTAAGCACAAGGTGGTGTGACTATAAAGCAGGTGAGGCTGACCTCAACTGCAGGAGAGCTGCAAACAGAAAAGCTGACATTTAACTACTTCAGTACCAAAGGAATTTAAACAACATTTAAATGCCGAGTCCCAGATAGAGATAAGGGGCTCCAGTACTCTAGCTGCAACTAGCCTCCAAAAACAAGGAGATGGCCATGACACAAGTGTATCAGAAGGTGGTCAGGCATAACTAAAAAGTGTGAAGAAGCTTAGCCATAAACATTCAATATCTGAAGGCCAAGTGCTCATATGGGCACCAGCTGTCTCATGACGCTTCATAAACATTTGCTCTTGCAAAGCACTCATGTGTTGTTAAAGGGAGAGACAGACCCTGCCAAATAGCTTTGATGGCATTTTTTTCTTGACATTAAAAACAGATGGGGGCAATAATTCGAACTGCTTGGACATCATTTGAGTGCGAGTCAGGAAGTTCTCATACACATCAGACTGATGGCCGATCCCACTTACTGTATATTGGTTGTTCGTACGACTTTAGTCTAATGTGTATAAAGGTTTTTAGTTATGATTTGGCAATTGTAGTCAGCTCAATGTGGGGAAATCTATACTAACTCCTAGTTAACAAAAGCCAAACATTTTTCACAAATATAGTGATCATATAGACTAATCTCACTGGGGGTGAAGTAGCGGGAGATAAACTGAATGATTATACCATTTGGATTGTAATCAAAGAAGTGGAAACATATATTGTTTACATTTTTTTTACTAGTCTTCCTTTATTTTCCCTGTTCTCTGGGATTTATGTTTTTGATATAGCCAAACTGTTGAAAAGCAACTTGCCTCTAAGAATACAATATTTATTGAGTCTTTATCATAGGAGCACACACCGAAGGCAACTATATTGTAGTCATGTCACAGAGAGTGGGCACAGTATGAGGGCATTTTTTTATTTATAAATTTCATATTGCAATACTTGTCTACTCTTCAAAAATAACATGTTCTGTTTTTGAAGAGTAGAAGCCTGCAAATTTCCCAGGACTAGCCAGACCGAGCATTGATTCTCATGGGGACCGTGATTAATGTTGAACATCAAAAGCCTCTCTGTCCCAAGAGCACACACTGAAATGAGCTGCCTCTGTAGTTATGTCACATACAATGGGCACAGTATAAGGGCACTTTTTTTTAAAACAAACTTCATATTGCATTACCTGTTTACTCTTCAAAATAATATATTTTGTTTTTGAAGAGTTGAAGCTTGCAAAATAGCTAGGATTAGTCTGGGTGGGGCATTGATTCTTGGGGGGAACATGATTAACATCCACCACACAGGTAACATCATCATCTGGACTTCTCAACTCCAGTACAGAGCGCAATGTTTTACCTTCCTGTTCATGAGCAATGAAACGGCTTCATTGGTTCACTTCACATGCCAAGAAGTGCATTAGCGGCACTGATCCCGCTTCAATAGGGCAAGCTACAAAGCAGGATTGATGTTGGCAAGGCCTACCTGAACATGCACAGTGCTCTGATGAATAAATGGACTGTACACCTGGCTTCATTCAGCATGATAACTAAGGCAGAATTTCACTCCTGTGCACGAGAGTTGCAGAGTTTTGATCATGACGTCACCTGTGTGCGGGATATTAGGCTAAGTTCACGTCCAGTAATCATCAATTAGAATTGATTCAGAAGAAATCTATTGGCAAAAAAAGTTGGCAAACACAACTTTTTTGTCAATTTTGAAAAAATTGATTTTTACAAGATCTTTTTTTTTAACATGGGAGTCTGGAAAATGGACCAGTTAACTGATTACTGTTTATCTTCCTTTTGGAACTGATCCAGTAAGAAAAGATGAATCCTTTACAAAAAACTAATGGATGGCTAAATAGAAATCACTTAATGGATCCAATTGCCATATACTCCCAGGTAAAAAAAAAAACAACAGATATTGAAAAAATAAAGTTTTGCAAAACAGACAAAAAAGTTGTGTTTGCACAACTTTTTTGACAATGGATTACTTCTGAATCAATTCTGATAAACAAATACTGGATATGTGAACTTAGCCTTAGTCACAACCCACTGGACATGATTCCAAGGCAGAACTAGTCTGGGATAATCAGTACTCAGCTGGACTAGTTCTGGGTAATCTGTATGTCTCGAGCCGGATTGTATGACACATGACGGAACTTACTATAATCCAGGAATAGGTTTCTATAACGTTATGGTGGCGGTTTAGGAAGGGTTGGGGAACAGACACTTTCCCTTTAAAGCAGTTCCCCCACGAATAAAAAAACCGTAAACAAATAAATAAAATTACATTATGGATAATTTTTTATAGTGCCTAAAAAGTGAAAGCGATTTGCTAGTTAAAGATTTATAGGAATTTTATTCATAATTCTGGTATACAGTGATTTTGGTGCCAACAATGTCTGAACATTTTTTTTTTAAGTTTATGGCGCTGATTAAGAATATGATTTGGTTTTGCCAGATTGGGGCTAGTTTCTGAGATATTTAATAGTTAAATAATGAATTAACACAACATGATTGAAAGCATTCAGAATGTAAGAATATTATTATTTTTGCTACATCTAGTAAGTACTGTAAATAGTCTACAATCATACAGAAAAAATTAAAATATCTAACAGTGACAGGAATGAGTTATGTATGAATTGATAAATACAATATTAATTAGTTTTTAATTGTTATTGTTTCAAAAAACAGTGATATACGATTTCCTTTTCTGTGTGTCAGGACAATCACTTTGGAGACTCTAAAGGGGGCTTTACACGCTACGATATCGTTAATGTTTGGTCGCCGGGGTCAAGTTGTTAGTGACGCACATCCGGCGTCATTAACGATATAGCAGCGTGTAATACCTACCAGAGACCTTAGGCGACCTCAAAAGTGGTGAAAATCGTTCACCATGGAGAGGTCGTCCCAAAGTCAAAAATCGGTAAGGGTTGTTTAGCGTTGTGGTTCATCTCTCATGCGGCAGCACACATCGCTATGTGTGACACCGCATGAGCGAGGAACGTCTCCTTACCTGCCGCCGGCTGCAATGAGGAAGGAAGGAGGTGGGCGGGATGTTACGTCCTGCTCATCTCCGCCCCTCTGCTTTGATTGGCCGGCCGCTTAGTGACGTTGCGATGATGTCACTGTGATGCCGAACGTCCCTCCCCCTTGAAGGAGGGATTGTTCGGCAGTCACAGCGACGCCGCCGACCAGGTAAGTATGTGTGACGCTGCATAGCGATAATGTTCGCTACGGCAGCGATCACAAACAATCGCATGTGCGACGGGGGCGGGTACTTACACGGTCGCTATCGCTAGAAATTGCTAGCGATATCGCTACCGTGTAAAGCCCCCTTAACAGTAGTCTTCCATTATATGTTTGGCAGATCTGCCTTGAAAGCTCTCCTCCATTACCTTCATATCCTGGTGGAACCTCTCTCTTTGTTCTTCACTGAAGTCTCCAAGTTTATCTGGAAATCTGTTTAAATGGCTATGCTTTATGCTCATATTAACTTCCAAATCTCTGAAGTTAGTGAGCATATCTCGCACGAATTCTTCATAATTATCTGCTCTGTGATTAACTAAATAGTTCTTCACAACAGAGGCAAAACCTTTCCAGGCCGAATCCTCAGTGTCATTAATGCATGTGGTAAAACTGGAATTGTTCATGAGTTTACAAATATGAGGACCATCAATGATTCCAGTTTATAGTCTTTTCATGATCAGTCCAGGGATTGATCTACAAATGTACTTGAAAAAAAACGTATACCCTCTGGTAATAAAATGTCCAGTAATAAAAAGAAACCATTATGGATAAATAAGACTGTACAAAGTATAATAAAACAAAAACAAAGGGCATTTAAAACATTTAAACATTCTTAAAGGCTGAGAATACAGAAATAGCATTTCAGAAGTATAAAGATATCAATAGGAAATGTAAAAAAGAAATCAAACAAGCAAAATTAGCTACTGAAACAAAAATCGCCAATGACATTAAAATAAATCCCAAAATCTTTTATAAATACATTAATGCCAAAAGGAAAACAAAGGATAGTATCGGCCCCTTAAAATATAATAACAAGTTAGTTATAGAGGACAAACAAAAGACTGAGATATTAAATAGGCATTTCTCATCTGTATTCACCAAGGAACTGACTGTACCAGGGATCATTCAACAAGTGAAAAATCAAAGTCCACCACCCGATATAATTAATTTAACACAAGATGAAGTACGCCTACGTCTGAGTAAATTAAACATTGACAAATCCCCAGGGCCAGATGGCATTCATCCACGAATATTGAGGGAATTGAGCTCCGTAATCGACAGACCGCTGTATCTCATCTTTTTAGACTCACTTGTAACAGGGTTGGTGCCTCAGGATTGGAGAATTGCTGATGTGGTACCGATATTTAA
Source organism: Anomaloglossus baeobatrachus (assembly GCF_048569485.1). Classification (NCBI taxonomy): domain Eukaryota; kingdom Metazoa; phylum Chordata; class Amphibia; order Anura; family Aromobatidae; genus Anomaloglossus; species Anomaloglossus baeobatrachus. Next base: position 460,766,027 of record NC_134358.1, read on the forward strand.
GAAAGGTAAGAGGGTAGATCCAGGCAACTACCGTCCAGTAAGCCTGACATCAGTAGTAAGCAAAGTTTTTGAGGGCATTTTAAGGGATGACATGCAAAAATATATTGCAGAAAATAATATGATAACTGACAAACAGCATGGATTCATGAAAGATAAGTCGTGTCTAACCAACCTGTTGGGGTTCTATGAGGGGGTAAGTTCAAACCTGGATATTGGTAATGCAGCTGATGTGATTTATTTGGACTTTGCAAAGGCATTTGATACTGTACCACATAATAGCCTTATACTAAAGCTCCAGAAGCAAGGACTAGGGGACACAATATGCAACTGGGTAAGGAATTGGCTAAAAGATAGGAAAAAAAGAGTAGTCATAAATGGAACATTCTCTAAATGGGCTATAGTCAGCAGTGGGGTGCCGCAGGGATCTGTGCTTGGACCGATTCTTTTTACTCTCTTTATTAATGACCTTGTGGATGGGATTGATAGTACAGTGTCAGTCTTTGCCGATGACACCAAACTATGTAGGATATTAAAAACTGACCTGGATAGTACAATATTACAAAAAGATCTGGATAAGATGTCAGAATGGGCAGATACTTGGCAAATGAGATTTAATGTTGATAAATGTAAAGTAATGCACCTAGGACGGAGTAATCCTATAGCTGCGTATACATTAAATGGAAGTAAACTCTGGACTACAGAACAGGAGAAGGACTTGGGTATTCTCATTACAAATAAGCTGAGCAGCAGCACTCAATGTCAAGCAGCAGCTGCTAAAGCAAACAAGATTTTAGGGTGTATAAAAAGAGAGATTAGATCCCGTGATCCCAACGTATTGTTACCCCTCTATAAATCACTTGTAAGGCCACATCTGGAATACGGGATCCAGTTTTCGGCTCCACATTTGAAAAGGAAATTCAGAAGTTAGAGTCAGTTCAAAGGCAGGCAACTAGACTATTACAAGGAATGGAAGGCCTCCCATATGATGACAGGTTGAAAAAGTTAGATATGTTTAGCTTAGAAAAAAGACGTCTCAGAGGAGATCTCATTTATGTGTATAAATACATGTGGGGTCAATATAAAGGACTGGCACATGACTTATTTCTTCCAAAGACAGTACTAAGGACCAGGGGGCACTCACTGCGAGTGGAAGAAAAGCGATTCCGACAGCTAAATAGGAAAGTGTTCTTTACAGTTAGAGCAGTCAGACTGTGGAATGCCCTACCACAAGAGGTAGTAATGGCAGATACTATAACAGCTTTTAAAAAAGGGCTGGATGATTTCCTCAGTACACAAAACATTGTTGGTTATAAATGACTTAGTGACTAAATGTAGAACTGGTGGAGGAAGGTTGAACTAGATGGACCTAGGTCTTTTTTCAACCTAAGTAACTATGTAACTATGTAACTATGTAAGGAATAACCCGATTTCTCCAAATCTCTAACAAATTACTTTATTAATCGTAGCTTAATATGAAGTGGTGGGAGAATGATTTTGTTGTTGATTATATTTGCAGCACCAAAGATCATTTATTCCCTTGTAGGCCATGACACGTTTGTCCAATGATCTTCCTTTGCCCTTTTATCCCAGAGGCACATGAAGCATGGGTGTTTTGTGTATCCAGATTGCTGTCCAAGCAAGAAGTTCACCATATTCAGAACAACATAAATCAACCACTGATATTCATAATAGAGATTTTTTATTATATCATTTTTACATTTTCTTATCCTTCTTTAAGTTTTGTTGAGTGAGCAATGGGAAGAGGCACATATCAGTTACCATTGTGCAAGAGAACACATTTCAAGGTTCTAATAGAGCCGTATATAAAAAGTCACTAGTCTTCTGGTTGATATTCCGTTGGACCCATTTAAAGTACAATTCTTATGATATCATTGCAGTATACACATTCTTCCTCCTGGATAAAATATGGGAGAAGCGGCTGTTCTTTTGTCTGATAGGCTGTACTTTTAATTTCCTCCTTGATAAGATTTTGTTCATTAAGTCTGGATGCTTATAGTTCAGATTCTTGCTTGGAGAGATTTATGTCTTGAATCAGGTCATTGAGTCTTTTTTGGTTAATAGTTGAGGCCTTGAAGAGCTTTCAACAAATTCACTTCCACTGCTACTACCTGCCATACTCTGCAATTCCTACCTCTCTTCAGAGTCTGACAGTAGATTGCCTGGTAGTCTGGTAAACATTGGTATGAGAAAGTCCTTACCATGTGAAACAAGTCGTCTTTCTGCTTCCAAATCAGAATAATCCCATCAAGCTTTCTTGTATCTATTAAAGCCTTTAGTCTTTGCAGCACAAAAATAACAATTGTCATTGTGTTTTTTTGGTTCTTTCCATACTTTTGGCACACCAAAGTTTGAACGTTTTCTTTCACCATTTGTCCACTGTCGTAGGTGCTCCACACATGTTTTGCGAATGTGGAGCCCTAGCCTTATCCTGGTCTCCAAGCTGTGCTCCAAAATAAGCCAGGTATACTCAATGCACAAAGTCTGTAATTTTTCTTCTATGTTTTTCAACCAGGCATCACTTGCTGAAGAAATAACATCTATTTATATGCTTATTAAAACAGAACTTTTTGGGTATAAACCAAGACTGGGTTGACAAACGTCTACTGTAGCTGACTTCTTTCTTTAGCAAATTTACAGTGGAATTCTTACTTCAAAAAGATGCTTTTATAGCTTTGTAGGCCTACAAATTGAACTACAAAATAATTATGTGGGATATTTCATTACCTAAGGCACTGTTAAAGTGTCAAAATACAGATCAAAAGTTATTGCATTTGATAATCACACACAAGTCGCATTGGGGAACGCATTATATTCATGGATGTCCAATATCACAAATGCTAGAACCAATCTATCAAAAATAATGGGATTTTTTTACTTCAGCACTCTTAAAATACCTTAAACCCATTCAAAAAACACCTGAATTATTTTTTTGTAGACCTGTGTAATGTGTTTTCTTTATTTTTATTCCTGGACAACCCCTTTAAGTTCATTTCTGAAGGCAAGTAGTGCTAAACCTGGAATAAATCAATTAAATAGATGCATTTCTTGGGTAATTAACAATCAACAAAAGTATTTACACTGCACATTAGACTTCTAATTACGTGCCTTAAAATAGGGTTGAACCTTTTATCAGATGATTATAACTGACAAACTAATAGGGCTGAGAAATATGTTCAGAAGTAGCTTCTGGGAATATACTATAAAGACTATTAGCTGTAGCTATAAGCGTATCACTTTGATTGTTATATCCTTGCATGCTCTTTTTTTTTTTACTTAGACATTCTGGTATAACATGTGCATTTGTCACCTAGGAGAGCATGTTCCTTTACTTTCCACCCACTCCCTGTCCTTTTCTAAAGAATATTCCATTGAGAATTCTTTATCATTATAGAATAACGTTGCAGGATATTAATTGTATCATTAAATTAACTGGCAGTTTTTGAAAGATAAATTGCTGACTCTCAAATTAATTGTGTCTCCCACAACACTTTTACTCCAAATCTGAAAGCATGTCTCATGGCGGATTCAATGTCATCTTGTGAGCTTGTGATGCTGTATCCATTCTGTTTAATCTAGGATTACCTCATGTTGACAGCCTGTTACTTGTGACAGGTCATTATTATCTTGCTCTTCTTCTAGCTATGGATATGTCTCAGAATCGGAGCCTAATCAGATTCTATTGTATGTGACCCGAAGCCTCCTTTAACTCAGCTACTGTGGATCACAAGCATTGTCTTGTGATGTGCGCTTCTGACACAACATGCTGCTCTGCCACACTTTAATTATTTCTTTTTAGTTTTCTTTTTTATCAGCAATACCTATATTTTAAACTATATCAAAAGTATATATAAAAATGTAAAAGTATCCAACCAGCATCACATGGAACAATATTCTGAAAACGTGGCTTTCTGAAACATTATTTCAGTTTCAAGGTAACTGCAAATTTCCCTTTTATCACTTGCTAAACATGGGTGAGACAGTAAAGGTACAGTACATGACTCTAATCTATTATATATGTTTAATCTGCATTAGTATACAAATATAGAAATAGTGTATAAAGATGATGTTGCACATTTATGATACTTCCAGGATACATAAAAAAAAACAAAAAAGAAAACATATCAACCATGATGAAATGTCCATGGATTCAGGAAATGTTCAATGTACGGATCGTTGCGACCGTCATCCCTTCGCAAACAATGTAGAACAAAAAAGACAGGAGGATGATGATATCCAGCTCTCAATTTCTAAAAAACAATTCTTCATTAGATCAGCATTTAAAAACAAACAATTAAATATAAGTCCAATGAGACACATGGCACTGATGTGTTTCGGACATGAAAGATGTCCCAAGAACTGATGTAAAAGTGAGTTGAGTAACTCCGCTTTCCAACATTGTATTGATACAATCATATAGAAAATAAACATAAATGTACATCAGTACATATACAAAACAATAAATAAAGCAAAAGTTATGACAAACTAGAAAAAATACATTAAATTGCTAAGATACATAAGACCTATGGGAAGGTACACATTTAGGGGTACTTTGCACGCTGCAACATCGCAAGCCGATGCTGCGATGCCGAGCGCGATAGTTCCCGCCCCCGTCGCAGCTTCAATATCCTTGTGATAGCTGCCATAGCGAACATTATCGCTACGGCAGCTTCACATGGACTCACCTGTCCTGGGACGTCGCTCTGGCCGGCGACCCGCCTCCTTATTAAGGGGGCGGGTCGTACGGTGTCACTGCGACGTCACACGGCAGGCGGCCAATAGGAGCAGAGGGGCGGAGATGAGCGGGATGTTTACATCCCGCTCATCTCCGCCCCTCTGCTCCTATTGGCCGCCTGCCGTGTGACGTCGCAGTGATATATTGTATTATATCCTACGGGAGCCACGGTGATGCCGGTAGGAGATGTTCTCCGCCCCTCTCCGCCCCTCTGCTCCTATTGGCCACCTGCCGTGTGACGTCGCAGTGATAATATTGTATTATATCCTACGGGAGCCACGGTGACGCCGGTAGGAGATGATCCTCGCTCCTGCGGCTTCACACACAGTGATGTGTGCTGCTGCTGGAGCGAGGAACAACATCGGACCATTGCGTCAGCGTAATTATGGATTACGCCGACGCAACACCGATGATACGATTACGACGCTTTTGCGCTCGTTAATCGTATCATCTAGGCTTTACACACTACGATGTCGACTGCGATGCCGGATGTGCGTCACTTTTAATTTTACCCCACCGACATCGCACCTGCGATGTCGTAGTGTGCAAAGTACCCCTTAGGCTAGAGTCACACTTGTGTATAACTCGGCGAGTCTCGCATTGGCATCACCCGATACGGCGGCACATCTCGGACAGGAGCGGGTCAGCGGCATATATTTCTATGCTGCTGACCCGCTTCTGTCCGAGAGTGTACCGCCGTATCTGGTGTTGCCGATGCGAGACTCTCCGAATCATACACAAGTGTGACTCCAGCCTTAATTGTAGGATTTAGAAAAGCTTCCTGGTTGGAAGCACTTTTAGCCAATTCTATTTACTCCTATGTTTATTAAGTAGTTCAGTACCATTAACCTGTAGAGAATATATATATATATAGATATATATATATATCTATATATATATATATATATATAAATATATAATATAAATAATTAAAAAAAAAAAAAAAAAAGACATTCCACCTTTTTTGTTAGTCAGCACTGATTGCAACCCTTAGCTGTCAGCTTTATGCCGGTTTTCTAAATTATTTATGACCAGCCAAGGTAAACCAACAGTTGAGGGCTGGTATTATTAGAGTTGGAGTGCCCAAGTTTATTTCTCCTCTCCCAGCCTGAATTAGCAGCCCTCAGCCACCCCAGGGTTGGCACATCCATTTGATGCCCCAATTCTGGCATTTTGCCTGGCTCTTCCCAATTGCCCTGGTGCAGTGGAAGTCGAGTTAATACTTTTGGAGTTTATGTCAGCTGTGAATTGACAGCTTGCATCAAACCCATGGGTTAGTAATGGGCAGCTGTCTATCAGACAACCCTATTATGAACTGAGCAGATATAGAGTTAAAAACACACGAACAAATAGAAAAAAAAACAAATTCTCTTGAATAAACACTCCTCCACATAAATGTACCTGGGGCATGCAATAAAATGATTTATTGCTCAGGAGACAATATTAATATATAAATATATCACTGAATCCCCATAAAGGAGTAATAGAAGAAAAGAGGTAGATTACCTTCAGCCATGAGACCGTAACCACAGAATCCCACCTCGAAACGTGTTTCATCTCTGCCAGTAGTTTCATCTACCTCTAAACTAAACCGCTGGGAGCTGAGAAATGTGCACTTTGATTATTTTCTTTTCTTGGTAGGTTGTATATGTGCAATGTTTGCGTTAAGGTATTATTATGCAATTTAGGATACAATTTAGGATACATATAGGTTTGTATGTACTTTGCTGGTTACTCCCACTTACGATCCTTTTTAGCCATTTAGGAAGGGGTTAAAAAGACTGTGCTTGCATTAGACTCCAAATGCAACTGTAAGTGTTATACATATTTTTCCAGGTAAATATAGGTTTTTTAATTATGTGGTTTTCTGTGAATTTATTTGCTGGAAATTGAATTTTTTGAGAAATTTGGGCTAATCTGGTGAAATCGTATTTCAAAAGCTAAGCTCATCTCTATTGCCAATACACTAAGCTTACCCATTCTATTTCAAGTCACATTTAAATGTATTTAAAAGAACCTGCCATGTCATACTTACTGTGCTTTGAAGAGGTTGTTTTCAGTAGGTAATCCTTTCAGTAGTTCTTTTGAACATGATGGTGTGGAAATTGCTCATTAGTCAATTGAATCCCAGCAGTCTCCTGGTATTATTAGAAGAATCAATGTCTGTAATGCAATAATTCAAATAAATGGCTATTTATGTAATAGATGTTTGTAACATATCTGCTAATAAAGCATACCAACAGTGGTTGTAATCATTAGTTTATCCCTGGCAAAGGTGGAAGAGTTGCTAGATAAATGCTTTGCTTACAATAAATGGTATAATTCCACTTACATTAAAACCTTTTTTGATTAAATGCACATAATCAGCATAAATTAGTAATTGTCTTAGAAAGCAGTATTATTGCTTTTTCTTTAAAAACACAAAGTGACAGGTCCATTTCACAATGAATAAAGAAGAAATGAGCTGTGTTAATTGCTCTGCTGTACCTTTGTGAATCATTATTCTGTAGCATAGTGTTACCAAAACACATGTCACAAAACGTCAGACTGGAGAAGTAAAAACATTTTGTAAAATGAATAAAAAACAAACAGAATAGCCCATGAAGGCATTTTAAGGTAAAAAATTCTTGTTGTATGCATACCCACAGCATAACTGCAGTGCCACTTAGTATTGATTTTAGCCTAGTGTACATAGTCCAAATGCAAAAAATTAAAAAAATATCTTGCAAAAAAAAAGCTGGTCTCTGTGACCTGTTACTTCTTTTCTTTTTGCATTGTAGTGTGCACTAAGTGGACTTCTGCCTGACTACACAATATTTTGATGACTTATGGTATCTGGTCATGCTAGAATCCAACTACCTCCCTCTGTGTCCCAAGAAGTAAGCAGTACTGTACTTTAAAGTTATGGTTGGATTGGTATAGCAGCACGCATGACAATGACTACTTCTAACATGATTTTTGTAACTTTTTCCAGCTAGTGTAGTTTTCATAGAAACAAAATGATACATCTAAGGGGTAAACATTATGTCAAGTCATCTGATAATTGTTAGCATAATTATTGCAATATTATCTGGTATGAAAACATGGGTGTTAACTCCCTCCTGGTTCACTATCTTCTGGGATACAAGATTAACTTTCAATCAAAAATAGTGAATTAGGCTCCAAACTGGCCGCAACCAGTAATATAATAAGAACAGAGCAGGGACATCTAGCCTCTAACTAGATATATCATGGCTTCTCAACTAAACTAGCTGTGAGCCTACTGGCCAGCAGAACAAAATTGGCATTCATTGTTGATACCATTTCATGTACTGGGGACTCTCACGGCTCTTGACACAGTTTTTCTCCCAACTAAGAACCTAGACGTGAGCCCAACACACCTTTATAAAGAGCATTCACAATGAATTTAACTCAACACATACTGCAAAAGTAACCTAAGGTCTTTTTAAGGCAGAGAATTAAAATATCCTTAAGTGACTGATTTGATGATTAACTAGAATCCCCACCCAATTGAGCATACTTTTTAGTTGCTGGAGACAAAACTAAAGGCAAAAAGTCCCACAACCAAGAAGCAATTGAAAGTGGCTGAAATAAAGTTATCACAAAGCTAAAGTATCTGCAGGAGGAAAAATTATTTAATGATATCCACAGAGGAAAATTTCGGTTTTCCAGTACCTTGGGAAAGAAATCAGTTTGGTGCCCATCCCAGTAGTCATATTCAATGCCCACACTTAAGGGGGCTTTACACGCTACGACATCGCTAATGCGAACTCGTTGGGGTCACGGAATTGGTGACGCACATCCGGCCGCATTAGCGATGCCGTTGCGTGTGACATCTACCGTGTTTTTCCAAAAATAAGACACTGTCTTATATCTTTTTTGCCCCCAAAAAAGCACTAGGGCTTATGTTTGGAGGAGGTCTTATTCTTGGAGAAACACGGTTGGGGGTAAGTTTACCCCCCAAAAAAGCAGACCCCACCACTTCCCAGGAGACTCATACTCACCAGACCAGGACGTCTGCGTAGTTCCAAGATCCTTCTGTGATCTCCGGTCGGTGCTGCACGCCGTCCTACCCTGCTGCTAGCTGACACACATCAGATCACAGGCACACACAGCAGATCACACACACAGCAGATCTCACACTCACACACTCACACACACACATACATACACAGCAGATCACACACAGCAGATCGTAGGCACACACAGCCGATCACAGATACACACAGCAGATCACAGATACACACATCTGATCACAGGCACCAACACACAGCAGATCGCAGATATACACAGCCGATCACACACAGCATATCGCAGGCACACACAGCCATCACAGCTACACACATCCGATCGCAGGCACACACAGCCGATCACAGATACATACATCCGATCGCAGGCACACACAGCCGATCACAGATACATACATCCGATCGCAGGCACACACAGCCGATCACAGATACACACATCCTATCACAGGCACACACAGCCGATAAGATACACACAGCCGATCGCAGACACACACACAGCCGATCACAGATACACACATCTTATCACAGGTACACACAGCCGATCACAGATACACACATCCGATCGCAGGCACACACAGCCGATCACAGATACACACATCCGATCGCAGGCACACACAGCCCATCACAGATACACACATCCTATCACAGGCACACACAGCCGATCACAGATATACACATCCGAACGCAGACACACACAACTGATCACAGTACACACATCCGAACGCAGACACACAGAGCCGATCGCAGAAAAACACAGCCGATCGCAGACACACACAGCAGATCACACACACACACACATACACATACATCACATCACATCCAGCACTTACGGCAGCAGGGAATGAGAGCAAGTCACGTGTCCGGCCGCAGATCCTGTTCGTCGCGCTGCACCGCCTCTCAGGATTCTCCCGGCGAGAAGAGATCGGTGTCACTGGATGAGGTGAGTGTGTATGCGATCCGATGTGTGTGCAATCCGATGTTTGTGTGCAAGATCTGGTGTGTGTGTGATCTGATTGTGTGTGTGTGTGTGTGTGTGAGCTGATGTGTGCGGGTGTGTGATTACTGCAGGTCCTGCTGCTTGGCGTCTGGTGAGTGTGATTGCCGGGTGCCGCTGTGTATAATGAAGTGTCCTGCAGTATCTGTAACTTTTTTAGCTGCACGGACACTTCATTATTGATCCGGGACTAGGGCTTATTTTCGGGGGAGGGCTTATATTTAAGCCTTTCTCCGAAAATGCTGAAAATCCCTGCTAGGGCTTATTTTTGGGGGAGGGCTTATTTTTGGAAAAACACGGTATGAGCGATTTTGCATCGTCGCAAAAACGTGCAAAATTGCTCATCGGTGACATGGGGGTCCATTCTCAAAACTCGTTACTGCAGCAGTAACGAAGTTGTTCCTCATTCCTGCGGCAGCACACATCGCTCCGGGTGACGCCGCAGGAACAAGGAACCTCTCCTTACCTGCCTCCTGGCCGCTATGCGAAAGGAAGGCGGTGGGCGGGATGTTACATCCCGCTCATCTCCGCCCCTCCGCTTCTATTGGGCGGCGATTCTGTGACGCAGCTGTGACGCTGAACGAACCGCCCCCTTAGAAAGGAGGCGGTTTGCCGGTCACAGCGACGTCGCCGGACAGGTAAGTAGTGTGACGGGTCTGGGCGATGTTGTGTGGCACGGGCAGCAATTTGCCCGTGTCGCACAACAGATGAGGGTGGGTACCCACGCTAGTGATATCGGTACTGATATCGCAGCGTGTAAAGCGGCCTTTAGTCATGTGCCGATGAGCTGTTCTTCCTAATTCTCTCAATGTTCAGTTAAAAACTACAGCCCTTGCGTCATTGAGAGAAGCAGGAAGAACAGCTAGATGTCACATGATGAAAGGTATGAAAATCTCATATCAGTGGAGTAGCAATGGTGAATGCTGGAACCAGCAATAAGAGCAAAATCGTTGCAGTGAGTATATTACACACTGTTAGAATTGGGCATGCTATAGTGCCACATCTTATAATTAAAGGGCTTTTCCAGGTTTGTGATGAAAATCTACAGGCACTATAGGAGATTGCAGAGTTTTGAATTCTCACAGCGCATGAACTGCACACTTTTCATATTTCCCAAGCTGGTGGAAAGAGTGGATTTGCCTACTTCTGGCCACATTCCAACTAGACATGTCCAGCCTCACTCAATTCACTTACACTGAGCGAGGCCATGCATGTCTAGCAGACAAGTGATCACATGTATGTAAATCGCAAAGGTGTTGTTTCCTGACATCCCACTCTCACAGCCAACACCAGAGAATCCTTACAGTATGCACTTTGAGAATTCAGAGGTCTGTAGTCACACAAACTTTCATCACCAACTTGGACAACCTCTTTAATACTACTAACATAAATAAAAATATAGTAACCCTTAACTTGTCATACAAGACAATACTTTATTAACATAGCCACGTATTACGTAATCTTACAAGTTACGGATTGTTACATATGCACAAGATCAAAACTAATATGACCTAATTTCTGCATTTTTGTGCATAGGTGAGTCGCTTGACCTTGTTTCCATGTTTAAGGTTTGTTTTTTTTTGGCTGCAATACTTTAATGAAGAACACCACAAGGAAGATATATGTAGCTGTGTCTCATTAATTGCTGCTAGTTTTGCTCTTAAGGCCTTTCTGGACATCTTTAAATTTCACTCAGAAGTAAGCAAAATGTCTTTCATCTGCTAGACTAAAGGCCCTGTCACACACAGAGATAAATCTGTGGCAGATCTGTGGTTGCAGTGAAATTGTGGACAATCAGTGCCAGGTTTGTGGCTGTGTACAAATGGAACAATATGTCCATGATTTCACTGCAACCACAGATCTGCCAAAGATTTATCTCTGTATGTGACGGGGCCTTAAGTTTCCATGGCTGACCACTGCATCTATGGTCCACAAGGTTGCCCATTTCTTAGTGCTTATTTAAAAAAGCTTCAAGAGCACATCTTGAAACCACACTCTGCTTTGAATTCTTTGCCTGGGAGAAATCTTGGAAATGTAGTATAACTACCTTGTGTCTTGTTGCTGTGCTTATTCTTGTCATGATGTTTGACCTCTGGCATAAAAATTGTCTTTAACAACCTCATGTTTGTAGCAGAGGTTGGCTTTTCCTCACCTAGATTTGTCTCCTACACATCTGTTTCTGTTTCAGTTACTGATTGTGTTTCAACCTACATATGAGCATGCTGATCAATATCCCATTTTGCTTAATTAATTTTAATTTTGTTTACTTAAAGACCTGTATATTTAGAGCATGCTGATCCAAATTATTTTATGAAGCTATAAATGATCCAAGGACACAAATAGTATTAAATTGCAAATTTGTATCTACCTCGTTGTGCACAATATATTGTACCTTTTTTTCTGTATATAAATATATGATTTATGTCTTAGGTAGAGCTGGTCAAACTCGCAAAAAACAGTTCCTGCTAAATTTAAAAAAAAACCCTGACCTGCTTCGGAATCCGGTACCTATATAAGTGTGAAAATACAATATATTTTTCTATGTGCTTTTCTACTGTGAAAATGCAATATATATTTTCTATATGCCTTTTCTATAACTATGCTTTTTTCTTTATGAGTAAGAAGATAGAGCCTGTAAGCATGTTTACATCAAGGTCAGCAGCTGATGTCATGAGACAAGGGAACAGAATGAAGATGTTGATAACAATGCCCGGCTGCATCTGCGCAAGTCCAAATTTATGACTGTGAGTTACATGACAAAGACTCTGCAAGTTAGGCTGGTTTCAGACGTCCATGTTTTAGGTATGTGTGACGTCCGTTTTTAACACGGATCCCACACGTACCCATGTTATTCTATACTGGTACACGGTCCGTGGTTTCACATGGACCATGTGACTTCTCATGACCCCACACTCACATGCAGAGACATGTCCATTTTTTCTCCGGCAGCACAGTGTGACACGTACTGGAAAAATCACGGGTCTTTTAAATAAAAAGATTTTTTATATTTACCTGTATTCAGTGATGCTGTCTTCGGCTCTGCTGTCTCCCTCTCCTGACCACCACTCATTAGACTCACTGAATATTCACTGCACTGAGGAGCTGGAAGCTGGAGCAGCACTGGGTACTTCAGTCCCGGAAACTGCATCGCTGGGGACAAGTGAGTATACAGCAGTGTGTGTGTATATGTGTGTGTGTGTGTTCAGTACATACATGCATATGTGCAATGTATGTGTTTGGTGTATCCATATGGGTGTCTGCTATGTGTGTATACATATGTGTGTATATGTGCTCAGTCTATACATGTGTGTGCTAAGTGTGTGTATGTGTGTGTGTGTGTAGTGGGGATCTGGAAGCTGGGGCATCCCTTCCGGAGCTGACAATTAACTTTGCCCGCCCACTGGCATGTGTAATTGGTTGCAGTTAGACACGCCCCCACCCTGAGTGGAAGCTTGTCAGCTGACTGCAACCAATCACAGGCGCCAGGAAGGCCGGTGGGTGAGGAAAGCAGTGAAAGTGTCAGTAGGTCAGTATGGTAATATATAATAAATTAATAAATAAAACAATCAGCGCAGGGTCCCCCATATTCTGATGCCAGCAAAGATAAAGCCCACGGCTGCAGCCCCCAGCGGTCGGGCTTTATCAAGGATGTGATTAATCAAAATATTCCATATTAGATCACCTTTAAATAATCATAATTATCAAAAAATACCTTTAAAAATCATAAAAGGTTCATAAAAAGGAATTGGTGTCTTTTTTTAAATATTAATTTTATTCAGAATTTTTTTTAAAAATTACATATAATACTTGTTCTAAAAAATATAGGACAGGGTCAAAAACTTAAAGTAATTTAGCAGTGGTAAGACAGATAATATAAATATTCAGTGTAATGACCAATAATGCAAATATCCATTAATTATATATAACATATAAATGATAAAGTGCAAAGTGCTATTTTATATGCCGCTATATATAATATCAGAGAAAAAGGTATAATGTAAGTGACATGTTGCTATAAAGTGCTTGTGAAGTGCAAAACATATTTCTGAATCTAATATACCTTAAGATTGGTCAGGAATGTTCTGCGTGCCGCTATGCCCCGACGCACGTTTCAAGTGTTCTTTTCTTCAGGGGGTGCTGAAGAAAAGAACGCTTGAAACGTGCGTTCAGAGAGCCTGCTGTTCTCTGAACATGAGCGTGCAGGTACACTGAAACACATGCGGCCGACCTGCTCCTGTCAGGAGAGTGTGCGGCTGTGCCGCTTGATGCGATGTGAGAATCGTGCGAGTCTGGCATGACATCACCCAACACAGCCTGCCACTCTCTGGAAATGAGCATGCAGGTACATAGAAACACAACAGCCGACCCACTCCTGTTAGGAGATTGTGCAGCTGTGCTGGGTAATGCAATGCGATACTTATGTGAGTCCTTTGCAAGTGTGACTCTGGCCTAAGATAAACCGCAAACGGCTTTTTTTAATCTAAATAATAATAATAAAAAAAACAACGTGCGGTCCCCATATTTTGATACCCAGCCTAGATAAAGCCAGCTGGGGGCTGGTATTTTCAGGCCGCAGCTGCCCGGTATTGCCGCATCCATTAAATGCAGCAATCCCGCTGCTTTACCGGCTCTTCTTGTTGCCCTGGTGTGCAGGCAATTGGGGTAATAGCAGGGGTTAATAACAGCATACAGCTACTACTAAACCCTAGGTTAGTGATGGCACTGGCATCTATGAGATACCTGCATTACTAATCTGTAAATGAAAGTAAATAATTACAAACACAGAGAAAAAATCCTTTATTTCGATAAAATACAAAAACACACCCTCTCTCACCAGTTTATTAACCCCAAACGCCCCTCCAGGTCCAGTATAATCCACACGAGGTCTCACGCCGCTTCCTGCTCATCATAGAATACCACTGCCGGCTGTGAGTGTAGATAATAATTAAGCAGTGATGAGCAATGACTGCAGGCAGACATGTCACAGGATGGGGGCGCATCTGATTGCAACCAATCACAGACAACAGGAAAGCCGGGGGGCGGGGAAGGCATGGAAAGCTGTGTGTATGTGATGAGCCTATTGCGCAGTACAGGAAGTGAATGCGCGACCTGGAATCAGTTTGCCGCCATGACACCAAGTCTCCGTAAGTATGAAATGCTCGCTTAATTCTAGTTTTATTTATTTTTCCCTTAATTTCCCCAGTGCCGAATCCGGATCATACATGCGGATTTCCGGGCCCAGGTCCGGCACCCAGGCATCTTTGAAACCGCGGGTCCGGACTTTTACAGTCCGGGTCCGCTCAGCCCTATTAGGTTTTATGTGACTAATGATTAATTTGAGAAAAATTTTAGATAAGACATACAATATAAAATTGAACATCATTATTATTAAAATCGGCAAGTGTTATTATTAAGTGTCGACTGAAATTTACTAATGCAAATGACTTTTTTTCCATTTTAATGGATGATGGAGAAAATTTAGTTTAATTAACATTAATAGCATCAGAGCCACCTTGTTACTCCTAAAACTATTGAACTGAACAGAGCAGATGTCAGAAAATAAGGCAGCAATAACGTCTTGTACTCCCTCGTGAATCATTGGTATTTAACTTTCTTTTTACATTAAAGAATCATCGCATCAAGTTCAGAAGCTTTTAGAGTACAGCAGGCTTCTTTTATGGCACACCGAATGCTGATACCAGCACTAATTACATTTCTTTTCACAGTAGTATCACAATATGTCTATTTGCTCTGGATGCCAGGGATGGTGCCACGTAATGATCATTTGTCAGCTGGGACGAGAAGCTCTGTGTAAGACCAAGAGAGAGAGAAAGGTCACCAAGAGATAGATCCCACTGCTAATGCCAGATACAATGTGTGTGCGAAAAAATACAATATAGTCTTGTTGTCATGTTGCCTTTATGGGTTACTGCTCATCTGTAGTTGATGTTATATTTCATCTTAAAGATCTCTGTGGGTGCTAGGCTCAGTAAATCTTTTAAGTTTTCATATTTTGCTTTACCGGCAGTGCTGTGCTGGTGGTAGTGGGGACACCAGTATTCTTTGCAAAGCAGTACAACAAACATATCAGATATTAATTACATTTTTAGGAAACTAATATTAAATATAAAATGAAATTATTGTACTAAGAGATAGAAACATAACTTAAAGAAGTATTCCCATCTCCAAGATCCTATCCCATTATGGAGTAGATGTAATAAAAAAAATGAAAATAGCAATAATAATAATAATAATATTAGCACATACCTCTAATTAGAAATGTAGTACAGTTTTTCCTGATATAGCCATGTCTTTTACATCACTTGCAGGGCATTACAGCTTAGGTATCCATGGTTACGACCATGAGCAACTAACTAACTACCAATATAGGAGTAAATGTGACCATGGATACCTAAGTTGCAATGCCCTTCACATGAGGTAAGAGATATGGCTATATCAGTAAAACTTTCTAATTAGAGGTTTTTGCTAATATTACCATTATTACGCCTACTACATATTGGGATGGGATCTTGGAGATGGGAATAACCCTTTAACTTTAGTTTATATTTTACTACTTGTCATCGGTATGGAAAAATACTGACATAGACCCATGGACATCTAGCTAAATAAAAGTCTATATTCAATCATGGTCGTAATCACCTACTCTTAGATATCTCCTACAAACCACTCTTTAAATACAGTTTCTCAAGAGAATAGGATCCTAGGAAAAATCTATTTTACCCCAATTATAATACATTGTAGCATAAATGTTTACACCAGTGTATTGCCATAATTCCTTGATTTTTCTAATATATATATATTGTGAGATGGCGCTCGGTAACCTTGGAGGTGGCCGGTGTGTGTCGCAGAGAGCCTCGGCCATGAACTTGGATTCTTCGCTGGGACTTGTAGTTCCACGAGTCTTTTGGTAGCATGTTTCAGGGCTAGATGCATGGGATAGTTCCAGAAAGCAATGGGCGGGACTGACCATCCACATGCCTCCCACCCAGTTGTGTGTCTGTGAAGATATTATGTGTCTGGAGGTGATCACAAGAGAGTCTCCAGGGGCCTGGAAGGACATGGCCCTGCTAGAGCACATGGTGACACCATGTGGAGAGTGTGGGAGACTGTGTGTAAGATGCCTCTGAGAGCAGTGCAACACTGACCGGAGTCAGTGTATGGGGAGACTGGTAACTCTCCTGGGTGGAATAGATTTAGATTCCATGACGTGAACTGCACTGGGTCAGTGAGTAAAGGTATGTGATGCCAGCACAGAGACCCTGTGTGTGTATGAAGCCTAATGGATCTACTCCCTATTGGAACCAAATGGGGAAAGT
Organism: Anomaloglossus baeobatrachus; assembly: GCF_048569485.1. Lineage (NCBI taxonomy): Eukaryota > Metazoa > Chordata > Amphibia > Anura > Aromobatidae > Anomaloglossus > Anomaloglossus baeobatrachus. Next base: position 460,783,139 of record NC_134358.1, read on the forward strand.
GGCATTTTGCTGAAATATGTTTAAAGGAACTGTAACAGCAGCTTATGACAGGCTTGAATAAACTGCATGGACATTTTAAGTGATAAGTGCTCTTGTGTGACTCAATCCCACTACCTGACGCATGGTCTCCCATATGCTTGGGGCCCAAGTCGTCACAATATATATATCTTCCATCACTTACCTTCCATTGCAGAATTTTTTTTATATAGTAGTTGGACAATTCAGTCACCAAAAGACATCTCTAAGGTTATAGGCCACGATAAATTGGCTTTTAATCCTCCAGTTTTCATCCTCTTAAAGTCAAGCAGAATTCAGACTTCTTGGTATGAGTACTTAAAGGGTAGACTTTCTTTAAATTAGTGTTTCAGTGCTGATGTTGCAGCTGCTATTGGTTCCCACATTTTTTCAATAGACGGAGAAGGAAAAAACCGGGCACAGCTTCCAGCCGGCAATTAGTGCATAGCATCACCTGTCTCAATACACGGGAACAGTGTTCGCTAGTGTGGAACTGCCACAAGGGGTGCACCTCACAGGAAAACTGGAAAGCGGTACATCAAAAGAATAGAATGGAGGGCACTCACTAATTGAAAGGCAGAAGTCTTGTGTTTATTATTTACATGGAGCAGGCATAGAAGGATGGAGGGGAGAGGGACTGACCACCCACGGGACAGCTCACATGTTTGCCTTGGTATGGGTGTTTTTTATTTCAAGTTACTCCATCCTTTGCCAGTGCAATGCTTTGGTTTAACATACATTTTTTTTAAAACATTTAACTCTTTTACAAAATGTATTAAACACCTACCGTAATCAATACTTGAAAAGGGTTTATGTAATGACAGGGTTTATGTAATGGCCAAAAAGGCTAATGCAACACCAGCCCACAGATAATATTCGTACGATGTGTGTCTCCAATTCGACATTTTAAACAGATGTGCCAAAACAGACCTGCACATCTATATATGTCTCCATTCATTCTAATAATTTGTTATTCAAATGTTTGGTTAAAGCACATTAATTACTCTTGCCCAAAATGGAGTAGATACCAGGAGGTAGAAACACAGCATCAACATCCTGCAACAGCCGACAATATAGATGTATGATGTACATAAACAGGTATGCAAAAAGTAAATATTGTGTATAATCTTTTCATTTATGTAGTTTTGTGTTTTTAAATTCTAATATTGCAACTGACCACAAAAGCTAACCCAGAAAGCTGCATTGTTTGTTAGATACATGCATAGTAAATAATTTGCTTCAACACTCATGCAGTTGTACAACCCAATCCAATGTTGGCCTTTTTCTGTCCCTATGCAGAATGAGGTGTGTACTCTGATTTTCTACTGCTGCACTGTAAAGAAAAAATGGCCCTGACTGGTAAATTCTCATATTTAATACTGGCTGTGATAGTTAGAGATGAGCGAACCTAAGGTTTGATGTTCGGAGTTTGGGTTTGGAAACTATCAGAAAAAACAAGTTTCTGATTCGAAGTTCGAGTGAGTTCCGAGTACAAACCACTCAAGCTGTGCTTGGGTATGAGTGATGCTCAGCTCTGTGCGATCTGCGTGCAGTGTTTATATGGCTCGCACTGGAGGCAAAATCAGCATGATCAGATGTAGTGTGCACACACAAACAAAAAAAAAAATTCAACCCTGCCCATCCTTGCAGCATATGGGTGGAGCCATGAACTACCAAATAACTGACTTCCATTGAGGTTTGGATCAAGTCAGGGTCACAAACAAAAACCTTTTTGAGGTTTGACCGTACCTCTGAGTCGAAATTCCAAAGCTTTGCTCATCTCTAGTGATAGTTTTTCCTGATTGCTGCCACTAAACCATGTGGGATGTGATAGCTGCAGGTCGTTATAATGAAGTCAGCCACTCTGTAACTTGGCAGCAGTATGTGATATTGGAATACACACTTTTTTGGGGCCGATCTATTTGTTTGAATTTGCAGGAACTTGACAATTTCAAGAAATTTGACTCAAAATCAATTTGATAATCTATAAACATTGTATTACTAGTACATGGCTTGGATTCTGCATTTTCAAACATTACAATGTCTCCCACACACAGCTATATTATCCTGCAGAGCTGAGCTGACTGCTTATTAATAATCTCTGAAGTGTGGTAAATGACTTGGTTGAAAATTTACTTTGATCTTTGTATTTCTCCCTCTGCCTGTTTTCTCTCCCTGCTCCTTACTCTCCTCTTCATAGAATATAATGGTATGTGTCATAGGGGTATACATGCAGTATGGATTTGAGCTGTTTATTCAGAGTGGATAGAAATTTCAGGAGACAGGGTGTGTATTACGTGTGTAAAAAGTGAGGAGGGAAGCCTATTTTTCTGGTAAAATATATTGCAAAATTTTATATTCACCTATATTATTGATTTATATATGTGGGCTGAACTAGATATATTTATTTTTATTCTTTCTGATAACCAATAATCCTTCAACATAGAATATGCAATCAAGAAAAAGTCAATGCTTTTTCATATGTATTTTGATAGCTGGCTTTAGTTTGTACTGTGCATGATCCTGTGTAAAAGAGCCTCATCTTTCTTTAGACTCTTTCTATTAGGTTTTTATTTTCTATATTTATTTACCTATTGTGTTGAGTATGATAGAATCAATTTATCGGATCACTACCATGCGTGTACTGATAAAGTAGAGAGCTAGCTGATTATGAGTTGTGTTGTCCGCATATGTAAATTGTGTATTTACTTTTATATACAGGTGCATCTCAATAAATTAGAAGATCTTCCAAAAGATAATTTATTTCAGTAATTCAATACAAAACAATGCAGACGAGCTGAAGGCTGCTATCAAAGCAATCTGGGCTTCCTTAACACCTCAGCAGTGTCACAGGCCGATCGTCTCCATGCCACGCCGCATTGATGCAGTAATTCATGCAAAAAAAACCCATTTACTGTACATACATGAATTTACTGTACATACTTTTCATTAGGCCAACATTTCTGAGTTTAATATCTTTTTTTTAGTTGGTCTTATATAAAATTCTAATTTTCTGAGATATTGACGTTTGGGTTTTCATTGGCTATAAGCCATAATCAACATTAATAGAAATAAACACCTGAAATAGATTACTCTGTGTGTAATGACTCTATATAATATATGCCATCCAATAGAAGCGGAGGGGCAGAGAGCAGCTGAAAGAAAATGACGCCCACCTTGTTGCCGGAGCACGCAGGTACGGTGTTGTTCCTCGTTCCTGGGGTGTCACACCTAGCGATGTGTGCTGCCTCAGGAATGACGAACAACCTGCGTCCTGCAACAGCAACGATATTTGGGATTAGAACGACGTGTCAACGATCAACGATTAGGTGAGTATTTTTGATGGTTAGCAGTTGTTTGTGCGTTTCACACGCAACGACATCGCTAACAAGGCCGGATGTGCGTCACAAATTCCGTGACCCCAACAACATCTCATTAGCGATGTTGTTGCGTGTAAAGCCCCCTTTACAGTGGGGGAAAACTAAATATTTAGTCAGCCATCAATTGTGCAAGTTCTCCCACTTAAAAAGATGAGAGAGGCATGTAATTGACATCATAGTTAGACCACAACTAAGAGAGACACAATGAGAAAACAAATCCAGAAAATCACCTTATCTGATTTGGCAAGTGAAAAACTCTTCTCATTGCAAATCATATAAAACGCTACATTCCTAAACCTTGGTTATATATTACAAGTATAATAAAAATAAATGAAAAAGAAACGGATAAGAGCATCTTACTACACTGAATTTTGTACATGTATAATTTCCGTACATTTGTGCCTTTACGTATATCATACAGCTCATATATCTGTATCATTATCTTCATACATACCATACTTTCCCTATATTTATTGATACTGTTTGTTATGCTTTAGAAATAAAGTAATTTTGTTCATTGTTTGCATAAAACTTCAGAAAGAAAAAAACCAAGACCAGCACTAATGGGCATTGCAGTTGCATTCAGAATGATCTGCTGCTGAGCACAGATTACTAAAACAGGCGGCAGCAGTTGGGGGTATCACAGCCATTGAGCTTTTTATGTCCCATTAGGAAGTCATTTCAATAGAGGCATACATTACAACCATATGGGACCAGTCAACAGTAGTGAAGCTAAATGTCAGAACAAGAAAAGTTTGAGCATTTATAAAAAGCAAAATCATATTGATTTATCTTTTCTTGCTTTTTATTTACTTAAAGATATAGTAAATTCACCCATTACGAAAAATACACACAAATTGCATGTTGACTGTATGCCTCTTAGAAGGTTTAGTGGGGGATTACAGGTTATGTTCACACGGCAAAGCTATTTTCTGGAAAATATGTGTTTACAGTGAAATCTGCAACAAAAATCTGAGGTCAATCCTTTTTGCTGTGGATTTGCATCTGGGAATTTTGCAGGTTCACCTGCAAACTAGACCTTTTTGATATGCTATGTAATCTGACTAAAGCATGCTGTAGGGGGTTAAAATACAGATTTGTCTCTCAGTAAGCTCTATCCTCTTGTTTAAGTGCAATAATTGTTTTAGCACTAGGTGATTATCATTGCTCAGACTACAGCAGCAAGTTCCTGGTGGTCCGTCATGCCCCCTCCTGTGATAAGCAGCTCACTATCTATAGACAATGTACATGCACAGCCTGCTGTGGGCAGGATTAGCTTTCTCAGCTCTGCTGCATGGCTAATTCTATTAACTCTGTGTCTGAAAGGCTGCACCCAATAAACTAAGTGACATATTATTGAATTCAAGGTCTCATTGCCTACATAATGCAGCTCTCAGATGAGTTAGCAAAAACCAAATGAAAGTTGCCCTTGAATCTCAATACAGATTTCTTGCTAAAACAATGGAACACAGGTAAAAATGATGAGTAGATCAATTTCAGTTGATTTCTTTGAAAATCGCAGGTCCCAGTGAATTGAGACAATTTCCAATTCAATTTGCATAGAACACAAAAAAAAATGTTCTGCGCCATTTGACACATTGTTGAAGAGAGACATTAGGCACTGTTATGCGAGTGTCCTATAATGACAGTTATCAGATCACAGTCTAGGCAAGCCAATCAGCGGGTGATTATGCCAGTCATTATAAAAAATGAAGGCATTAAAAGCAGTGGTTATTTTAGGATTTTACACCTTAGATAGGAGGTTAACACTAGAAGTCCCAGAAATTTTGAGCTCCCGCCTGAAGTCCCGAAAGAGGGTCAAATGACCCTTAGTCCAAAATATTATCAAATACAATAAACTGAATAGAACTAACTAGAAACTAAATGGCTAAACTCAATGGAAAACAACAACCTCCTGTGGTGCGACAGTAATGGCCTTAATTACAGAAGAAAAGACGGTGATTATAGGATGTTAGCTAAAATCCTTCAGGTCATTCGACCCGCCTCTGGGTACCAAAGGTAGAAATGTTAAATGACCCCTCTCTGGGAGTTCTAGTGTTAAATTGAACAGCTCATCCTACAAATAGGGATACGTATAAAGGTCTATATTAGAGTGTGGTGTACTATTGAAGCTACAAAAAACATTGAAAATGAAAGTAGTATTTTCAGTCTGTGAATAATAGTACAAAAATTTAATGACAATATATATTCCCTGCGCTCACTAGAGGGGGGGAAGGAGGGGTTCTCCCCCCCTCTAGTGAGGCCAGTAGTACTTGTATTTTATTTACCCTAACTCTGACAGGCTTACGCAGACCCTGCCTACTGCCTGAAGCTCCTATTAGTTCTAACACAGTTACAACTAGGTCCCCCCTGCCCCATTATCCCCCTGGGTGAGCGCTAGTGCCCACTTTTAATATGTATTCCCTACTCAGTGCTATGTCCTCCTGCTTGACTGATGGCTCCTTTACCTGACGTTACACTGCATGGAGGATGTCAGTCAGGCAGGAGCAGGCGGCGCTGGGTGGGGAATAGAGCTGGAATGACAAAGGCTTCAGTTCTATAAATAGTATTACTGTACTTGTCTTTAATTGAGCTACATGTACTTAGAAAATGTTTTGGGTGGAGGTGTAAAACCCTTCTGCCATATTTTAAACCCTTTAAAAACCAAAGGAGAAGCTAACAGTATGCATCGGTAATCCAAATTCTGGATAAAATTTAACTTGTATTTAGTCCATATTAAAAACTGTAATCAGTTCATGTTTGAGCAATAAAAAATATTAACAAGGGTGGAGGTATAATGCTAACACACGGACTACGCGTTTCAGCGACAAGAGTTTGCTTTCATCATGGTCCATGGACCATCTATGATCTACATTGTTCAATAGGACTGTTCAGATGACAATTTTTTCACATGGAGCTTGTATCTACGTGAAAAAAATTGCAGCATGAACTAGTCTCTTCTACATCTCAGATGAGAGTCGCCTATACGATTCTATAGGAGCACAAAAAAAATTTGATATAATATGGATTAATCCTTTTAGCATCTGTTTTTTATGGATACATTGCCATTATTAAAGAAGTCTACCATTAACTTATTTTTCCCCCTAAACCTGTGAATATGCACTGTAGAGTCAGTGTGTTAATATACTCAGCTATTGTCTTTTGCGGTATCCGGCACGGTTACAATCCTCTTCTGAGTGTCATCATCACCGCTCTTCAGACATTGGCTTTTACATTGTAAGAGTTTGAAGTAAAGCCCGCTACACACGCTTCAATATATCTCACAATCCGTCGTTGGGGTCAAGTTGTAAGTGACGCACATCCGGCATCGTTTGTGAGGTATCTGCGTGTGACAGCTACATGCGATCAGGATTGAACGCAAAACCGTTGATCGCAAACACATCGTATCATTCTCTAGAATTGAGCGTTTTGTTGCACGAACCTAGTCAATTGTAACGTGTGACATCCCTCATACGATTTTGGTGTCTGAGGCTATGTGCGCAGGTGTGCGCTCTGCACCGCAGCTTAAAAAAGGTCTGCTTCAGAGCGCAGCTGAAAAGCTGAAGCACCTCACAATGCCTGTCATGCACTAATCTCTGTCAGTCCGTCACTATCTCTGTCCCTCACTCTCTGTCCATGTCAGTCTATCCCCCTCTCTCATATACTCACCAATCCCCGATCCCCGGCGCTGCACGGCATTCACACTGCTCCGGCGGCTTTTACTGTTTTGAAAAAGCCGGCCGCCCATTAAACAATTTCGTATTCCCTGCTTTCCCCGCCCACCAGCGCCTATGATTGGTTACAGTGAGACACGCCCCCACTCTGAGTGACAGGTGTCACACTGCACCCAATCACAGCAGCCGGTGGGCGTGTCTATACGGTGTAGTGAAATAAATAATTAAATAATTAAAAAAAACGGCGTGCAGTTCCCCCCATTTTTAAAACCAGCCAGATAAAGCCATACGGCTGAAGGCTGGTATTCTCAGGATGGGGAGCTCCACGTTATGGGGAGCCCCCCACCCTAACAATATCAGCCAACAGCCGCCCAGAATTGCCGCATACATTATATGCGACAGTTCTGGGACTGTACCCGGCTCTTCCCGATTTACCCTAGTGCGTTGGCAAATCGGGGTAATAAGGAGTTATTGGCAGCCCATAGCTGCCAATAAGTCCTAGATTAATCATGTCAGGCGTCTCCCCGAGATTCCTTCCATGATTAATCTGTAAGTTACAGTAAATAAACACACACACACGAAAAAATCCTTTATTAGAAATAAAAACACACACATATACCCTGGTTCACCACTTTAATCAGCCCCAAAAAGCCCTCCATGTCCGGCGGAATCCAGGATGATGCAGCGTCGCTTCCACCGCAGCTGCATGGAGGTGACCGGAGCCGCAGCAGACACAGCCGCTCCGGTCACCTCCACACAGCAAATGAAGACAGCCGCGCGATCAGCTGCTGTCACTGAGGTTACCCGCGGCCACCGGTGGATGCAGCGGTGGCCGCGGGTAACCTCAGTGACAGCAGCTGATCGCGCGGCTGTGTTCATTAGCTGCGTGGAGGTGACCGGAGCGGCTGTGTGTGCTGCAGCTCCGGTCACCTCCATGCAGCTGCGGTGGAAGCGACGCTGCATCATCCTGGATTCCGCCGGACATGGAGGGCTTTTTGGGGCTGATTAAAGTGGTGAACCAGGGTATATGTTTGTGTTTTTATTTCTAATAAAGGATTTTTTCTGGTGTGTGTGTTTATTTACTGTAACTTACAGATTAATCATGGAGGGTGTCTCATAGACGCCTGACATGATTAATCTAGGACTTATTGGCAGCTATGGGCTGCCAATAACTCCTTATTACCCCGATTTGCCAACGCACCAGGGTAAATCGGGAAGAGCCAGGTACAGTCCCAGAACTGTCGCATATAATGTATGCGGCAATTCTGGGCGGCTGTTGGCTGATATTGTTAGGGTGGGGGGCTCCCCATAACATGGAGCTCCCCATCCTGAGAATACCAGCCTTCAGCCGTATGGCTTTATCTGGCTGGTTTTAAAAATGGGGGGAACTGCACGCCGTTTTTTTTAATTATTTAATTATTTATTTCACTACACCGTATAGACACGCCCACCGGCTGCTGTGATTGGTTGCAGTGTGACACCTGTCACTCAGAGTGGGGGCGTGTCTCACTGTAACCAATCATAGGCGCTGGTGGGCGGGGAAAGCAGGGAATACGAAATTGTTTAATGGGCGGCCGGCTTTTTCAAAACAGTAAAAGCCGCCGGAGCAGTGTGAATGCCGTGCAGCGCCGGGGATCGGGGATTGGTGAGTATATGAGAGAGGGCTGGTCACTTCAGTCACTCAGGAGATTAGCGGTCACCGGTGAGTCTTCACTGGTGACCGCTAATCAGGGCGCGACACAGACAGAGCCGCAGCATGACAATGAAGTCGGGTGAAGTTCACCCGAGTTCATTCTGACAGTGCGGCTCTGTCTGTGTCTGCTGTCATCTGCCATTCAGCTCTGCTACATGGCTGTCTGTGTCTGCTGTCATCTGCCATTCAGCTCTGCTACATGGCTGTCTGTGTCTGCTGTCATCTGCCATTCAGCTCTGCTACATGGCTGTCTGTGTCTGCTGTCAGCGGCCATGTAGCAGAGCTGAATGGCAGATGACATAGTAAAAACGCATCCCTACACATTACACACGCTTGGCAAGTCAATAAATAAAAAAAAAAAAGGTGCTCAATGCATACGTCACAGAACACATGATCTAAAGGATCGCACATAACATTGATCAATTTAACATAGACTACTAACGCTCGTGTGACAGCAAATGAACGACCAACGTGAAATCTCATAGATCCCGTATGCAACCTGGGCGTGTCACATCGCAAATGCGATTGTACAACTAATTGCAACGTGTAAAGTGGGCTTAACAGAGCAAGGTATCATAGACTTACATTGTAGAACAGACTTTCAGCTCACACAAAGAGCTCTGTGTCATCCAAATAGTCTGAATTGCATCACATGAATCAGAAGAGAACTGTAACTGCGCTGGAAATTGGAGAAAAGGACAATAGGTGAGTATATAAACACACTGACCCTATAGTACATACACATACAGTATATACCGGTTTAGGAAAAAACATTTATAGGCGTGCATATCTAACTTATGAACTAACAATGCCACACACATAAAATATGGACATACAGATGAGAATACTAATAAAAATTGTCGGAGTTTTCTGGCTGAAAATTGAACTATTTTAAAGAGCTTGTCTGACCCGGGGGTTGACCACTTAATGATCTATGATATACTGGTACGTCATAGGTCATGTTCTTCCCTTTGATGCGGGCTTGCATGCTGGATCATAATTTTTCCCTACATATGTTGGGTGATCTGCTCAGCAGTCATGTGTCTAACAGCCACGGCTGGATAGGAGATCCACCCGCCACTGATAACCAGTTAAACCCCGCTGTCAATCTTTGGCAGAGTGCAGGTCATTTTCCTCTCCCATTGGTGGCCCCGCGATGTGATCATGAGGCTGAGATGGGGTGTTATGACAACCATCAGGGGTCAGCTGATGACTCCTATCACTGTCATGATGAGCTTCCTGTGAATGCCAGCTGCATGCCAGCGTTCATAGGAAGTCAGTATTTCTGCTGTACAGAGCAGTGCTGATGCTGACGCTGAAGTACAGCTCTGTACAGCACAAGCAATAGGATGATCGCAGCTTCGAGTCCCCTAAGAGAACTAGTAAAAACAATAACAAGTGGGGAAAAAGTGTTTAAAAATGTGAAACAAATAAAAAAACACAATGTTAAAATCACCTTTATTTTGCCACTTTGAAATAAAACAAATAAAAAAAACGCATATTTGGTATCGCCATGTTCAGAAATGTCTAATCTAGCAAAATATAAAATAATTTAATCTGATCAGTAAATAGTGTAATGAAAAACATTAATAAAAAAAGCCAGAATTACATTTTTTTTTTGCCGTTAGATGACTGCAACAAAATTCAATGAGGCGATCAAAAAATCCCATCTACCCAAAAATGGTATTTATAAAAATGTCAGCTCAAGGCGCAAAAAATAAGCCCTCACACAGTCCACGAGCCCGAAAAATGAGAACTATACGGGTATTGAAAAATGTTGACAAAAGCATCTTTTTTTAAGTTTTTTATTTAACCAAAACTTGTTACTGTGGGAATCATACTCCCAAGTCAGTTTTACCATATAGAGAGCATGGTAAACGAAAAGAAAAAAAAAATCCATTGAAGAATTGTACATTTTTTTGCAATTTGACAGCACTTGGATTTTTTCCCTTTGTCCAGTACACTTTATGGTAAAATTAATGTTTTCTTTCAACTCGTCCAAAAAACAAGCCATCATACAGCTATGTTTCTGGAAAAAAAAAAAAAGTTATAGCTCTTGGAAGAAGGTGAGGAAAAAACAAAAACGAAAAATGGAAAACATCCAGGTGGTGAAGGGGTTAAAGAAGCACTACATTAACAATTGTACAGGTTCAAGGAAAGAAAGTTAGTAAAGTGTAGTTTCATTGTGTTAATGTGCTCCCTCTATCTCCATTTTGTGTGGCATCCAGCACCATTTTGCTCCTCTTCTCAGTGATGTCACCACTCTGCAAACTCTCAGGGTTACTCTAAGCTCTGTGTGACCTGGAAGTGGCTTTCACAATGTCAGTCTATGGAGCCCTAGAATGAAGCTGGACTTATATTGTAAAAGAGACTTCCCGCTCACATAGAGCATAGAAAGAGTCTGAATTGCTGTCACATGACCAGGGCTGGCATCACCAAGTGCTGAACCCCTGGACAAACAGGGGGGCCCACTCACTGTCGGGGACATCGTCTGTGCTGTTTGCCCGATGGTGTCCCCTGCCCTATATGATTTATGGGGCCGGCCTGTGTAACTGTCTTCCCCCTCCCCTTTGTGCTCTCTCTCTACACTATGTGATGAGCACAGCATCCTGAATATGACTGCTCCTGGCTTATGAACAGCAATAATCGGGGAGCAAGACCAGTAGCATTACCTGACACCTGCGGTCAGCACTGTTCTCCTGCATTGCTGGGACACTGCTCAACAGCAGTAAGTACGCTGCGCTCATCACACAGAGAAGGAGGAAGAAGAGAAAGCACGGGGGAGAGACCACACAGGGGGAGAAGAGAGAGCATGGGGGAGACACCACACAGGGGGAGAAGAGAGAGCACAGGGGAGAGACTGCACAGGGGGAGAGCATGAGTGAGAGACTGCACAGGGGGAGAAAAGAGAGCATTGCAGAGAGACTGCACAGGGGGAGAAAGGGAGCATGAGGGAGAGACTACACAGAGGGAGAAGAGAGAGCATGTCAGAGAGACTTCACAGGGGGAGAAGAGAGAGCACAGGGGGAGAGACCACACAGGGGAAAGAGAGAGAGCACAGAGGAGACACTGCACATAGGGGGAAGAGAGAGCACAGAGGGAGAGACCACACAGGGGAAAGAGAGAGAGCACAGAGGAGACACTGCACATAGGGAGAAGAGAGAGCACAGGGGGAGAGACCACACAGGGGAAAGAGAGAGCACAGAGGACACACTGCACATAGGGAGAAGAGAGAGCACAGGGGGAGAGACCATACAGAGGGAGAAGAGAGAGCACGTCAGAGAGACTGCACAGGGGGAGAAGAGAGAGCACGTCAGAGAGACTGCACAGGGGGAGAAGAGAGAGCACAGGGGGAGAGACCACACCGGGGAAAGAGAGAGAGCACAGAGGAGACAGTGCACATAGGGATAAGAGAGAGCACAGGGGGAGAGACCACACAGGGGAAAGAGAGAGAGCACAGAGGAGACACTGCACAGAGGGAGAAGAGAGAGCACAGGGGAGCCAGATTGCACACAGAGGAGAGGACTCAAAGGAGCAGAAGAGAGCACAGGGGAGAGAGGGCATAGCGCAGGAGACAGTGCGCATGGAGGGAGAGACAGTGCATGAGGGGAAATTATATTTCTAGTGATTGTATTATTTATTATCTATCTATCTATCTATCTATCTATCTATCTATCTATCTATCTATATACATATACACACACATATATATATATATATATATATATATATATATATATATATATATATATACATGAATTGTGGTATTTGTTAAAGGGGCCCACTGGGACTATTTCGCCTAGGGCCCACGAAAACCTGGAGCCAGCCCTGCACATGACTCAGAAGAGGAGTGTAACTGTGCTGGATACTGGAGAAAGCAGCGATTGGAGATTATATTAATATACCGACACTACACAACACTTATATTTACACAGGTTTAGGAAAAAAAGGAGTGTGTCTTTCAAAATAACCTATAGAAAACCACTTAGCTGCCATGTACTGTGAAAAATGTGTGAAGTGATGATAGGAAAAAGTTTTTTTTTTTTTAATTTATAATACACAATATTTGATAAATTTCACTCAGTGTGTGTTTAAACAGGATTCTAATACTGAAAATTATGTGTTAAATGCTTGTTTTTGTAATTGATTTCAATTAAACTTAGTAACTGCTTGTTGTATCCCCAGAGCTTCATCATTACAACCACAGATGCCAAACTTGCATACAAATAAGATTTGTACTAGCAAAATCTCTGAGTCTGCACAATGTCAATCAACATTATGAATCCATTTCTACTAAGACAAATTGTCAATAAGTTTGTTATTTATGCCATGGGACTATGTTCTTGGCTTTAATGTATACATAAAATGTTCCTAATTTTACATACGGTTACTATGTGAAAATAATGCAAAGGACACATGACAGTTCATTTCCATTCATATTAAAAAAACAATCTATGTAGATGCTATTTTAATTAGAAAGATGACAATAACGTATGCAGAAGTGAAAAACAGAAATATTATGATCCATAAATATAGGAAAGTAATTAAAAAAGGACAGGTTCACGAGACTGCACCATTCGATGATGAGACAAGAAGACAGGAGCCCGGTAAAAATACCAGAGTTTCATGTATGTATTTGCATTGTTTATATAATATTTCTATTCAGAGACTGGTTTTATGCTGCCTATATGATGCACCCTCTGAGTACCACAAAATGGTAGAGACGTTAACGTTAAGTGGAAAATCCAGAGAATTGAAAAAAAAAATGTATTACAAGATAAGTGTAAACGACTTCTGTTTCTTATGATTTTTCTCTTTGTTGTTTACTATGACCTTTTCTTGTTAGCTCCAGTTGCCTCACCACAAGCTGTGGACAAGTAGCACAACAGGGTCTTACCAGACTAAAAACCAAATGAATAAATTAGGTAAAACTCACCTATAGGGGTTGTGCCAGTCACAACTTCTAAAATCAAGTAGTATGAAGGTGAAACAGCTGCAGCCCCGAAGTATTCAGGAGAAGAAAGATGAAGGAAACTGGGTGTCATGCCACGCTTATCACCATTCAAGACCAAATAAATTATTCCATGTCTTTATTGAGATAGCTAAGTACTGGTCAACGCGTTTCAGAGGTTGCAGCCCCTTTCCTCAGGACATATAGCAGTGACAAGAATAATCCAGATTATATTCTTAATATTCTTGTCACTACTACCTGTCCTGAGGAAGGGGGCTGCGACCTTCGAAACGCGTTGACCTGTACTTAGCTACCTCAATAAAAACATGGAATAATTTATTCGGTCTTGAATGGTGATAAGCGCGGCATGACACCCGGTTTCCTTCATCTTTCTTCTTATCTGATCCTTGTTTGCTTCAAATCTTTCTCCATGCTGGTGCCTTCAAAACCAATGATGGGTTTGCAGTACGCGACTGGTGAAGTAAAACAAACGCCTATTGGCTACATTGCCAATCTGTGGTAGTGTAAAAGCCTGTTTAGGCTGAGTTCACATGTTCAGTAATAATCCATTAGAATTTGTCCACCAGCCATCCGTTGGCAAAAAAAGTTCTTCAAACACAACTTTCTTGACTGTTTTGCAAATATTGATTTTAGTAGGAAGCGTTTTTTAACATGGGAGTCAATGGAAAACAGATCCATTCTCTGCTATTTAGGCATCCGTTTTTGGTTTAACCCTTTACAGATCAATTTTTCATTTTTGTGCTTACATTTTTTTTCTCAGCTTCAAGTACCATACCTTTATTTATTTTTGGGCTTGTTTTTTTTTGCAGAACTTTTAGTTTCAAATTACTTCATTAATGTTACCATATAATGTACTGTAAAACAGAGAAAAAATCCATGTGAGGTGAAATTGCAAAAAAAAAAAAATACAATTCCACAATTGTTCTTTAAGTTTTGTTCTTATGGAATTTCATCCATGAGCATTGTTTTTCTCGCATAGCATCCATTTGATATCCATATGCTATCTGTATGCAATGCGTTTTTTTCTCAGCAACTGTTAAGGCCGCTTTACATGTAATGACATCGCTAACGAGATGTCGTTGGGGGTCATGGAATTCGTGACGCACATCCGGCCTCGTTAGCGATGTCGTTGCGTGTGAAACGCACAAACGACTGTTAACGATCAAAACTTCTTACCTAATCGTTGATCGTTGACGCGTCGTTTCTTTCCCGATTATCGTTGCTGTTGCAGGACGCAGGTTGTTTGTCGTTTCTGCGGCAGCACACATCGCTATGTGTGACACCGCAGGAATGAGGAACATCACCTTACCTGCTGCCGCCTGCAATGAGGAAGGAAGGAGGTGGGGCGGGATGTTCGTCCCGCTCATCTGCACCCCTCCGCTTCTATTGGGTGGCCGCTTAGTGATGCCGCTGTGACCCCGCACGAACCGACCCCTTAGAAAGGAGGCAGTTCACCGGCAATAGCGACATCGCTAGGCAGGTAAGTATGTGTGACGGGTGTAAGCGATGTTGTGCGCCACGGGCAGCGATTTGCCCGTGATGCACAACCGACGGGGGCGGGTACACTCGCTAGCGATATCGATAGCGATATCGCTGCGTGTAAAGTGCCCTTTATTCTACAATCATTCACAGAACCATTTACTGTTTTCTATGCAACAGAATGGAAATGTACCTGTAAAAATCGAATGGCATATGGATGGTCCATGTGATATCCGATTATTTTTCGTACCCATTGTCGCAGCCATTTTACGTGAACATACGCCGCATGCTGCGATTTTTTTCCTCTGGCCAAGTAAAGCCGAGAAACAAATTGCAGATCAACACTGCCTCATTTATTTTTTTTTACCGGATTTTCATAGTTATAAGCAAGTGTGAGCCTTATTACAATTTTGGTAATAGCAAACTTGCATTTTTTTTTCTTTGAAATGGTGAAAAATCATCTGAAATTTCTAAAAACAAGTTTCTTGCATTGCCGTTTTGTTGAAACTCGTAACATTTTAAGTTTTCAGTCCATGCAGTTATGTGAGGGCTTGTATTTTGCAAGTTGACCTGATGTTTTCATTGATCCCATTTTGAGGTCCATAAAACTTTTGGCAGCTTCTTTTTGCACTTTTTTACAGAGCTTTGGCAACCAAAAACTTGGAATTTTGGAGCTTCAATATTTTTCGGTTTACAATTTTTAGCAATTGGGTTAATTCATATTATATTTTAATAGATAAGAGTTTTATGGGCATAGTGGTACCAAATATGTACATTTTTTATTACTTTAATTTTAAATAGAGGAAAAGGGAAGTAAATCGAATTTTTGTGCTTTCATTACACTTAGGAGACTTGAATTGTCAGATTGCTTATACTATATACAGAAGTCCTAAAGAGTTGCTGTACATAATAAAAAAACCCAGTCTGCACAGGTGGTCACAGGAGCATCATCATTACAAGCATGGTAGCCTTCAGCAGTCAACCGGCTGTCATGGCATTGCATTGGCAACTCATGATGACATTGCATGGGGGCCATTGGGTTGTTAGTACTAGAGATTAGCGAACCCCCTGCGGTTCGGTTTACCAAACCAAACATGGGATGCATTCACAAGCCTTTATCGAACCAAACTTCTAACCCTTATTGAAGCTTTCCAAACCCCACTGAATTTAATGGGAGGTCAAATGTAAGGCACACAAAACACCTTTGGGGGGGGGGTCAAAAAGCTTCCAAAAGGGCAAAAAATATGTTTTACAGTCCAGCACCACTGTTTTGGCATAGCCATTAGATTCCTAGGCTATTGACAGAAGAAATATACAGGTGGATGAGAGACAAGTGTACAGCTGGTGTTCCCATACCCCTGCTAGTAGTGACAAGACACAACTTGGAGACCTATGTAGTAGTTTGGACATTAAAAATCCTTCCAGGCACACAGCAGTACAATCCCATAAATTATTATAGTATGGCTTTTAAACACTAGGGAGTTACAGTCCATGGGACACAGGCTGTGGGCTGCTCTTTTTTTAACTCAAGACATGAATTAGTGGGCCAGTGGCAGGCCAAAACAATGCCATTAACCTCTATAAAATATTTGGAGACACATCATTTAGTCTCTGGCTTCCAAAATAGCAGTTTAATACGATCAATTGTCCCCTCTCCATAGGACCGTAAAATGACAGGGAGTTACGGTCCATGTAACACACACTGTGGCACAGAATTTAAATTTAAAAAATCAAGACATGCCTGAGTGACAGGTGTAGTCCTCTTACACCCAGAAGACTGGCACTACAGACCAAAGCAAACTTGGAGACCATACTTGGGGTCTTCTCATTTCCAAAAATTAAGGTGAGGCTACAGGAAAAGTGGGGGCACAATTGGCACACAATACCAATAGACCAACAAAACAACGTGGCTGCATGGGACCGGAACAAGGCCTTAAACAGCAAGCAAGATGACAGACAGGCATATGCCTTTTGCTCACAGAAACCTGGCACTCTACCATCGCCTAATCTGCAAAGTCTGGGACTGAGGAGGCAAAATCACTAGACATCCACGACTTGTTCATCTTTATGAATGTTAAGTGGTCTACAGTTTTAGGGCACAGACGAACTGCGCTTATCCGTCAATACACTGTATCACTGAGGACATGTTCTGAGAGAACGCTGGCTGAAAGGCAGACCAAAACGTCCAAGGCATGAGTGGTGAGCTTAGGTCACTCTTCCATTTTTGAAGACTAAAATTTAAAAGGGTCCAAACCCCCCCTTATTGCATCCATATTAGCTCTAGATAATCCATCACCATCCTCTCTAGTCATTGACTATGTGTCAAACTTCTAGCCTGTTCTGCTGGTGCATGCGATAGTGTGAACAATGTGTTCCAACAAGCATATAAAATGGTTCTGGCACTTAAACTGCTGCTAATGTTTCTGCTTTGAGGATGCAATGCTCGCGTGGTTGGAATCATAGAACTGCCATGCATGCTGTGTGCCACCCTGCTGGCTTGTGGAAAAGTACTGTTAAGATATTCTACAAGCTTGATTCAATACTTTAGCATCCACGCATCCTGTGACAGGGGTGGAAGAATCTTGCTAAATTTACTCTTGTTACGTAGATCTAACAGAGTGGCAACCCATTAGCCAGCACTATTTCTAATAGTAATGATGCGGACATCATGTTGCAAATAGTGTAGCAAGAAGGCGCTCATGTATTGGATGCTTCCATGAGGTCCAAGTCCACATTGAGTTGTTGGCGGGTTAATGCTCAACCTTGCCTCCTCCTCTTCTGTCTCCTCACACCAACAACGGTCAAAAGAGATGGGACCAATTATCTTCTTCACCTCTGGGGTTTTCTGCCCCATCACCTCTTTCTCCTCCATTTGGTGCTCAGCTCCTGCACCTTCACTACTAATTTCTCTGTTAACATGAGCCCACCTTTATCGATTGCCTACACTCTCCTGTGACACCCGCAAAAGTAACAACTGTCCGGACCTTCCAGGAAATGTTATCCCTTCCTCATCCTCCTCTGCTTCCTCCTCTTCCTCTAGGACCCCAACCTCCTCCTGCAGAATTTTCAAAGTATGCTCCTACATGTAGATGAGCAAAATAGTGATACTGAAGATGGCATTGTCAGCGCTAACCATGTTTGTAGCCAATTAAAAACTGTCAAGGAGGGTGCAGAGAGCCTTGATCTGTGCCCACTCCACAAATGTGATTTCCTTCAACTCCGTACTGTGTTGTCTAAGGTCATGTCTCAAGGCATACTGCAGCAGACCTTGCTTCTGTTGGCATAGTCGCTGCAACATGTGCAGAGTGGAATTCCACCATGTCGGCACATTGCATATCAACCGTTTAACAGGTAGGCCGAAACTCCTTTGTACTGTTGTCAGTCGATTAGCACACATCAACCGTACCTTCTGCAGCAGCACATCCAGCCGAGGATACTGGGATAGAAATTTCTGTATAACTAGGTACAGAATGTGAGCCATACAAGGCACATGAGTGATCTTGCGCAGGTGTAGGGCTGCTAACAGGTTTGCATGATTGTCGTACACGGCGTTCCCTGGCTTCAGGTTCAGTGGAGACAGCCATTGATCAAACTCAGCCTGGATAGCTTTCCACAACTCTACAGCTGCGTGACTGCGTTCTCCGATACAGATTAATTTCAGCACTGCTTGATTGCCTTGATCCTTGGCCGAGCTGTGCGGAGGTGGGGGAAATACCCTCTGCACTCTTGTAACAGGTGTTACATTAAGAGAGAGATTGATGGCGCAGGTTGAGGCTCTAGAGGAGGTGGAGGAAGCAGAAGAGCAAACGCTAGATCCAGAATTTTTGCTCGCAAGCCTTGGAGATTTCAACACTTGGGAAGCAGCCCCTTCCCCGCCTGTCCCAGCAGCCACCAGACTAACTCAATACCCAGTCAGTGAGATGTAACACTCCTGGCCATGCTTGCTGGTTCAGGTGTCAGTCATGAAATGCATCCTGGGAGACACAGAGTTTTCCAAGAAAAAAGTAATTTTGGCTGTGAGTTGATGGTGTTGTACAGACACAGCTTTATTAGTGAAATAATGGCGACTGGGCAACTGGTACTGGCGGACTGCAGCAGCCATGAGTTTTTGGAAACTGTCTGTATCCACCAACCAGAAAGACAGCATTTTCATGGCCAACAATTTCAATATGGTCAACTTCAAGCAGTTTGCTTTCTCATGTGTAGGTAGGAGGAAAGGCTATTTGATACAGCACTTGAAACCCACTCTACCACCTGATGTTGATGAGCCTCATTTCCAAGTTGAATCAATGCACAACTGGCAAACAAATCTAGTGTTTTAGGCTGTCCAGTAACATAAGTTGTTCTCATTCCTCTTGGGATAGGCTGAGCCGGTGTTTGTCCACTAGACCGTTGACTAAGGCCAGTGTCACACTTGCGAGTGCCTCGCGTGTATCTCGTGCGAGTCTCGCGTTGCATCACCCGTCATGGACTCACACTCTCTTCACAGGAGCGGGTCGGCTTCTACGACAACCTCATCCTGATTTACCACTCATTGTTAATGTGCCCTTCCACTTTTAAATAGTAATGTTATAATGTAATAATGTTTCGCAACCCTATGACCACACCTGTCAGAAACCTAATACAAAAAATTAATTATTTAGTTACTAAAGGTTAGAAGAACACTGCTTTACGTTGTTCAATAGCAATTTTTCAGCAGGCACATCTACCAGAACCTATACATTTATTTTAGTGCATAATTTACAGCAGACCCATAAAAGTGTCAATAAACACTTTTTAGATACTGCACTAAAAACTTTATTAGGACCGCCAATAATAAGTGGCTATACCCAGAGTACCTTTTCCTTATTTTCTTAAGGCAATTTAAATTGGCAAGATGCAGTGTGTAGATACTGCACTAACAATTATTTAAAGATCGCCACTAATGCGTGGTTTTAATACCCAGAGCGCTGTTTTCAAATTTTTGTAAAGGCATTCAAATTGCCAACATGTAGTGTGTAGATACTGCATTAACAATTTTTGGAAAAACACCAATAATACGTGGCTCTAACCAGAGCGGTGTTTTTAACTTTTTTCTAAAGGCAATTACAATTGCCAACATGCAGTGTGTACACTGAACTAGCAATTTTTTTAAGACCACCAATAATACGTGGCTACAGTGGTTAAAACCAGACTGGTCTTTTTAAATTTTTTGAAAGGCAATTACAATTGCCAACATGCAGTGTGTACACTGAACTAACATTTTTTTTAAGACCACCAATAATACGTGGCTGCAGTGGCTAGAACCAAAGCGGTGTTTTTAAATATTTCTAAAGGCAATTACAATTGCCAACATGCTGTGTGTACACTGCACTAACACATTTTTAATAGACCACCAATAATATGTGGCTACAGACTGCAGTAACAATACCTATAAATGTGCTGGCCTATGTAATTTGGAGCAGGCACCAATACCTATTTGGATACCTAACTGCCTGGTAACTGTTTTTCACACACTACAAGTACCTGCAATCCCTATTTCCATAATTTCACATGCCAGTTTGTGGCACAACACTTTTCCCTGCACTGCATGTCCCTATTCTAAACTATCACTATTCCTAATCTCAATGTCTACCAGCAGCACCTTCCCTGATAAACAGCAATCAGAAAATGGAACCCATGCAAAATGGACACTATTAATATCCAAATAAGGGATAACGTTTGGAACTCCATTCTATGTCTGAACTGGGTGCAAAAACCTAAAAAAAATCACTATATGGAGATAAGGTATGCACACCAGTGACTATGCAAGGGGAATACATGTAATAGCAGAATCTGCTGTGTGAATACTGACATGAAAAATTCAATAGCTATATGTAAGAATGAAATGTGAAAAATGGAACCTGCATTACTGTGAGTGGGGTGGGTTCACAAACGAAAAACTACTACTATTTCTCTTTATTCATATATTCATGGCAGTAATGCAGGTTCCATTTTTCACATTTCATTCTTACATATAGCTATTGAATTTTTCATGTCAGTATTCACACAGCAGTTTCTGCTATTACATGTATTCCCCTTGCATAGTCACTGGTGTGCATACCTTATCTCCATATACTATTTATATCCACACTGACATGTGACTTAGCAAGCCAATCACCATAGCCCTTCTGTCTCGACCTTGAGAATGTTTCCTGCACCGTGATTGGCTGCAGGAACATCCGCAAATAAAGAGTAGAAAAAAAAAATTAGTGCCGTGCACATCTGGCTTCTCCCGCTCCAGAGTCCCCACCTCCGCCACTGATTTTACACATCCCCACATCCAACAGCACCTAATCCTATCCATAATCAGAAAAAGGCTATTAAAAAAACATTTATAGACATGTAGCCAGCCTTCAGCAGTGGCAAATGAACATAAATGAACATTACCGAGCTTAGTGGATGAGCCTGAACGAATAAGCTCAGGCTTGAGTTTGGCGTGCTTTTAATGAACAGGTTCGCTCATCTCTAGTTAATACAGTGTGCACCTTTGTAAGAGTCTGTAAATTCTGCTACAATGACAGTGGCATTCAACAGATTACCGTTTTGAAACAGAGTTCCAGACATTCCCCTTGCGTCTGTTATAGGCAGATGATGGCTGAATAACACAGATATCCTCTGTTGGTAATGGAGCAGATACAGCTCCTTATGGCACTTCATGTGTCCGCTACTGACAAGCTCTGTAGATTTGCTCTTCCATAAGGGGTTAAAATCAGTATAGAGGAATGAATCATTCTGCTGCAAATCGACTTAGAATCAAATTTCATAAAATATGTCGGACATGTCAAATTCAATCAATCTGTGATTCTATTTGCCCAGATAAAAAAAGAATGCTCAGCACAATTTTACACATTGTAGAAGATTGCACCAGCCTAAAAGAGGGCTCACATGACATCAAGTGTGGCTGCACTTGCTTCTCCTTACTGTATTGCAGCTTTCACATTACATTTTCTATCACAGCCAATCAAGGGGACTATCATTGGTGCACCAAAAAGATGATGGTAGGGAAAGCAGTGGTCACCCTAGCAATTGGAAGTCAGGGCACACAGTTCATCATTACAGACAGAGATAGAAAGGCAAAATTTTGAGTGTGGTACTACTGCAATGCAATACATACAAAAAATGTAAAACTAGTCTCATTGTGTGAATAGTAATACAGAGATTGAATGTATAGGGAAGTGCAGGACCTGCAGAGTCTGAGCAACTTTAATTGATCTGATCTGTAACATACTGAGAACAGCAACTTAGGCTAGCTTCCCATTAGCGTTCATCTGCCGGTCGGCAGAAAAACTAAAAGCGCATGTTGCCGGATCCGTTAACAGCACAATGCAATGTCAATGGACTTGCGGTAACATGCGTTTGCATCCGTTTGGATGCGACATTGTCTGGATCCTGTGAGATGCAGTTTTCTACCATGTTTCCAAAACGCAACATGCAGCGTTTTTTCCCTTGGACATAAAACTGCAACTCACCGGATCCTGTACATTGCAGCAGTAGCTGCAATGTAATGCAATGGTAGACGGATAAAGTTTTCACATTAGCGTTTTTTTGTGGCAGGGATGCTCCTTTGAGACCTTTGGATCATGTTGTCATTTTTTTTTTTTGGAGATTAAACTTCAATGTGTCAGTTTCTCATTATCTTTTGGCATTTTCCTGAATGTTTTGTTTACATTTTGCTTTTTGGTATGAATAGTTGTTGTCAAAGAAATATTAAAAAATGTTCTTCATAAAGAGCCTTCCTATTTTTTATAGATATATTTTACATATAGTAATTGTTTTTGCAAAAGTTTTTTTTTGTCAAATATTATCAAGTCAATATAAATTAAAAGAAAACACAATCACAATGTTATATTATGAAAGTTCGTACTGATCTTAATGTGAATTAATTGTTATTTTTTTTTTAATAAAAAATTTGTTACAAGTTTAGATTTATTATCTGTTGGTCTGTCATTATCACTCTGATGATCGGTCGGTCGGACGTTCGGTCTCTTCCTCTGTCTCTCTCTCTCTTTCTGTCCATGCTGGGCTATCTCTTTCCCCCCTCTCTCATACTCACCGATTCCCGATCCCCGGCACTGCACGGCGTTCACACTGCTCTGGCGGCTTCTACACTTTTGAAAAAGTCGGCCACTCATTAAACAATCTCATATTCCCTGTTTTCCCCACCCACCAGCAAATATGATTGGTTGCAGTGAGACATGCCCACACCCTGAGTGACAGCTGTCTCACAGCAACGAATCACAGCCGCCGGTGGGCGTGTCACTATGGAGCAGAGAATTAAATAAATAATTAAAATATAACAACGTGCGGTTGCCCCAATTTTGATACCAGTAAGGGGTAAAGGCATACGGATGAAGGCTGGTATTCTCATCATGGGGAGCGCCACCCTAACAATATCAGCCAGCAGCCGCCCGTAATAGCCGCATCCATGAGATGTGACTGTCCCGGGACTGTACCCGGCTCATCTCGAATTGCCCTGGTGCAGTGGGAATCGAGGTAATAAGGAGTTAATGGCAGCAGCCTATAGCTGCCACTAAGTCCTAAGTTAATCATGGCAGATGTCTCACCAAGATACCTTCCATGATTAACCTGTTAGTTAAAGAAAATAAAAACACACATCCAAAAATTCCTTTATTGAAATAAATGACAAAAAACAACCTCTTTCACCACTTTATTAAAGTCCCAAAATACCCTTCCATGTCCGACGTAATTCAAAAAGGTCCCACGACGCTTTCAGCTCTGCTACATCAGAAGCTGACAGAGAGCGGTCACAGACCATGACCGCTCTCTGTGAGCTCCCCGCAGCGACTGAAGCGAGTCGTGCTATCAGCGGAGCTGTCACTGAGATTACCCGCGGCCACAGATCTAAGCGGGAGGACTTCAGCTGTGGCCGCGGGTAATCTCAGTGACGGCACCGCTGATAGCGGTGATCACTCCTGTCACTCTTGGGATTTGCGGTCACCGGTCAGACCTTCACCAGTGACCGAAAATCAGGCCATGCCACACAGACAGAGCCGCGGGATGACAATGATGTCGGGTGAAGTTCATCCGACTTCATTCTGATCGTGCGGCTCTGTCTGTGTCTGCTGTCAGCGGCCATTCAGCACTGCTACATCACTCTGTCTGTGTCTGCTGTCACCAGCCATGTAGCAGAGCTGAATGGCAGATGACATAGAATAAATGGATCAGTCAAAACTAAGCAGGAAAACAGGACCCAAACGCATGCAAACGCAAGTGAACGGTCCGTTTTTATGCTGGATCCAGTAGATGGATCCAGTTAAAAAACATTCAGGTCACTTGCGGTAGCATGCGTTGGACTCCAAAAAAAAAGGATCCAGTCACATGCAGTTTGCGTTTTTTTGCCTTAAGGCAAAAAAACGCTGATGTGAAGCTGGCCTTACTTACACTAACTTTTTTTCATTCTTGACACACTACAACAGAAGAAGGGCAGTTTAAGTTCCCTGTGTCCTGTGTTTCCCACTGAGGAAAAATACTGAAATCATGGTGTAGTATAGCTGTGAAGGAGAAGGTTAATCCCCACTCTGCAGATCTTAATTAGGAGTGCAACTGCACTGTTTTGCTAAAGTGAGTGTGTAAGCTCATTTACTTGCTATGTAACCATAATTGTTTTTCCGTTTGTTTTTTTCCCTCTCTTTCTTCCGAGAGCTGTAACTTTTTTATTTTTCTGTCAATCTTGCCATATAAGGGCTTGTTTTTTGCGAGACGAGTTGTAGTTTTAAATGGAACCATACATTTTACCATATAGTGTACTGGAAAATGGCAAAAAAATTCCATGTGCAGAAAAATTGTAAAGAAAGTGTGATCGCACAATAGTTTTTGGGATATTTTATTCACTGTGTTCACTATATGGTAAAACCGATGTGTCAGTGTGATGCCTCAGGTTGGTGCAAGTTTGTAGACACCAAACATGTATAGGTTTACTTTTATCTAAGGGGTTAAAAAAAATTCACAAGCTTGTCCAAAAAAAGTGGCGCACGTTTTGCGCCATTTTCCGAAACCCGTTGTGTTCTCATTTTTCAGGATCTATGGCTCAGTGACAGCTTATTTTTTGCATCTCGAGCTGACATTTTTTTACCTGCACCATTTTTGCACAGATGCTACGTTTTGATCGCCTGTTATTGCATTTTGCGCAAAATTTGCGGCTACCAAAAAACGTAATTTTGGCGTTTGGAATTTTTTTTCTGTTACGCCATTTAACAATCAGATTAATTTGATTTTATATTTTGATAGATCGGGCATTTCTGAACGCGGCGATACCAAATATGTGTATATTTTTTATTAATTTATCCCTTTAATTTTCAATGGGGTGAAAGGGGGGGTGATTTGAACTTTTAGGTTTTTTTATTTTTTTTAATTTTTTAAATTTTGTTTTAACTTTTTTTTTTATTTTACTAGTCCCTGTAGGGGGCTATAGCGATCAACAATCTGATCCCTCTGCCATATCTCCATCACAGCTATAGAGCTAAGATCTGCAGATATGCTGCTTTACTTTCAATGACGGCTGTATTCCGGCATTGAGAGTAAATGACTCATGTTAGCTACAGGCGTCATCACATGACCCTGTCCTACCATGCCACCATGCCAACCACCGGAAGTCACGTGATCATGTCATGTGACTTCCGATGGGGCAGGGTAAATCAGGATAATGGTGGGGCCCATATACATCTCGCTGCCAGATTTTGGCAGCGAGATGTAAGGGGTTAATAGTCGCGGGTGGAAGCGATTCCACCCGCGTCTAGCAGGCACACATGTTAGCTGTTGAAAACAGCTGATATGTGTGTGGATCGCCGCAGCCTGCCCACGGCAGGGGGTTGGGATTAACCACAGATGATCCATGACGTACCCAGTACGTCATGGGTCGTTAAGGGGTTAAGTCATTTACCTATCCACATTTGTTTGTAGGGCAATTGTCATGCTCTTACCCCCATTTAGGGATTCTTTTGCAGCCCCCTAGCCCTTACTATAACCATTTTAGAAGCCAAAAATTGGGCTCCCCATTGACTTGCACAGGGTTCATTGTTCGGGGTCATGTTTGAGGTCAAGTTCAATTGCACAACCCGATTTTTTTGGGGTGATCCATGCGGGTTTGGTCATCACTATTTATGATGTAAGGTTTTACAGCAGATTTCATGCTTTGCAATGTAAAGGGAGAAATGTACAGGAAAAAATTCTGACTTGCTCATCATTTTGCTACAAAAACAAAGAAACAGCATTTAACTCATAAGAAGTATTTCAGACAAAAGGCTAAATATCATGTTTTATAAAAGTAGCCCTCATAAGTGTATTATAATTATTTCACGATTATGTCAAGAAAATATGAAAAAGCTCTATACTTCCATATATTCCCCCCTATTTTGTAATTTCATGAAATATATATGAATATGCTTATCCATCCTGAACCAAAAGTATATGAATTACATGTTCTCTGCGCTTTTGTCAAACAATGCATCATAAAGTACCCCTAAATTATTAAAAATCATAAGGGACATTGTTAGCATGCAGGTTTGGTTTGAGGTAGTTGACCTGCATTTTCTCATTTTACATACTTAGTAAAATTAATGAGACTTTTCAAGTTTAATAGTAAAATGTTCTAATATAATATTTATATAATACTATTTAGTATAAACACACATGGACAAATTTGTTTGTTCCTTTCCGTTAAAATAAGAAAAACCCACAATGTTCACTGAAATAACTTGAAACAGACAAAAGCAACTTTCAATTTAAATTTGCTGAATTAAATAATGAAAATCAGGCATTGCTTTTGAGTTGTGGTTAAACAGAAAATTTAAAAAAGCAAATTAATGAAAATGGCTTGGACAAACATGATACCCCTAGAAAAATTTGAAAATTTGATCATAGAGACTAGTGATAGGCGAACCCAAACTATAAAGCTCAGACTCCATACCCTATACATAGTGTCAGTGCACAGACCCTGAACATGGACTTCTCTGGGAAGTTGTCAGGGCCGGGCGGTCGGGCAGACCCAGGAGGTGGATCCACTGGGCCGAACTCTAAGATGGTGGTAGGGAGTCCGGTAGCTGAAGCACTGATGGGCAGCAGAACAGTCCGTGCAAGTGAAGGTAGCGGAGGAGTCCCTGGGACCACGGAGTCACAGATGGCAGTCCGGGTGACGTAGCTCAGGTTCGGAAGCCAAGATGATGTCAGGCGGGGTCCGGAACCTTTGGAGCGAGATGACGGGTCACCGCAGGGATCCGAGATGGTACGGACTGTCAGATGGCAGACGGACAGCGTGCGGGGCTCGGGATTCAGCAGGACTGGATGGCGAGGCGGGATCAGCTCTAGAAGAGAGATACGTAAGTATGGCAGGAAAACACAAGGAGACCTGACTCCTAGCTCAGGAAACACGAAGATCAGGCCCCGCCCCCTTGGACAAGAACCCCCTTTATACCCCGTACCTGTCTAACCTCATTTCCTGTTAATGGGCGCTGGCCCTTTAAGAAAGGGTCAGTGACCGCGCGCGCGCCCTAATGCGCATGCGCGCGGCCCGGGTGCCAGAAGCCAGGGAAGGAGGCTGAGAGGAGGACGCAGGGGAGCCGGCCAGGGCCTGGGAGGCCGTCGGGCGCCGGGATCGGCGGCCAGGGAGCCTAGGAAGGACGGGCACAAGAGACTGGGACGCGGGGAGCGTGGCAGGTGAGCCGGGGAGCGGGACAGGAGACCCGGGAAGGGGAGCCGAGGGCCCGGGGAGCGTGACAGTACCCCCCTCCCCACGCCCCCCTCCCCGCAACCGGGACATGAAGGCACGGATCAGAGGAGAGCCCACGTTCTCCCTGGGTTCCCAGGATCTATCCTCAGGACCATACCCCTCCCAGTCCACCAGGAAGAACTGCCGGCCACGAACAGTCTTCATGGCCACGATATCCCTTACCGCATAGATGTCGTCCTCAGCAATAGGAGGAGGAGCCGGACTGGCAGCAGCGGAGAAGGGACCAAGGAACACCGGCTTGAGTAGAGAGACGTGGAAGGAGTTGGGTATTTTCATCGTGGTCGGAAGCCTCAGTTTGTAGGAGACCTCATTGATCTTGATGAGGACCTTAAACGGCCCGATGTAGCGAGGACCCAGCTTGTATGAAGGTATCTTCAGTCGGATGTACTGGGAAGCAAGCCAGACCAGGTCACCAGGAGAGAAACACGGAGGATCTAGACGCCTTTTGTCAGCGTGTTTCTTCATCCGCTGGGAAGCGCGCCCAAGGGACGCCTTGACAGAGTCCCAAATGGTAGCGAAGTCACGGGCTACAGTATCAGCAGCAGGGACATCCGAAGAAGGGGATATAGGCAACGGGACGGAAGGCTGCAGTCCGTAAACGACATGGAAGGGAGATTTGGAGGACGACTCACTGACGTGGTGGTTATGGGAGAATTCAGCCCAAGGCAGAAGCGTGGACCAGTCGTCGTGATGGGCGTTGACATAGTGGCGTAAGAAGGAGGTCAAGATTTGATTGACCCTTTCCACTTGGCCATTAGACTGAGGATGGTAAGCGGAAGAAAAGTCCAGAGTCACTCCCAGATGTTTGCAGAGAGCCCTCCAGAAGCGGGAGGTGAACTGAGTTCCTCTGTCGGACACGATGTGGGAAGGAAAGCCATGCAAGCGGAAGATATGTTGTATATAGGCTTCCGCGAGTTCCTGAGCAGAGGGCAGTCCGGGCATAGGGACGAAGTGAGCCATTTTGGAGAACCGATCCACCACGACCCATATGACTGTGTGTCCGGATAATACTGGCAAGTCCGTAATAAAGTCCATCGCTATGTGTTGCCATGGAACTGAGGGTATCGGCAGAGGCAGAAGACGGCCATAGGGCAGGTGTTTGGGCGTCTTGTTCCTGGCACAAGAGGGGCAGGCAGAGACAAAGGCGGCAACGTCCGTGCGAAGGGATGGCCACCAGTAATGGCGTACAATCGCACCCCATGTTCTCTTCTGGCCTGCATGGCCGGCTGTTTTCGAGGCATGACCCCAGTGTAACACTTTTTGCCTGTCGGTCTCAGAGACATAGGTCTTCCCGGGTGGTATCTGGGCCAGAGTGACAGGAGCCACCGGAACAATCTTGCTAGGAGAGATGATAGGTTGGGTAGTCTCTTCCTCCTGCTCCAGAGGCATGAGAGACCTAGACAAGGCATCAGCGCGTATATTCTTGTCTGCGGGTCGGAAGTGAAGCTGGAAGTCAAACCTGGCAAAGAATAAGGACCACCTGGCTTGTCGTGGGTTCAGTCGCTGAGCGGACCGCAGGTATTCCAGGTTCTTGTGGTCCGTGTAGATAATCACAGGGTACACTGCTCCTTCCAGGAGGTAGCGCCACTCCTCCAGAGCCAGTTTGACCGCCAAAAGTTCTCGGTCACCGATGGTGTAATTACGTTCAGGTGCTGAGAAGCTTTTAGAGAAGAAACCGCAAGTCACCATCTTCCCGGAGGAGGATTTTTGCATGAGCACTGCTCCGGCTCCTGAGGAGGAGGCATCCACCTCTAAGGTGAACTGGCGGTTTAACTCCGGTCGGTGGAGTACAGGAGAGGAGGCGAATGCTCGCTTCAGGGAGCAAAACGCGGCGTCGGCCGCAGGTGACCAGTCCTTTGGATTAGCCTCCTTTTTGGTCAGAGCGGAGAGAGGAGCAGTCAGGGCGGAGAAGTGAGGGATAAACTGGCGGTAGTAGTTGGCAAATCCCAGGAACCGTTGGATTGCCTTCAGTCCAGAAGGGGGAGGCCAGTGGAGGATGGAGGAGACCTTCTTTGGATCCATCTGCAGCCCAGTACCCGAGATGATGTATCCCAGGAAAGGAAGAGAAGACTGCTCAAAGACGCACTTTTCATATTTGGCGTAGAGACGATTCTCTCTCAGTCTTTGTAGAACCAGCTTTACGTTCTCTCTGTGGGTCTGGAGGTCCGGAGAGAAGACAAGGATGTCATCCAGATAAACTACTACACATACGTAGAGGAGGTCCCGGAAAATGTCGTTCACCAGTTCTTGGAATACGGCAGGAGCGTTACACAGACCGAAGGGCATCACGCAGTATTCATAGTGCCCATCGCGAGTATTAAACGCGGTCTTCCATTCGTCTCCAGAGCGGATACGAACTAGGTTGTAGGCACCCCGAAGATCCAGTTTGGTGAACACACGGGCTCCTCTGAGCCGATCGAATAATTCGGGGATGAGCGGTAGGGGGTACTTGTTTTTTATGGTAATCTGATTCAAGCCCCGGTAGTCAATGCATGGGCGTAGGTCACCCTCTTTCTTCTTAACGAAGAAGAAGCCTGCTCCCGCAGGAGAGGAGGATCTCCGGATGAATCCCTTTGCCAGGCTTTCCGTGATGTAGGTGGACATGGCCCTGGTTTCGGCTGGAGACAACGGATATATCCGTCCTCGAGGTGGTGTTGTTCCTGGGAGCAGGTCGATGGCGCAATCGTAGGGACGGTGTGGCGGAAGTACCTCAGACTCCTTCTTGTCAAAAACGTCCGCGAAGGACCAATAGGCCGAGGGCAGACCCGGTAGGTACTCAGGAACCGGAGGTCGTCGGACTGGTTGTATAGACTTTAAACATCTTTCATGACAGGCAGAGCCCCAACGGGTGATTTCGCCAGTACCCCAGCTGACTGATGGTTCGTGTGTTCGCAACCAAGGAAGTCCCAGCAGGATTTGATGGGACATGTGTGGAAGGACGTAGAGAGAGATGTTCTCGGTGTGCAGAGCACCGATACGCAGTTCCACCGGCTTGGTGATCCAGGAGATGGTATCAGAGAGGGGTCTCCCATCCACCGAGGCAATCAGTAGGGGCTTCTCGAGTAGAGTAACAGGCAGCTGGTATTTGTCCACCGTGGCCTGCTGGATAAAATTGCCTGCTGCTCCGGAGTCGAGGTATGCCTCAGCCGTGAAGCGCGTCTCTCCTGTTGATACTTGTACCGTCCACATAACTGGGTCTGAGAGAGTCCCAGCACCTAGGGTGGCCTCTCCTACCAACCCTAGGCTTTGGAGTTTCCCGACCTTTCCGGACAGGAGCGTAGGAGATGTGTGCCCTCTCCGCAGTAAAAGCAGAGGCCCTTGGCGAGCCGCTCTGCTCGACGTTGGTCAGACTGTCGTACTCGGTCAACCTGCATGGGTTCGTGGACAGGAATCCCAGCTGTTGATGACTGTGGCACAGAGGATTTCTGTGGCGGGGAGGAGTGCCGTACCGCACGTCGCTCACGAACCAGCTCTTTGGAGCGCTCCTGAAAACGAATGTCTACTCGAGTGGCTAGGGCAATCAGGGCATCTAGGGTGGAGGGCACGTCACGACCCGCCAACTCATCTTTGATGCGACTCGAAAGTCCTTCCCAGAAGGCGGCTGTCAGGGCCTCATTATTCCACCCGAGTTCAGAAGCCAAAGTGCGGAAACGGATGGCGTATTGGCCCACCGTCAGTGTTCCTTGACGTAGGCGGAGAAGTGATGAAGCAGACGCAGAGGCGCGTCCCGGCTCGTCAAAGGTACTGCGAAAGGCCTGCAGGAACTCTTGAAGATCCTTGGTCATGGGGTCCTCCTTCTCCCACAAGGGGTTCATCCACGCCAGTGCCTCGCCCTCCAGGTGAGACATTATAAAGGCGACCTTGGCTTGGTCGGAGGCGAACAGATGTGGCAGCTGCGTGAAATGAAGGGAACATTGGTTTATGAAGCCCCTGCAGGTCTTGGGATCTCCAGCATAACGAGGTGGTGACGCCAAACGGAGTCGGGAGGCATCCGACGCGGCTGCCACTGGTGCGGGAGCCGTGGATTGCCTAGTGGGGGACCTGGTTGCCGCAGGCGTCATTGATGCTTGTAACGTGTACAGGCGGGTGTCCACGGAGGTCATAAATTGCAGCATGCGGGTCTGGACTTCACGCTGGCGTTGGAGTTCCTCTTGCAGGGCCAATAGTGCTGCAGCGGGATCCATGGCCTGATCTTACTGTCAGGGCCGGGCGGTCGGGCAGACCCAGGAGGTGGATCCACTGGGCCGAACTCTAAGATGGTGGTAGGGAGTCCGGTAGCTGAAGCACTGATGGGCAGCAGAACAGTCCGTGCAAGTGAAGGTAGCGGAGGAGTCCCTGGGACCACGGAGTCACAGATGGCAGTCCGGGTGACGTAGCTCAGGTTCGGAAGCCAAGATGATGTCAGGCGGGGTCCGGAACCTTTGGAGCGAGATGACGGGTCACCGCAGGGATCCGAGATGGTACGGACTGTCAGATGGCAGACGGACAGCGTGCGGGGCTCGGGATTCAGCAGGACTGGATGGCGAGGCGGGATCAGCTCTAGAAGAGAGATACGTAAGTATGGCAGGAAAACACAAGGAGACCTGACTCCTAGCTCAGGAAACACGAAGATCAGGCCCCGCCCCCTTGGACAAGAACCCCCTTTATACCCCGTACCTGTCTAACCTCATTTCCTGTTAATGGGCGCTGGCCCTTTAAGAAAGGGTCAGTGACCGCGCGCGCGCCCTAATGCGCACGCGCGCGGCCCGGGTGCCAGAAGCCAGGGAAGGAGGCTGAGAGGAGGACGCAGGGGAGCCGGCCAGGGCCTGGGAGGCCGTCGGGCGCCGGGATCGGCGGCCAGGGAGCCTAGGAAGGACGGGCACAAGAGACTGGGACGCGGGGAGCGTGGCAGGTGAGCCGGGGAGCGGGACAGGAGACCCGGGAAGGGGAGCCGAGGGCCCGGGGAGCGTGACAGAAGTCCGTGATACTGTTCAGGTTTGGCCACTAAGACGGGTATAGAAATTTAAAACAAAAGAAAAAAGTAAGAAAATAAGGACTAAAACAAAACCGTTAGACTTACCACTAGAGATGAGCGAACCGGTCGCGGTTCGGCTCGAGGTTGGTTCGCCGAACGGACCTCCCGTTCGAGTTCGGTTCGTCGAACGTTCGACGAACCGAACTCGAACTGCATAGGAAACAATGGCAGGCAATCACAAACACAGAAAAACACCTAGAAAACACCCTCAAAGGTGTCCTAAAGGTGACAAACAACTCAAACACATTGGAAAGTGACAAGGACATATACTCATGCGAAAACAAAACAGCTGGACAAGGAAAAAGAGGAGGACACACAGATATATGAGTATATGCAAGGAAACATGGCATTATTGTGCAACTTGAGCCCTGCTCATTCTTGGCTTCCAATCTTGATAAATTGCCTGAGCTCGCCACGTACGTCTTGGGGATCTTGTCGTGTCCTGCAGCCAGCGTTCTCTCTGAACCTGTCTTCAGTGCTGCTGTGGGTCTGCTGGCAGATAAGCACACGTGTCTGTCCACTGACAATGTGGACATGGCTCTCAGAGGACTTTTCTTCCCCGGGGTCAGCCAGGGGACGGGAAAGGCACGCGTATTTTTGAGAGTGCTTCATGCAAAGCATCTTTTTCTTTTTCAAAAGGGGGCTCAACCGATGCCAGTCAAGTGGGGTGTGTGTGGCCCAGTGAGTGGCAACGAGGGAGACTGTGGTTGGAGTCCCCTCGCTGTGTTTCTAAAAGAACCAAGATGAACAAGTCATGGCTCTCAGAGGACTTTTCTTCCCCGGGGTCAGCCAGGGGACGGGAAAGGCACGCGTATTTTTGAGAGTGCTTCATGCAAAGCATCTTTTTCTTTTTCAAAAGGGGGCTCAACCGATGCCAGTCAAGTGGGGTGTGTGTGGCCCAGTGAGTGGCAACGAGGGAGACTGTGGTTGGAGTCCCCTCGCTGTGTTTCTAAAAGAACCAAGATGAACAAGTCATGGCTCTCAGAGGACTTTTCTTCCCCGGGGTCAGCCAGGGGACGGGAAAGGCACGCGTATTTTTGAGAGTGCTTCATGCAAAGCATCTTTTTCTTTTTCAAAAGGGGGCTCAACCGATGCCAGTCAAGTGGGGTGTGTGTGGCCCAGTGAGTGGCAACGAGGGAGACTGTGGTTGGAGTCCCCTCGCTGTGTTTCTAAAAGAACCAAGATGAACAAGTCATGGCTCTCAGAGGACTTTTCTTCCCCGGGGTCAGCCAGGGGACGGGAAAGGCACGCGTATTTTTGAGAGTGCTTCATGCAAAGCATCTTTTTCTTTTTCAAAAGGGGGCTCAACCGATGCCAGTCAAGTGGGGTGTGTGTGGCCCAGTGAGTGGCAACGAGGGAGACTGTGGTTGGAGTCCCCTCGCTGTGTTTCTAAAAGAACCAAGATGAACAAGTCATGGCTCTCAGAGGACTTTTCTTCCCCGGGGTCAGCCAGGGGACGGGAAAGGCACGCGTATTTTTGAGAGTGCTTCATGCAAAGCATCTTTTTCTTTTTCAAAAGGGGGCTCAACCGATGCCAGTCAAGTGGGGTGTGTGTGGCCCAGTGAGTGGCAACGAGGGAGACTGTGGTTGGAGTCCCCTCGCTGTGTTTCTAAAAGAACCAAGATGAACAAGTCATGGCTCTCAGAGGACTTTTCTTCCCCGGGGTCAGCCAGGGGACGGGAAAGGCACGCGTATTTTTGAGAGTGCTTCATGCAAAGCATCTTTTTCTTTTTCAAAAGGGGGCTCAACCGATGCCAGTCAAGTGGGGTGTGTGTGGCCCAGTGAGTGGCAACGAGGGAGACTGTGGTTGGAGTCCCCTCGCTGTGTTTCTAAAAGAACCAAGATGAACAAGTCATGGCTCTCAGAGGACTTTTCTTCCCCGGGGTCAGCCAGGGGACGGGAAAGGCACGCGTATTTTTGAGAGTGCTTCATGCAAAGCATCTTTTTCTTTTTCAAAAGGGGGCTCAACCGATGCCAGTCAAGTGGGGTGTGTGTGGCCCAGTGAGTGGCAACGAGGGAGACTGTGGTTGGAGTCCCCTCGCTGTGTTTCTAAAAGAACGAAGATGAACAAGTCATGGCTCTCAGAGGACTTTTCTTCCCCGGGGTCAGCCAGGGGACGGGAAAGGCACGCGTATTTTTGAGAGTGCTTCATGCAAAGCATCTTTTTCTTTTTCAAAAGGGGGCTCAACCGATGCCAGTCAAGTGGGGTGTGTGTGGCCCAGTGAGTGGCAACGAGGGAGACTGTGGTTGGAGTCCCCTCGCTGTGTTTCTAAAAGAACCAAGATGAACAAGTCATGGCTCTCAGAGGACTTTTCTTCCCCGGGGTCAGCCAGGGGACGGGAAAGGCACGCGTATTTTTGAGAGTGCTTCATGCAAAGCATCTTTTTCTTTTTCAAAAGGGGGCTCAACCGATGCCAGTCAAGTGGGGTGTGTGTGGCCCAGTGAGTGGCAACGAGGGAGACTGTGGTTGGAGTCTCCTCGCTGTGTTTCTAAAAGAACCAAGATGAACAAGTCATGGCTCTCAGAGGACTTTTCTTCCCCGGGGTCAGCCAGGGGACGGGAAAGGCACGCGTATTTTTGAGAGTGCTTCATGCAAAGCATCTTTTTCTTTTTCAAAAGGGGGCTCAACCGATGCCAGTCAAGTGGGGTGTGTGTGGCCCAGTGAGTGGCAACGAGGGAGACTGTGGTTGGAGTCCCCTCGCTGTGTTTCTAAAAGAACCAAGATGAACAAGTCATGGCTCTCAGAGGACTTTTCTTCCCCGGGGTCAGCCAGGGGACGGGAAAGGCACGCGTATTTTTGAGAGTGCTTCATGCAAAGCATCTTTTTCTTTTTCAAAAGGGGGCTCAACCGATGCCAGTCAAGTGGGGTGTGTGTGGCCCAGTGAGTGGCAACGAGGGAGACTGTGGTTGGAGTCCCCTCGCTGTGTTTCTAAAAGAACCAAGATGAACAAGTCATGGCTCTCAGAGGACTTTTCTTCCCCGGGGTCAGCCAGGGGACGGGAAAGGCACGCGTATTTTTGAGAGTGCCTCATGCAAAGCATCTTTTTCTTTTTCAAAAGGGGGCTCAACCGATGCCAGTCAAGTGGGGTGTGTGTGGCCCAGTGAGTGGCAACGAGGGAGACTGTGGTTGGAGTCCCCTCGCTGTGTTTCTAAAAGAACCAAGATGAACAAGTCATGGCTCTCAGAGGACTTTTCTTCCCCGGGGTCAGCCAGGGGACGGGAAAGGCACGCGTATTTTTGAGAGTGCTTCATGCAAAGCATCTTTTTCTTTTTCAAAAGGGGGCTCAACCGATGCCAGTCAAGTGGGGTGTGTGTGGCCCAGTGAGTGGCAACGAGGGAGACTGTGGTTGGAGTCCCCTCGCTGTGTTTCTAAAAGAACCAAGATGAACAAGTCATGGCTCTCAGAGGACTTTTCTTCCCCGGGGTCAGCCAGGGGACGGGAAAGGCACGCGTATTTTTGAGAGTGCTTCATGCAAAGCATCTTTTTCTTTTTCAAAAGGGGGCTCAACCGATGCCAGTCAAGTGGGGTGTGTGTGGCCCAGTGAGTGGCAACGAGGGAGACTGTGGTTGGAGTCCCCTCGCTGTGTTTCTAAAAGAACCAAGATGAACAAGTCATGGCTCTCAGAGGACTTTTCTTCCCCGGGGTCAGCCAGGGGACGGGAAAGGCACGCGTATTTTTGAGAGTGCTTCATGCAAAGCATCTTTTTCTTTTTCAAAAGGGGGCTCAACCGATGCCAGTCAAGTGGGGTGTGTGTGGCCCAGTGAGTGGCAACGAGGGAGACTGTGGTTGGAGTCCCCTTGCTGTGTTTCTAAAAGAACGAAGATGAACAAGTCATGGCTCTCAGAGGACTTTTCTTCCCCGGGGTCAGCCAGGGGACGGGAAAGGCACGCGTATTTTTGAGAGTGCTTCATGCAAAGCATCTTTTTCTTTTTCAAAAGGGGGCTCAACCGATGCCAGTCAAGTGGGGTGTGTGTGGCCCAGTGAGTGGCAACGAGGGAGACTGTGGTTGGAGTCCCCTCGCTGTGTTTCTAAAAGAACCAAGATGAACAAGTCATGGCTCTCAGAGGACTTTTCTTCCCCGGGGTCAGCCAGGGGACGGGAAAGGCACGCGTATTTTTGAGAGTGCTTCATGCAAAGCATCTTTTTCTTTTTCAAAAGGGGGCTCAACCGATGCCAGTCAAGTGGGGTGTGTGTGGCCCAGTGAGTGGCAACGAGGGAGACTGTGGTTGGAGTCTCCTCGCTGTGTTTCTAAAAGAACCAAGATGAACAAGTCATGGCTCTCAGAGGACTTTTCTTCCCCGGGGTCAGCCAGGGGACGGGAAAGGCACGCGTATTTTTGAGAGTGCTTCATGCAAAGCATCTTTTTCTTTTTCAAAAGGGGGCTCAACCGATGCCAGTCAAGTGGGGTGTGTGTGGCCCAGTGAGTGGCAACGAGGGAGACTGTGGTTGGAGTCCCCTCGCTGTGTTTCTAAAAGAACCAAGATGAACAAGTCATGGCTCTCAGAGGACTTTTCTTCCCCGGGGTCAGCCAGGGGACGGGAAAGGCACGCGTATTTTTGAGAGTGCTTCATGCAAAGCATCTTTTTCTTTTTCAAAAGGGGGCTCAACCGATGCCAGTCAAGTGGGGTGTGTGTGGCCCAGTGAGTGGCAACGAGGGAGACTGTGGTTGGAGTCCCCTCGCTGTGTTTCTAAAAGAACCAAGATGAACAAGTCATGGCTCTCAGAGGACTTTTCTTCCCCGGGGTCAGCCAGGGGACGGGAAAGGCACGCGTATTTTTGAGAGTGCCTCATGCAAAGCATCTTTTTCTTTTTCAAAAGGGGGCTCAACCGATGCCAGTCAAGTGGGGTGTGTGTGGCCCAGTGAGTGGCAACGAGGGAGACTGTGGTTGGAGTCCCCTCGCTGTGTTTCTAAAAGAACCAAGATGAACAAGTCATGGCTCTCAGAGGACTTTTCTTCCCCGGGGTCAGCCAGGGGACGGGAAAGGCACGCGTATTTTTGAGAGTGCTTCATGCAAAGCATCTTTTTCTTTTTCAAAAGGGGGCTCAACCGATGCCAGTCAAGTGGGGTGTGTGTGGCCCAGTGAGTGGCAACGAGGGAGACTGTGGTTGGAGTCCCCTCGCTGTGTTTCTAAAAGAACCAAGATGAACAAGTCATGGCTCTCAGAGGACTTTTCTTCCCCGGGGTCAGCCAGGGGACGGGAAAGGCACGCGTATTTTTGAGAGTGCTTCATGCAAAGCATCTTTTTCTTTTTCAAAAGGGGGCTCAACCGATGCCAGTCAAGTGGGGTGTGTGTGGCCCAGTGAGTGGCAACGAGGGAGACTGTGGTTGGAGTCCCCTCGCTGTGTTTCTAAAAGAACCAAGATGAACAAGTCATGGCTCTCAGAGGACTTTTCTTCCCCGGGGTCAGCCAGGGGACGGGAAAGGCACGCGTATTTTTGAGAGTGCTTCATGCAAAGCATCTTTTTCTTTTTCAAAAGGGGGCTCAACCGATGCCAGTCAAGTGGGGTGTGTGTGGCCCAGTGAGTGGCAACGAGGGAGACTGTGGTTGGAGTCCCCTCGCTGTGTTTCTAAAAGAACGAAGATGAACAAGTCATGG
Organism: Anomaloglossus baeobatrachus; assembly: GCF_048569485.1. Lineage (NCBI taxonomy): Eukaryota > Metazoa > Chordata > Amphibia > Anura > Aromobatidae > Anomaloglossus > Anomaloglossus baeobatrachus. The sequence continues at coordinate 460,821,730 of NC_134358.1, forward strand.
CTCTCAGAGGACTTTTCTTCCCCGGGGTCAGCCAGGGGACAGGAAAGGCACGCGTATTTTTGAGAGTGCTTCATGCAAAGCATCTTTTTCTTTTTCAAAAGGGGGCTCAACCGATGCCAGTCAAGTGGGGTGTGTGTGGCCCAGTGAGTGGCAACGAGGGAGACTGTGGTTGGAGTCCCCTCGCTGTGTTTCTAAAAGAACCAAGATGAACAAGTCATGGCTCTCAGAGGACTTTTCTTCCCCGGGGTCAGCCAGGGGACGGGAAAGGCACGCGTATTTTTGAGAGTGCTTCATGCAAAGCATCTTTTTCTTTTTCAAAAGGGGGCTCAACCGATGCCAGTCAAGTGGGGTGTGTGTGGCCCAGTGAGTGGCAACGAGGGAGACTGTGGTTGGAGTCCCCTCGCTGTGTTTCTAAAAGAACCAAGATGAACAAGTCATGGCTCTCAGAGGACTTTTCTTCCCGGGGTCAGCCAGGGGACGGGAAAGGCACGCGTATTTTTGAGAGTGCTTCATGCAAAGCATCTTTTTCTGTTTCAAAAGGGGGCTCAACCGATGCCAGTCAAGTGGGGTGTGTGTGGCCCAGTGAGTGGCAACGAGGGAGACTGTGGTTGGAGTCCCCTCGTTGTGTTATACATGCTTTTAGAAGGGCATGACATGGCTTGGAGGTTGACTTTCATAAAATGCAAACTGTTGGCTACCAAAATGCTGCCTTTCCAACAACTGTGGTTATAGGCAATGAGGAACATACTGATGAAGATGAGACGCAGATACCCGATTGGGATGACAACTTAAATATTCGGTCAGGGCAAGAAGAAACTCGGTCTGAGGGGGAGGGGAGTGCAAACACAACAATTGATGATGAAGTTCTAGATCCCACCTACTGTCAACCCACAGTCAGACACTCGAGGAGGTCAATAGAGGCGGTGGAGGAGGATGCAACCGACGTCGAAGTAACCTGGCGCCTTCCTGGACACAGTCGGAGCACTGGTAGCACGTCTACAACTGCATCCTCAGCCACCACTCTGCCTCTGAGCATTATTCGGGGTGGATCAACAGGTCGCATGGCCTCTAAGCCTTGCCTAGCCTGGTCCTTTTTTGACATAAAAAAAGATCGGCCAAATTATGTGATCTGTAACATTTGCCATGGTTATCTTAGTAGAGGTCAAAACCTCAGCAGTTTGACAACTTCTTCCATGAATCGTCACATGAATAAATATCATATGGCCTGGTGGGAAGCTCACCGTGCTGCAATGCGGCCTAGTGGAGCCAACCATCCACCGCCTGCCCCTTCCAGGGCATCCGCGCGCTCGTCATCTTCTAGGACTGTGGGGACAGCTGTCACACCTGTTTTTCCACCCACAACTTCCACCACTGTAACCGCAACAGGCAGTTTGCTTGGTAGGTCGTCAGTTGGTTTGGAAGGGGAAACAAGTGAGTGTGTACAGCTCTCTCAGACATCGATAGCACCAACTTTGGATGAAGGCAACATCATGTCTCCGCCTGCACTTTCCTCCCAAAGCTGCATTTTTCCAGGGACACCCTACTCAACACCGTCTACACACAGCAGCCAGATCTCTGTCCCTCAGATGTGGTCAAATAAAAGGCCACTTCCTTCGACCCATGACAAAGCGAAGAGGTTGACTCTATCCCTCTGTAAGCTGTTGGCTACAGAAATGCTGCCTTTCCGCCTAGTGGACACACAGGATTTTAGAGACCTTATATCTGTCGCTGTGCCCCAGTACCAGATGCCTAGTCGCCACTACTTCTCTAAGAAAGGTGTGCCCGCGCTACACCAGCATGTCGCACACAATATCACCGCTTCCTTGAGAAACTCTGTGTGTGAACGGGTGAATTTCAGCACCGATACTTGGACCAGTAAGCATGGACAGGGACGTTACATGTCGCTGACTGGGCACTGGGTAACTATGGTGATAGATGGTGAAGGGTCTGCTGCACAAGTCTTGCCGTCCCCACGACTTGTGTGTCAATCCTCTGTCTGTCCAAGTTCCGCCACTGCTTCTGCATCCTCCACCTCATCTGGGTCCTCCACCTCCGCCCCAAGCCTGCCTGGTCAGGCCACCAGCGTTCTCACTGCGCAGAAGGAATCACGCACCCCTCATTACTATGCTGGCAACAGAGCGCAACGGCATCAGGCGGTCTTTAGCTTGACATGTCTTGGGAATAAGAGTCACACAGCTGAGGAGTTGTGGTCAGCTCTGCGGTCCGAGTTTAATAAATGGTTGTCTCCACTCAACCTGCAGCCTGGTAAGGCCGTGTGCGACAATGCTGCAAACCTGGGTGCGGCCCTTCAACTGGGCAAGGTGACACACGTGCCTTGTATGGCTCACGTGTTGAACCTTGTTGTCCAGCAATTTTTAACACACTATCCCGGCCTAGATGGCCTTCTGACCAGGGCACGGAAACTGTCTGCAGTGCTCACTTCCGCCGTTCAAGCGCCGCAGCTGAGCGACTTGCATCGCTCCAGAAGTCTTTCGGCCTGCCGGTTCATCGCCTGAAATGCGATGTGGCGACACGCTGGAATTCAACTCTCCACATGTTACAGCGACTGTGGCAGCACCGCAGAGCCCTGGTGCAATACGTCATGACGTATAGCCTGGGCCAACGAGATGCAGAGGTGGGGCAGATCACCCTGATGGAGTGATCTCAGATCACGGACCTATGCACCCTTCTGCACAGTTTCGACATGGCGACGAATATGTTTAGCGCTGACAATGCCATTATCAGCATGACGATTACAGTCATTTACATGCTGGAGCACACGCTAAACATTATTCGGAGTCAGGGGGTGGGACAACAGGAAGGGGAGGAACTACAGGAGGATTCATATGCGCAAGACACAACAACATCACCAAGGTCCAGACGTTCATCATCACCAACGCGGCAGGCATGGGACCATGGGGGACAGGGATCAACAAGGGCGCATGGTAGCAGGCGAGATGTTGAGGAAGGTGCAGGAGGACATGAAGATATGGAGGACGAACTGTCCATGGACATGGAAGACTCAGCTGATGAGGGGGACCTTGGTCAAATTTAAGTTGAAAGAGGTTGGGGGGAGATGACAGAGGAAGAAAGAACGGTTAGCACCTCTATGCCACAAACACAGCGTGGACTTGGTCCGCATGGCTGCGCAAGACACATGAGTGCCTTCTTGTTGCACTACCTCCAACATGACCCTCGTATTGTCAAAATTAGAAGTGATGATGACTACTGGCTTGCCACACTATTAGATCCCCGGGACAAGTCCAAATTTTGTGACATAATTCCACCCATAGAAAGGGACGCACGTATGCAGGAGTATCAGCAGAAGCTGTTACTCGATCTTAGCTCGGCTTTTCCACCAAACAACCGTGCAGGTGAAGGGAGTGATTCTCCCAGTTGTAACTTGACAAACATGGGACGGCCTCGTCATCTTCAACAGTCTACCCGTACCAGTAGGACCGTATCTGGTGCTGGTAACAGCAATTTTATGGAATCTTTTCATAATTTTTTTAGACCCTCCTTTGCAAGGCCACCAGAGACATCAAGTGTGTCACATAGTCAACGGATGGAGAGGATGATACAGGAGTATCTCCAAATGAACATCGATGCAATGACTTTGCAAATGGAGCCTTGCTCCTTTTGTGCTTCAAATCTAGAAAAATGTCAAGAGCTCTCCAGTTACGCCTTGAAGATTTTGTCGTGTCCAGCTGCCAGCGTTGTCTCTGAACGTGTCTTCAGTGCTGCTGGGTGTGTGCTGACAGATAAGCGCACGCGTCTGTCCAGTGACAATGTGGACAGACTGACGTTCATCAAAATGAACAAGTCATGGATCCAGAAGGAATTTACTACCCCTGTGTCATCCTGGGGAGAGTAAATGCTTGTGGATTTGGAATGTGCTTGATGCAAATCAAAACATCCTGTTTGCAACTAGGGCACAAGTCCTGCCACTGATGGGGTGTCTGTGTGCCCAATTTGGGGAAAAAAGGTAGACTCCGCTTGGAGTAACCCTTGCTTGCTGTGTTTTTTAAAAATGATACAAGATGAACAGATCTGAAGGCAAGATGAAGGCAACATCATGTCTCCGCCTGCACTTTTCTCACAAACCTGCATTTTTCCAGGGACACCCTACTCAACACCGTCTACAGACAGCAGCCAGATCTCTGTCCCTCAGATGTGGTCAAATAAAAGGCCACTTACTGCGACCCATGACAAAGCTAAGTGGTTGACTCTATCCCTCTGTAAGCTGTTGGCTACCGAAATGCTGCCTTTACGCGTAGTGGACACACAGGATTTTACAGACCTTATGTCTGTCGCTGTGCCCCAGTACCAGATGCCCAATCACCACTGCTTCTCCAAGAAAAGCATGCCCGCGCTACACCAGCATGTCGCACACAACATCACCACTTCCTTGAGAAAATCTGTGTGCGACAGGGTGCATTTCAACACAGATACTTGGACCAGTAAGCATAGACAGGGTCATTACATGTCACTGACTGGGCACTGGCAAACTATGGTGAGAGATGGAGAAGGGTCTGCTGTACAAGTCTTGCCGTCCCCACGAGTTGTTTCAATCCTTGTTCTGTATGTAGAAGTTAATACACTGCTTCTGCCTCTTCAACCTCGTGTGGGTCCTCTACCTTGGCGCAAACCCTGTGTGGTCAGGCCACCCTTCCTTGCAACTGCGCACAAGGACTACCACACACCTCCTTACTATGCTGGCAGCAGAGCTCAATGCCATCAGGCGGTCAAAGTTTTACTTTGAAATGTATGGGAAATGTGAGTCACACCGCTATTACAGAGAATAGTAGTCAGGCAGGGTCAAAACATTAATTGAGGAACAGGAACAGAATGGGACGGCCAGGAAAGAATCAGAAAACAAGCAGAGGTGAAATGCGTATCGGCCAACAAGGTACATAAACAGCAAGCAGGAAAAGTAGTCAGGTAACAAGCACACAAAATCATAAAACTGAAGTGGGGGTAAAATTAACCAGAGGTTCATAGCTATGTCTGGCAGTGGTCTGCAGACAGGATGGGCATAAAAAAGGGTGTGGTGTCTTCCCATTGGTTGTAGCTGAATGATGGTATTTCATCTGTGAGATACCCACCAGCTACATTCAGCCAGAGATTCTGCATCTGTCAAGGTAATGCAGCCCAGTGGGTGAGCATAACCTGCGTCCACCTGCGCCGCTGGCATCGACTACTCTCCCATCATCAGCACTATTCATGAAAGGAACACGTTGTCACCTGGCGACCGGAGTACAAATTGACGGAGCGGACTCCGTTGGTGACTTAACAGCCGTGTGCGGCAATGATGCAAACCTGGCTGCGGGCCATCCTCAGGGCAATGTGACACACGTGCCTTTTAGGGCTCACGTGTTGAACCGAATTCGCCAGCAATTTTTAAAACACCATCACGGCCTACATGGCCTTGTGCAGTGGGCACGCTCGCTATGTGCTCACTTCCATCGTGCGCACACAGCAGCTCAACAACTTTCATCACTCCGGAAGTCTTAGGGTCTGGCAGTTAAACGCCGTAAATGCGATGTTTCGACACGCAGGAATTGGAATCTGCACATGTTGCAGCGTGTGTGGCAGCACCGCAGAGCCCTGCTGAAATACGGTAAGACATATAGCCTGGGATAACTTGATCCAGAGGTGGTGCAGATCACGCTGCTGGAGTGGTGTCAGATCAAGGACCTATGCACCCTGCTACACAGTTTTGAAATGTCGACGAAGATGTTTAGCACTGGCAATGTCATTCTCAGCGTGACAATTCTGGTCATCTACATGATGGAGCACACTGTAATTATTATTCGGAGTCAGGTGTTGGGACAAGAGGAAGGGGAGGAAGTACAGGAGGAGTCATATGCGGAAGGGATAACAAGATCTACGAGGTCCAGATGGTCAGCGGCACCTATGCGGCAGTCATGGTGAGGGAGAGGGATTAACAAGGGCGCATAGTATCAGCAAAAAGTGTTGATGAAAGTGCAGGAGCCCATGAAGAAATGGAGGACGAACTGGCGATGGGCATGGAAGACTCAGCAGATGAGTGAGAGCTTGCTCACATTTCGGTTGTGCGAGGTTGGGGGGAGAGGGCAGAGGAAGGATGCACGATTCTCACCTCTCTGCCACCAACACACCAAGGACTTGGTCCTCCTGGATGCACAAGACACATGAGCGCCTTCTTGCTGCACTACCTACATGACCCTCGGATTGTATGAATTTGAACTAATCCTGAATACTGGGTTGCCACACTGTTAGATCCCCGGTACAAGACAAAATTTGGCGAACTAATTCCTGCCATAGAAATAGACGCACGTATACAGGAGTATCTGCAGAATGTGGTACGCAATCTTAGATCTACTTGTCCACTAAACACCAGTGCTGCACAGAGTGAATCTCAACGCTTTGTCATGGATAGGAGGAAATGGTCTTTTACTTGTCCACATCGGAGGGACCGAGGGATGGCTGCTGTGCTGAGATGGCGTTGAGTACGGTGTCCCTGCACAGTTGCACTTTTGGTCATATCCCAAAATGAGTTGAAAAAGGACAGATGCTCTTGGAAAGGGGAACAGGTGTGTTGGAAAGGGGAAAAAAGTTTTGGTCCGTGGATTTGGTGGTTAAGCAACTGTAACATTTGCTGAAGAAACAACATCTGTTACAGTGGGACTGGCAGATTTGGATAAAGTGGTATATAATCTGTGACCGCTATATAACGAAAATTAATAAGAAAAGAAAGAGAAAGGTATATATCCCCATCAGCAGTCAGTGTCCACCGTGCTCCCAGTTGGAAAAGGAGAGGTTGGCAACTTGAAGGTTTGGTGGAGGATACAGAGCTGTGTGGCTATGAAACTAATAGTAGCCTGAACCGAGTTAGACGCCATTCGGATCTGGAGACTGTGAGCCCTGTTAGCGTCACAGGGTCCACATGCCCACCCAGCCCAGGAACTCCCTGTTAACAACACAGGGGCCATTGAGTACGCTGACCGTGTGCGTAGGGGCCACACCTGTGGACAGCAGGCGCATCAGCAGCAGCAGGCCTGTTAATGCCACTGGGCTGCACAAGCAGGACTGTTAGGACAGGAGCTGGTCTTAACCGTTCTGCGTTACCAACTGTGGTGGTGGCCTGCATCCACCACCCGATCCCTGCCTACCTCTGGCCTAAAGCCGCAATGGGTTCAACACATGGAGGTGTGCTCTTTCGGAGCATAATAGAAGACTGCGCACCTCCTTGTTGGCTCCAGCCCCTTTTATAACCTGGGTCCGCCCCAAACCAGGGTGAACCACAATGCACCTCCTGGAGACAAAAGTAGAGTGACACGTCATGAGTGGCATAACTAGCGTCCTATTTGGAAACGCAACTTCAATGATGACCTCATGGCTGCCATGACCCAAACACCTCACCAGTCATCGTCTGAGCATCAATAATGCGGTGACAAGTCATAGGTGTGGGCCTCTGCAAGCCATTTGGGAGGACACCTGATGCCCTGTGGTCTATATGGGACCCCCACATCAGGGCCAGGGCCAAAGAGTTCATTACCGGACCTAGTCTCTGATGCAGGAAGTGCCTGAGCATGCTCAGTAGCATGAAATACAGTCTCTGAAAAAAGACTATCAGCTTTAGCATGGTGTCTATGCCCAAAACAGGACTTATACCCGGCACGGAATGCAAGCACCTGTGCAAAGAGGCTTTTCACACTTAGTGTGGGAGCATGCGCTGTATCCCGAAATGAAAACTTAGCGTCAGGAATGGCACAGTCAGGCTGAGCATACTCACTAGGCGAAACACTGTAATTATGCTGCAGCTGGGGTACATCGGCACACGCATGCGCACTAGCTGCCTCTCCACACTTAGACGTGGAGGGGAAATTTGTCTTGGAGATGCTGTCTATGAACAGAAGGAAAAGCTAAAGGAAGCCTGACTTTCTATCCCTCCGAATTATGAAATGCAGCAATGAATTCCATGAGTTTGCTATAACATTAGCGTAGCAAAATGTGCATGAGGGTGTGATGTAGAGGTGCTAGAAATAGCTTGTCACCAGTGGGGCACTAATGGAATACAACAGCCAGTTCTATGATGCCACAAAATGGCAGTATTTTGTGCTATCATTATAGCTTATTAAAAACAGAGCACGAGGTTGTCATGCAGAGGTGCTGCACATAGATTTGCAGTAGTGTGAATTGACAAAAGTACAATAGCCACGTTTAGGATACAACTAGGTACAGTGAGTGTTTGCTAGTATAATGGCTGAGTTTAAAAAAGTTTGAGTGTGCAATGCAGGCAGATGTCCTGCAAATAACGTTCCAATACTGTGAATTGACAAAAGTACAATAGCCACGTTTAGGATACAACTAGGTACAGTGAGTGTTTGCTAGTATAATGGCTGAGTTTAAAAAAGTTTGAGTGTGCAATGCAGGCAGACGTCCTGCAAATAACGTTCCAATACTGTGAATTGACAAAAGTACAATAGCCACGTTTAGGATACAACTAGGTACAGTGAGTGTTTGCTAGTATAATGGCTGAGTTTAAAAAAGTTTGAGTGTGCAATGCAGGCAGACGTGCTGCAAATAACGTTCCAATACTGTGAATTGACAAAAGTACAATAGCCACGTTTAGGATACAACTAGGTACAGTGAGTGTTTGCTAGTATAATGGCTGAGTTTAAAAAAGTTTGAGTGTGCAATGCAGGCAGATGTCCTGCAAATAACGTTCCAATACTGTGAATTGACAAAAGTACAATAGCCACGTTTAGGATACAACTAGGTACAGTGAGTGTTTGCTAGTATAATGGCTGAGTTTAAAAAAGTTTGAGTGTGCAATGCAGGCAGACGTGCTGCAAATAACGTTCCAATACTGTGAATTGACAAAAGTACAATAGCCACGTTTAGGATACAACTAGGTACAGTGAGTGTTTGCTAGTATAATGGCTGAGTTTAAAAAAGTTTGAGTGTGCAATGCAGGCAGATGTCCTGCAAATAACGTTCCAATACTGTGAATTGACAAAAGTACAATAGCCACGTTTAGGATACAACTAGGTACAGTGAGTGTTTGCTAGTATAATGGCTGAGTTTAAAAAAGTTTGAGTGTGCAATGCAGGCAGACGTGCTGCAAATAACGTTCCAATACTGTGAATTGACAAAAGTACAATAGCCACGTTTAGGATACAACTAGGTACAGTGAGTGTTTGCTAGTATAATGGCTGAGTTTAAAAAAGTTTGAGTGTGCAATGCAGGCAGACGTCCTGCAAATAACGTTCCAATACTGTGAATTGACAAAAGTACAATAGCCACGTTTAGGATACAACTAGGTACAGTGAGTGTTTGCTAGTATAATGGCTGAGTTTAAAAAAGTTTGAGTGTGCAATGCAGGCAGACGTGCTGCAAATAACGTTCCAATACTGTGAATTGACAAAAGTACAATAGCCACGTTTAGGATACAACTAGGTACAGTGAGTGTTTGCTAGTATAATGGCTGAGTTTAAAAAAGTTTGAGTGTGCAATGCAGGCAGACGTCCTGCAAATAACGTTCCAATACTGTGAATTGACAAAAGTACAATAGCCACGTTTAGGATACAACTAGGTACAGTGAGTGTTTGCTAGTATAATGGCTGAGTTTAAAAAAGTTAGAGTGTGCAATGCAGGCAGATGTCATGCAAATAACGTTCCAATACTGTGAATTGACAAAAGTCCAATAGCCACGTATAGGATGCCACTAGGTACACTGAGTGTTTGCTAGTATAATGGCTTCGTTATAATTAGTTGGAGTGTGCAACGCAGGCAGATGCGCTCTGCAAATGTCTTGGCACTAGTGGGACTATAGCAAAGTCCAATAGCCACGTATAGGATGCCACTAGGTACACTGAGTGTTTGCTAGTAAAATTGCTTAGTTTAAAAAAGTTGTAGTGTGCAATGCAGGCAGACGTGCTCTGCAAATGTCTTTGCACTAGTGGGACTATAGCAAAGTCCAATAGCCACGTATAGGATGCCACTAGGTACACTGAGTGTTTGCTAGTAAAATTGCTTAGTTTAAAAAAGTTGTAGTGTGCAATGCAGGCAGACGTGCTCTGCAAATGTCTTTGCACTAGTGGGACTATAGCAAAGTCCAATAGCCACGTATAGGATGCCACTAGGTACACTGAGTGTTTGCTAGTAAAATTGCTTAGTTTAAAAAAGTTGTAGTGTGCAATGCAGGCAGATGTGCTCTGCTAATGTCTTTGCACTAGTGGGACTATAGCAAAGTCCAATAGCCACGTATAGGATGCCACTAGGTACACTGAGTGTTTGCTAGTAAAATTGCTTAGTTTAAAAAACTTGGAGTGTGCAATGCAGGCAGATGTGCTCTGCTAATGTCTTTGCACTAGTGGGACTATAGCAAAGTCCAATAGCCACGTTTAGGATGCCACTAGGTACACTGAGTGTTTGCTAGTAAAATTGATTAGTTTAAAAAAGTTGTAGTGTGCAATGCAGGCAGACGTGCTCTGCAAATGTCTTTGCACTAGTGGGACTATAGCAAAGTCCAATAGCCACGTATAGGATGCCACTAGGTACACTGAGTGTTTGCTAGTAAAATTGCTTAGTTTAAAAAAGTTGTAGTGTGCAATGCAGGCAGACGTGCTCTGCAAATGTCTTTGCACTAGTGGGACTATAGCAAAGTCCAATAGCCACGTATAGGATGCCACTAGGTACACTGAGTGTTTGCTAGTAAAATTGCTTAGTTTAAAAAACTTGGAGTGTGCAATGCAGGCAGATGTGCTCTGCTAATGTCTTTGCACTAGTGGGACTATAGCAAAGTCCAATAGCCACGTATAGGATGCCACTAGGTACACTGAGTGTTTGCTAGTATAATGGCTTCGTTATAATTAGTTGGAGTGTGCAACGCAGGCAGATGCGCTCTGCAAATGTCTTGGCACTAGTGGGACTATAGCAAAGTCCAATAGCCACGTATAGGATGCCACTAGGTACACTGAGTGTTTGCTAGTAAAATTGCTTAGTTTAAAAAAGTTGTAGTGTGCAATGCAGGCAGACGTGCTCTGCAAATGTCTTTGCACTAGTGGGACTATAGCAAAGTCCAATAGCCACGTATAGGATGCCACTAGGTACACTGAGTGTTTGCTAGTAAAATTGCTTAGTTTAAAAAAGTTGTAGTGTGCAATGCAGGCAGACGTGCTCTGCAAATGTATTTGCACTAGTGGGACTATAGCAAAGTCCAATAGCCACGTATAGGATGCCACTAGGTACACTGAGTGTGTGCTAGTATAATGGCTTAGTTATAATTCGTTGGAGTGTGCAACGCAGGCAGATGCGCTCTGCAAATGTCTTGGCACTAGTGGGACTATAGCAAAGTCCAATAGCCACGTATAGGATGCCACTAGGTACACTGAATGTTTGCTAGTATAATGGCTTACTTAGAATGAGTTGGAGTGTGCAGAGGACAAGAGGGTACAGTGGCAGGATTGTGGTGCTCTGGGTAGAGGAATGGAAGCCTGCCTTTCTATTCCCTCCTAATGGTGAAATGCAGGGAGGAAATCCCTGACCTGGGCTACACAGACGCTGTTGCTGTTTGCAGGACCTGTCACTTATGGCTCTCTGACCCTGCCGCTTTGAGCCCTTAAAAGGACTGCTAGAATGTGCTCTCCCTAAGCTGTCTAACGCTGTGTATGCAGCGCATACAGCTGTATCGGCTATAGGACTCAGGAGGACGGAGCTGCGACACTGATGTCTGACACCAAAGACGCAGAAGGCAGATAATGGCGTTCGTGAAGAAAATGTCCGGTTTTATAATGCAGGGACATGTGACATGCAGATCCTATCACACATGCCGTTGCTTCTCTGGCTCAAAGTCCACTTAGGTGTGTGTGTGTCTGTGATTGGCTGACATGCTGGCCCGCCCCACAAGACGCGCGCACTTAGGGAAGGAAGACAAGAAAAAAAAAAAAAAAAATGGCGATCGCCATTATAGAAACAGCAGTGATCTGAAGGCGCTGTTCACGCACACTATACACTGAAATGTGATAATAGTTTGATTCACAGAGTGACTTACACTATTACAGCAGAAACCAAGCTAGGATTTAGCTGTTTTTTGGCTGCTAGAACCGTTCTCGAACGTTTCTAGAACTATCGAGCTTTTGCAAAAAGCTCGAGTTCTAGTTCGATCTAGAACATGCCCCAAAATCACTCGAGCCGCGAACTGGAGAACCACGAACCACGAACCGCGCTCAACTCTACTTACCACTCTTCCCCGCAGCTATATTACTAGTTTCAGGTTGGCTCAATAACTGTCATACATATTGACTGCTTACCTCGCTCAACATCAGTCACAGCATCTGTGATTGGTTGCAGTCAGACAGTGCCCCCATCCTGTGTGTCTGCATAACTGTAGTGGTGTAAAAATAATTAAATAATTAACAAAATTGGAGTAGGGTACACACATATTGTGACACCCATCGCAGATAAAGCATACGTCTACAGGCTGCAGCCTCCAGCCGTGTGCTTGTCTTGACTGCGTATCAAAATAAGAGGGACCCTATCCAGCTTTTTAAAATTATTTAAATAAATAATTAAGAAAAACGGCATGCGGTCCCCCAATTTTGATACCTAGCCAAGATAAAGTGAAATCTGGGTTATTGGCCCCCCCAGGCTAAAGAAAATCAGCCCAGAATTGTCGCATCTAAAGGATGGCACTTTTCTTGGCTTATCCCGATTGACCTCATGTGGTGGCAATCGGGGTAATATAAAGGGTTAATGATAGTTCAAAGCTGCCAATCTCAAATCTGCTACATACTGAAGTCGCAGCGCATGGGAACATTAGGGAACATGACAGCCCACTGCAGTTTTAGGCAGACACTGACTGAGCCACAGCTGTGAGCAGTGACATCACTGAGTTTACCTGTAATCACAGCTGGAGGTTTCCACAGTACTCCACCTGTGACCACAGGTAAGCTCACCTCAGGTGACCTCATTGAACTCAGTGACCCCACCTCAGTTGACCTCATTGAGTTCAATGAGACCTGCATTTTTTTGCCAAGAGAGGAATTTGGTGCTGAAATTTATACACCAAATTCCTGCACTGAATCTGCATCTACTGGCAAAACCCACATCTAAATGCTATGCAGTATTTATGTGGTATTTTTCCAGGAAATCCTGATTTTTGAGCATAAATTTATATACCAAATTCCTGCACCAAATCTGTATCTTCCGGTAAAAAAACCCATATCTATAGCAATGCGGTTTTGATGTAATATTGATGCATTTTTTTTGCCTGGAGATGCAGATTTGGTGCAAGAATTTGGTGTTTAAATTTCAGCACCAAAACTGCATCTCCTTCCAAAGTACTGCATTGCACATGCATGTTGAAATGTCAGGTTTTTGTCATGCAAAAAAAATCATGCTAAGAACTTTTCAGAACTTTTTCTATCTTTTATGTCACCTGTGAGTAGAAATCTATTGAGACACAAACTGAAATCTTTTTGAAAAGGAAAATAAAAATAAATCTAAAATAATGTATTTGCATAAGGCCCCCTTCACACGTCCGAGAAAAAACACGCACGTGTGTTACGTCCGTTTTTCGGGTCCGTTTTCCGTTTTTATGGTCCGTGTGGCATCTGTGTGAACTGCGTATGCTAGCTGTGTGTGCATGTGGAATAGCCGTGTGTGCACGTGAAATTTAACTGATGTGTGTGTGTGTGTTGTCCGTGTGAAATGTCCGTGTGTGATGTAAAATGTTGTTGATACATGCCGGCTGACAGCAGACAGAGTTGCGCGCTGAGAATGAACTCGGGTGAACTTCAGCCGACTTCATCCTCATACCGCGGCTCTGTCTGTGCCGCGTCCTGATTAGCGGTTACCCGTGACGGACTCACCGGTGACCGCTAATCCCCTGAGTGACTGAATGGAGTACCCCTCTCTCATACTCACCTTTCCCCGATCTCCGGCGCGACGCTGCACGGCTGTTCTCTAAACTCCGGCGGCTTTTCCTCTTTTGAAAAAGCCGGCCGCTCATTAAACAATCTCGTATTCCCTGCTTTCCCCGCCCACCGGCAAATATGATTGGTTGTAGTGAGACACGCCCACACGCTGAGTGACAGCTGTCTAACTGCAACCAATCACAGCCGCCGGTGGGCGTGTCACTATGGAGCAGAGAAATAAATAAATAATTAAAAAAAACGGCGTGCGGTCCCCCCCAATTTTAATACCAGCCAGATAAAGCCATACGGCTGAAGGCTGGTATTCTCAGGATGGGGAGCTCCACGTTATGGTGAGCCCCCCAGCCTAACAATATCAGTCAGCAACCGCCCACAATGGCCGCATACATTAGATGCGACAGTTCTGGAACTGTACCCGGCTCTTCCCGATTAACCCTGGTGCGTTGGCAAATCGGGGTAATAAGGAGTTATTGGCAGCCCATAGCTGCCAATAAGTCCTAGATTAATCATGTCAGGTGTCTCCATGAGATACCCTCCATGATTAATCTGTAAGTGACAGTAAATAAACACACACACCCGAAAAAATCCTTTATTAGAAATAAAAAACACTAACAAATTCCCTGGTTCAACAATTTAATAAGCCCCAAAAAGCCCCCCATGTCCGGCGTAATCCAGGATGGTCCAGCGTCGCTTCCAGCTCTGCTGCATGGAGGTGACAGGAGCTGCTGAAGACACCGCCACTCCTGTCACCTCCACGCAGCAAATGAGGTGAGTAGTGCGATCAGCTGAGCTGTCACTGAGGTTACCCGCGGCCACCGCTGGATCCAGGTAACCTCAGTGACAGCTCAGCTGATCGCGCGGCTGTCTTCATTAGCTGCATGGATGTGACAGGAGCGGATGTGTCTGCTGCTGCTCCGGTCACCTCCATGCAGCAGAGCTGGAAGTGACGCTGCAGCATCCTGGATTATGCCGGACATGGAGGGCTTTTTGGGGCTTATTAAATTGTTGAACCAGGGTATACGTTTGTGTTTTTTATTTCTAATAAATGATTTTTTCTGGTGTGTGTTTATTTACTGTCACTTACAGATTAATCATGGAAGGTATCTCGGGGAGACGCCTGACATGATTAATCTAGAACTTATTGGCAGCTATGGGCTTCCAATAACTCCTTATTACCCCGATTTGCCAACGCACCAGGGCAAATCAGGAAGAGCCAGGTACAGCCCCAGAACTGTCGCATCTAATGTATGCGGCAATTCTGGGCGGCTGCTGACTGATATTGTTAGGCTGGGGGGCTCCCCATAACGTGGCGCTCCCCATCCTGAGAATACCAGCCTGCAGCCGTATGGCTTTATCTGGCTGGTAATAAAATTGGGGGGAACCGCACGCCGTTTTTTAAAATTATTTATTTATTTCTCTGCTCCATAGTGACACGCCCACCGATGGCTGTGATTGGTTGCAGTTAGACAGCTGTCACTTAGCGCGTGAGCGTGTCTCACTGCAACCAATCATATTTGCCGGTGGGCGGGGAAAGCAGGGAATACGAGATTGTTTAATGAGCGGCCGGCTTTTTCAAAAGAGGAAAAGCCGCCGGAGTTTAGAGAACAGCCGTGCAGCGCCGCGCCGGAGATCGGGGAACAGTGAGTATGAGAGAGGGGGGGAAACTGACCGACAGACAGCGAGAGGGACAGATAAGACAGAGAGACCGACCGACAGACATAGAGAGAGACCGACCGACCGAAGGACTGAGGGAGAGAACTAAACAAAAAAAGAAAAAAGACCGACATCACATGAATAAAGCAAAAAACGTACAGGGAGCAAACAGAGATGCGTCCGTGTCACTCGGACGTGCACACAGACCCATTGACTTTCATTGGGTCCGTGCTGCGTGTTGCGTGCGGAAAACGGACATGCATCCGTGCAAAACGGAGACACAAACGTAGCACACACACTGACCCACGGACCTTAATGAAAAACGCACATGTGTCCTCAAACATTAAATAACATTGGTGCACGTTTGGCCGTGTCTCCGGTATATACGGAAACGGACCAAACACGCACGTGTATCACGGACGTGTGAAGGGGGCCTCAATGTGAAAATCCCTTATAATTGGGGATGTGATTGTGTTCAGAATTAACCAATCACTTTTAAACTTAAATTAAATAGTAGACTGTACACATTTGCCATCTTTTAAAGTGATTTTGATTTACCCCATGTAAAGCTTAGCTGCTCTAGTTGTATTTTCCTTATACAATTCTTGAGGGTTAAAGAACCGCGCTTTTGTGTAAAGAAGATGAATATAGGATTTTCGATATGTGATTTAATCAGTGCATTTCGGAGTAATCGCTTTCATCAGGATAATCACATTTCAGATGATGAATATCCTGATGAAGGAGGTTACTCCGAAAAGCATATCGAAGATCCTGCATTCATCTTTTTTACACAGTAGCATGGCTATTTAACCTTTCCAGCTCATATATTGAAGTACTGTCAGTACTGGGGCTGCAGCAGCTATGTTTATGAGGTTTTACCAGTGGTAGTGCCTGACACAATCCTCCCAGGTGCGCACAACCTTTATCTTGAGGCCTCACCTTGTCACAGTAAGACCCTATTTGCGCTTTCTCCTTTTATTATCTAGTTGCATTTTCCTAACATTTACTTAGGGTACCTTCACACTTTAGCGATGCAGCAGCGATCCGACCAGCGATCTGACCTGGTCAGGATCGCTGCTGCATCGCTACATGGTCGCTGGTGAGCTGTCAAACAGGCAGATCTCACCAGCGACCAGTGAACAGCCCCCAGCCAGCAGCGACGTGCAAGCGACGCTGCGCTTGCACGGAGCCGCCGTCTGGAAGCTGCGGAGACTGGTAACTAAGGTAAACATCGGGTATGGTTACCCGATGTTTACATTAGTTACCAGTGTGAGCAGGGAGCAGGGAGCCGCGCACACTGAGCGCTGGCTCCTTGCTCTCCTAGCTGCATTACACATCGGGTTAATTAACCCGATGTGTAATGCAGCTACATGTGCAGAGAGCAGGGAGCCGCGCACACTGAGCGCTGGCTCCTTGCTCTCCTAGCTGCTGTACACATCGGGTTAATTAACCCGATGTGTAATGCAGCTACATGTGCAGAGAGCAGGGAGCCGCGCACACTGAGCGCTGGCTCCTTGCTCTCCTAGCTGCTGTACACATCGGGTTAATTAACCCGATGTGTAATGCAGCTACATGTGCAGAGAGCAGGGAGCCGCGCACACTGAGCGCTGGCTCCTTGCTCTCCTAGCTGCTGTACACATCGGGTTAATTAACCCGATGTGTACAGCAGCTACATGTGCAGAGAGCCGGAGCCGGCAGCACAGGCAGCGTGAGAGCTGCGGAGTCTGGTAACTAAGGTAAATATCGGGTAACCACCTTGGTTACCCGATGTTTATCTTGGATACAGCTTACCTCAGCTGTCAGACGCTGGCTCCTGCTCCCTGCTCGCTTCATTTGTCGCTCTCTTGCTGTCACACACAGCGATCTGTGTGTCACAGCAGGAGAGCGGCTTTGAAGAAAACGAACCAGGGCTGTGTGTAACGAGCAGCGATCTCGCAGCAGGGGCCAGATCGCTGCTCATTGTCACACACAGCGAGATCGCTAATGAGGTCACTGCTGCGTCACAAACAGCGTGACTCAGCAGCGATCTCGGCAGCGAGCTCGCTGTGTGTGAAGCACCCCTTAGTTGCAAGTACAGCAAAAGCCATGGTCAGTAAATAGCTTTCAACTCAACAAAGGGATCACATTGTTGAAATTTATGAGTCAGGAGTAGGGTACAAAGAAATCCAAAGCTTTAGATATAACATGGAACAATGTGAAGAGGGTCATCAAGAAGTGGCTTAAGGCTATGTGCGCACGTTGCGTACTAGTCCTGCAGAAATTTCTGCAGCGATCTGAAGAGCACACGTGCGCTTCAAATCGCTGCAGAAAATGTCCGTAGAGAAAAAAAAGCCGATTCCATGCGCTCTGCCTGCAGCTCCTGCCATAGACAGAGCGGGGGCTGCAGGCAAAGCGCACGGAAGAAGTGACATGTCACTTCTTAGAACGCAGCGCTTCGGGCAGCAGCCGAAGCGCTGCGCTCTAATACGCCACGTGCGCACGGCCCCTGCACAATCTCCATAGACTGTGCAGGGGACGCATGCAGTTACGCTGCGCTACAAAGCGCAGCGTAACTGCATGTATTTACGCAACGTGCGCACATAGCCTTAATTTGACAAATGTCCATCAAAGATTGATAAAAATACTAAAAGGAAATTTGCTCTAGGAAGTTGTAAAGAGGCCTACAACAACATTAAAGAAGCCACAGGAATTTATGGCAAGTACTGGTTGTGTACTGTGACAACAATCTCTTATATTCTTCAAATGTCTGACTTGTGATGTAGGGTGCCAAGATGTCTGCCAAATGCTTGTGGGAAACATTTTTATGGTCTATTGAAGCAGGGCTGATAATACACTTTCTGTTGCTCCATGTCTGGCTTTGCAAGTAGCCTGGAATGCACCAATGAGTTAAACTTCCTAGGCCTATATAAAAGGTTTTCTAAGACTCACAGTTGGGTTTTGGTATTAAGATGTTCTAGTAACCCTTTTAGTTTGTCTGTGCACAGTTCTTGTCTCCAGGCTCCAAGATGTCTTCTGGCTGCCTGTGGTTTTTAGTCTTTGAGTTACTTGCCTGCTGTCTCACATATGTCCTTCTGGCTGCTTGCAGCTTCCAGTTCTACAGTCTTCTACCTGTCTGTGGTTTCCAGTATAGTTATGTTCCTGTCTGCGGTTTCCAGTATTGCTTCTTACTTGCCTGTGGTTTTCAGTAATTCTGCAACCTAACTATAGTTTCTAGTATTGCTACCTACCTTTCTGTGGTTAACAGTATTGCTGCCTACTTGCCTGTGGTTTCTAGTATTGCAACATGTCTGCAGTTTCCAAGACATCTTTGTGGCTGTCTGTGACTTCAGATTTTCTTGTTTCTTTGGAGTTCTGTCAGCTAACTGTCCCTCGTCTTCTAGGACCTCTTCTGCATTGCCAACTGCGTTTTTTTAGGACGTCTTCCTGGCTGTGTGCAACTTAGACTTAGATTTCCTTGCTACTCCAGGGTTTTGTATACCACCTGTTTCCAGTTGCACAGTCTTCCACATGTCTGGTTACCAGCAACGCTACATACCTGCCTGCGATTTCCAGTATCGCTACCTACCTGTCTACAGTTTTCAGTATAAGCAACTTGTCTGTGGTCTCCAGGAGTTCACCTGATTGTTTTTGGCTTCCTGTAAATCTGATGGCTGTTCCCGATATGCAATACCTGCCAGCTGCACCAACGCCTGTGTCTTATGTGCTAATCCAGACCTTAGGCTTAGAGGATTCACCTCATCTCGTGAACCCCCATGTGATATGACAGTTGAACTTTTGACCTTAATAAAAAAAAAATGTTTGGTGCAAAGACACACTGCACATCAACACTACAATCATGGTGAAGCATGATAGAAGCATTATACTGGGGTTAAAAATTTATCACCAAATTTGCCTTTCTTGGCCCAAAAATGTAAAAAAGTTTTGACGCCATTTTGGTGCAGTTTTCTACCAGGAGGTGCAAATTTGGTGCTGAAATGTCTGCACAAGATTTCAGCACCAAATTTGCACCTCCTGGCATAAAAAAAATTTTTTTTTGCACTTTTTGGCCACGAGATGCAAATTTGTGATTACATTTTTACCCCATAATCATGCACCCAATCTAATCTCCTGGCAAAAAAACACATCAAAACCACATGAGGTATGATGTGGTAGTGATGTGATTTTTTTTCTTGCCAGGAGGTGTAGAATAGGTGCAGGAATATAGTGTAAAACGTTTGACACCAATGATAAAAAACCCACCATGGTTTTCTGCCAGGAGATGCGGGTGAGTTCACTGAATTTAATGAGGTCACCTGGGGTCCTGTGAGGTCAGATTCCCTGCGGTCAAAGGTGGAGGATTCCAGCTGCAATTGCAACTAACCTTAGTGACGTCACTGCTGATTGCACGGATTATTCATTCTCTGCCTGGAGTCTACAGTGGGAAGTTATGTTCCATGTTCGCGCAATGCCAGTTCAGATGTAGAAGAGCTGAGTCATCGTGGGACCTCGTGTGGATTATGTTGGACACACAGGGGTGTTTTTGAGGTTAATAAAGAGGTGAAAGAGGGTGTTTTTTGTAATTTTCTTCAAATAAAGGATTTTTTTGGTGTTTGTGTTCATTTACTTTTACTTACTGATTAGTAATGGGGGTATGATAGATGCTTGCCATTATTAATCTGAGAATTGGTGGCAGCTGGAGACTATCATTAACCTCTTATATTACCCTGATTGCCACCGCACCAGGGAAATTGGGAAGAACTGTGTAAGCACCAGGTTTGTCACATCTAATGGATGCAACAATCCCGAAAGGCTACAGGCTGCTATTTTTAGGCTGAGTGGCAGCTCAATAATCATGGGCCTCCCCAGTCTGAGAATACCAGCCCCCAGCTGTCGTGCTTTATCTTGGCTTGGTATCAAATTTGGGGGAACGCACGCTGGTTATTAAAATTATTTAAATTATTAAAATAAAAAGCCACATGCTGTTTCTCTTAGTTTGATACACAGCCACGATAAGCGCATGGCTGGGAGCTCGAGCCTGTAACTGTATGCTTTATCTGTGCTGGGTATCATAATACAGGACCCTATGACAATTTTTTTTATTTATTTAATTATTAATTTATTTTATGCCATGATAGATGTACACGGTGCCTGTAATTGGAAGCAGTCAGCTGGGTGGGGGCGTGTCTGACTGCAACTAATCACAGGCGCCAGTAGGCGGGGAAAGCAGTGCATATTCAATGAGCGTAATGTATGGCCCAGGAAGTGAATGTGCAGCGTGTAAGTATTGTACAGCCGCAACGGAGCCTCGGTAAGTAGAGCGCGCCTGCTCCTAACCCCATCCCTTCTACTACCATTTTTAGTTGCCAGAGCTGATATAGCCCCTGAGATGGACACAATTTGTTTTTTTTCTACAGTAATACTTGTAAACATATTAATTTACCGAAGTCCTAGATTACTGGTCAATTGATTACATACGGTATTTATATTTTTTTAATGAGTTGTAGTTTTGACATGCGCCATTCATTTTACCAAATAATGTGCAGGAAAATGGAAAAAAAAATCGAGGAATAGGGAAATAGTCAAAAAACAACAATTTGACATTAGTTATTTGGATTTGATATTATAGTGTTCATTGTATGGTAAAACGTACCTGCCAGTATGATTCTACAGGTCAGCAAATGTATATTAATTAATTTCATTTTAGTGGTAAAAAAAATTCATAAATGTTAATTTTCTTAGACCTGTAATATTTTTCTTGCCGTTGGAATTGTGTGAGCACTTGTTTTTTGTAAAGCAAGCTTTTATTTTAATTGGTGCCAATTCGATCTACATACAATATTTTCATGACTTTTTATTTTATTTTTTGTGGGGGGTGTGGCAGCCAAAAAACGGCAATTCTGGTATTTTGATTTTATTTTCTTCATGGTGTTTATTGTACTGGTAAAATAATTTATATTTAGATATATCAGACAAGGCAATAAATGATTTTTTTTTAATATCTTTATTTTTAATAGTGGGAAATGGAGCTAGTTGTCTATTTTTCTATTTTTTTCTTTACATTTTTTACTTTTTACTTCAACCTGCAATGATCTGATCACTTGTTCTATATACTGCAATGCAATTATATTGTTGTACAAAGGGAAAGTGACATCTCCTATGAAGCACAAGGGCTGGCCTTCACAAGGGTGCCACCTTTCAGCAAGCCTTCAACTGGTTTGGCAACCATAGACATTCAAGCATTTGGGGAGGGGAGACATGTATGCATGAATTGGCAAGGCCTTGGCACCACAAACCTAAAATGTCACAGTCATAGACTGACAGCAGAGTTCAAAGGGGCAAACAGCAGTAATTAGAGCCTTGTCTAATATGGTGCAGGCTCAGCTCTTGAGCCCGCTCTATTCATCCTCTTCTGGGTAATGATGATCATGTACCAGGAAGAAGTTAAAAAATGTCTATTCATTTACATGGATTTATAGGACAGAATTTATTTATTTAGCTTAAAAAATTCCTCACTCTTAATAAATTCCTTCCCAAATGTCTGTATAAGGAATTATGTTTATTATGCCAACAGTTCAAATAGTTGAATCTAATATATAAAGCTGAGTGTTTGTATGTGTTTATTTGTGTATGTCCGCTAAAAGAATTTGCACCGTCGCCATTACAATCACAAAATTTTACACAGACGCCTCATTTGACTTAGGGAACGTCATAGACTATGTTTTGAGGGGAATTTTTAATGCTTTACAGTTATTTGCCAAAAAAAACCTGCCTCCATTAAAATCAATGGAGCTGGGAGCCACAATGCAACCTGAACTTCAGAAAAATGTTGGTATGTCACTATATAGCCAGGTAAAGAGACAGACAGACAGACAGAAAAAGAGACAGTCACAGACAGGCAAAGAGACAGACAGATAAAGACAGACAGGGAAAAAGACAGAAAGGGAAAGAGACAGACAGACAAAGAAAGAGACAGACAGGGAAAGAGACAGACAGTGACAGACAGGGAAAGAGACAGACAGAGATAGACAGGGAAAGATACAGACAGGAAAAGATAAAGACAGACAGATACAGGCAGAGACAAACAGACACAGCAAAAACAAAGAGACAGACAAACAGGGAAAGAGACAGACAGGGAAAGAAACAGATAGGGAATGAGGAAGACAGGGAAATAGACAGGCAAAGAGACAATTACTACCCCAGGCAATGCTGGGTACTACAGCTAGTTACATAATAAAAAAAAAGTTTTGGAAAATGTTTGGAAAAAATCTAATGCCATGCTGGATAATGAAACATCTTTTTATGATACAAAATTCAGTGTTATGCTGCTGAAAAACAATTTATACCAACAACTATTACATTACTGCACAAAAAAGCCATTTTGTTAAAATAAAGTTGAATTTTCAGGTATATTTTTGTACATCAGGTAACATTTCATACTAATACAATGGTAAGAATGAAAAATAAAGATTATTCACAATGAACTGAAGTTTTAACGATTTTCTTTATTTGAAAAAACAAAACAAATATATAAGAACTGTTATTTCCTGTAATAAAATACATCATGCACAATTTTGATAGCATTATTTTCAAACATTCACAGCAAGAAATATGTGTTTATATTATTATATATTTATTTTTAGAATATTTCATGTTATATTCAGTGTTAACTGATTTATTAAATATCATCATCCACAATTTTTTCCAAGGAACTCTTCAGGCAAAATTGATACATATGAATTACACAACCCATAGTGGCTGATTATGTCTGTTCAATTGAAGACAATCTATCAGCAGGTTTTAGTTATGTAAGCTGAAGACATCATGCTGCAAGTGTTAATACAGAGAACTCAGGGATGCCTGTCTTGTCAAGATCCGATTTGTTGTTTATATGCTATGCTTGTTTAAGCAACAGGACTTATCATTCTTTGACTAAAATATCACATGCAGTCTGACATTCCTCCTGCTGTAATTAACACCTAACTGTCAATGTACAAACTCTATTGAGAGCCTGGTGTGGGCAGGACAGCTCTCTCAGCTCTGCTACATAGCTAAATCTAAAAATTCTGATTGTTTTAGAACGGCTTCACCTGGTAATCTAAGTGATACGTCGTTGGATTCAGGATCTCTTTGCCTACATTATGATGCTCTCAGATGAGGTAGCAAAAACCTGCTGACAGATTTCTTTAAGTGTTTTTTGCATCACTGCAACCCTTGTGACCTTGGGAAATGCTTAACACAAAGCGGTGCCTTTATTAAGAGACGTGTTTCACACCCCAGTTTAAAAAAAAGATTTCTAGAGTAAATTACTGTACTTTTTGTTTTATAAGATGCACCGTATTTTAAGATGCACCCCAAATTTAGAGATAGAGGTAAAAATAATAAAGTGGGGTCCGTCCTGTACTCCGGTGGGGTCTTACCGGAAGATCATGGTAGCGGTGGTAGAGTGGGGTCACAGGAGGCAGGGGCGGTGCTGGAGTAGGACGATGCTATATGTGCTGCGGTGTGGCTATGTTGGCTGCGGGCGCTGTGCTGCCTATGTGGAGCAGGGTGGTGTGGCGGGTGTCCCAGATGCTCTGTCGGTAGTGCGGGCTTCAAAGAAATGGTGCCCAGAGTCGACGCATGCGCAGATTGAGCTCTCGGCTCAATGACAAGCCAAGATCTCATCTGCACACATATCCCCTCTAGGTACCATTTTCCTATAGTCCACTGCTGGGAGATCAATGGGACGGAGACAGTGCACGTGCAGATGAGATATTGAGCTGAGAGATCCATCTGTGCATGCACCAACTCTGGGAGCCATTATTTGAAGCCTGCACCGCCGACAGAGCATCCAGAACATCCGTCGCACTGCCCTGCACCACACAGCCAGCACGGCCCCCACTGTAGCCAGCATGACCCCCACCGCAGCCAGCATGGCCACCACCACAGCCAGCACGGGTACCGCCGCAGCCAGCACAGCACTCCGAAGCCAGCACAGTGCCCATTCTCCACCTCCTGGTAAGCTACATTGAGATTATGAGACGCACCCATCATTTTCCTCCCAAATTTTTGGGTATTTTTTTTAAATGTTGTGAAAGTTTGTGCATTTTGTGAGCAGTTGTAGTTTTGCTTGAAAAATTACCATTTTCTGGCATAAGACTATATCTTTCAAAACATTTTTGACCAATACCTCTCCTGGTACATTATACCCACTTTTTCAATCCTTGGAAAGACTTTGTTTTTACCTTCATAGGTCAGTAAGAAAATATATTAGTATGTACAGTATAATTTAGGGCAATATGTCAGCTTTGCCTTTATTTCTTTGCAGACACCCTTTTTGTTTTTACAGACAAAACCTTGGGCATGGAAGCACAGCAACTTTCACTTTTTAATCTTCAATATTTGATTTAATAATAAAAAAAGCATATTTAGCAATTGATAATTTAATAATTGTGCCATGTGTCATTTACAATTTGTATTTTTAATATTACAAGCTGCATTTAGAGAAAAGAACCTTTGTAAATTCACTGAAAGTGTACAAACCACGTACAGGAAGACAATCATTGATATTTCTTGAATTCATGTAAACATTACATGTTCATAAAGAGTGAACAAATAGATCTCATGTTAAAAAAGTCATCATATTAAGTAGTAGTCAGGGAACTTCCTACGGCATTTATTATTGCAATATGCTACTGACCTTTAAGGCTGCAAAAGATTATTAAAAAGAATACAGATGCAAAACTTGCACATTCTGCCCCATTTAACATGAATATTTTAAAAAATAAAAGTGAAAAAATAAAAGTGGAATAAATTTACTATATTAAACCATTGATATTGCCATTCTACACCTAGCAAATTAATACAATACCATGAATTCACTGTTTTTTTCATCACACTTTTCTCCATTGCATGTGTTCAAATTTTTAATAAAAATGAAATGTCATAAAATATCATAGTATTTACACAAATACAAAGTACTAATACCTTTCATTAACAACGCTATCACTTTATTTAGTTCTATGGGACATTTCGCACAGTTATGTGTTAGCAACATAATGAAATAAAATAATTAGTATACAAAGGACAACAAATAGCATAAATGGTCTCTGACTATTCTCTAAATTAGGCTCTATATTAATGATAAGTTATTAGGAGATGGCACTGACACTATAGTGGTGTAAGTGAGGTTGTAGAGATTACTCAACGCCCTTCTTGGCTACTTATATATAGCATATCATAAAAGTGAGTACGCCCCTCCCATTTTTGTAAATATTTTATTATATCTTTTCATGGGACAACACTGAAGATATGACACTTTGATACAATGTGCAGTAGTCAGTGTACAGCTTGTATAACAGTGTAAATTTGTTGCACTCTAAATAACTCAACACACAACAGTTAATGTCTAAACCACTGGCAACAAAAGTGAGTACACCCGAAGTGAAAATGGCAAAATTGCTCCCAATTAGCCATTTTCCCTCCCCAGTGTCTTGTTATGCATTAGTGTTACAAGGTCTCAGGTGTGAATGTGGAGCAGGTGAGGTAAATTTGGTGTTATCGCGAACACACTCTCTCATACTGGTCACTGGAAGTTCAACATGGCTCCTCATGGCAAATAATTCTCTAAGGATCTGCCATAAAGAATTGGTGCTCTACATAAAGATGGCTTAGGCTATAAACAGCTTGCCAACAACCTAAAAATGAGCCGCAGCACGATGGCCAAGTCGATAAAGTGGTTTAATAAGCCATGTTCTACTCAGAACGGGGTTCGCCATGGTCGACTCAGCAATATAGCAAGAGGTTTCAAAATAGAGGTATGAGTGCTTCCATCATTGCTGCAGAGGTTAAAGGGGTGGAGGATCAATGTTTCAGAGATCAAACCATATGGCACACAGTGCATCAAATTGCTCTGCATGGCTGTCATCCAAGGAGTAAGCATCTACTAACAATGATGCACAAGGAAGTACACAAACAGTTTGCTGAAGCCAAGCAGACAAAGGACCTGGATTACTGGAACCATGTCTTGTGATCTCATGAGATTAGGATCAATTTATTTGGTTAAAATAGTGTCAACCAGGTGAGGGGTACCAAGACAAGTGTATCTTGCCTAAAGTCAAGCACAGTGGGGGGAGTACCTTTGTTTGAGGCTGCATGAGTGCTTCCGGCTGTGGGAAACTACAGTTCATTGAGGTTATAATGAAATGCCATAATGTATTTTGACATGCCGCAGGGCAGTATTTCAACATGATAACATCCCTGAACAGATCTCAAAGACGTCCATTGCCTTGCTAAATCAACTGAAGTTAAAGGTGATGGACTTGCCAAGCACTTTTCCATACCTAAAACCTATTGAGCATCTGTGGGGCATCGTCAAATGGAAGATGGAGGAGCAGAAGGTTTCTAACATCCACCAGCTCTGTGATGGAGGCGTGGAAGAGGATTCCAATGGCAATCTGTGAATCGCTAGTGAACTCTATGCCCAGGACAGTTAGGACAGTATTTGCAAATAATGGTGACCACACAAGTGTACCCACTTTTGTCAGTGGTTTCGACATTCATGGCTGTGTGTTGAGTGATTTAGAGGGCACGCCAACTTTACAATGTTATACAAGCTGTACACTGACTACTTTACATTATATGAAAGTATAATATCTTCAGTGTTGTACCACAGTAGAAATAATAAAATATTGTAAAAAGTGTGAGAGGTGAACTCACTTTTGTGATGTACTGAATATATGTGTTTGAAACTACACCATCTGGAAGTTGGACTTTTTAGCTATTTATTGCCTAATGAATGGGTATAAAGCCTAAATGGCAGCTGAATATGGACAACTGAGAAAGAAACATAAGATACATATAGTCACATTGTCACTCCATTGAAATAAATTATTGGTTTTAGTCATCATTGTGGATAAGCAAATACATTCAAGTAGAATTTTTTTCTACTCGAATATTACAAAAGTACCCTTTCATCAAAATGCAGGTTTGTGCTTAGTTTCAGAGAACAACTTCTCTGCAAATTGAATCCCCCAGGAAAATCTGTGCAAACAGGCAAATTTGGACAAGATTGGAGCAGTTATAGCTTATATTGTTTCATTGATTAAGCAGATGAATAAAATTTTCTTTTGGTCAAGTATTGCAGATTGTTCAATATTTTATAAGTAGCTGATTTTAGCACTAGGACTCTAAGAACTTTGGGACTGTGATACAGAGAAAAGGGTGTGAGTAGTCAAACTTTATTTTAGCCACTTTGAAGTATCAAAACAGCTCACCTTTCGGTAGGGATGATAAGGTCCTTTGGCCCTGATTCATCAAGACTGGCGTTTTTCACGTGCTGAAGTCAGATGATCCTAAGGTGGTGCACCGCACTTAATGAATCAAGAGCATCTGTTGAGTGACAAGCACCTTCATGTTTGCTTCACCGTAAATCTTATTGCAGTATGGGACTAGAGTAACATTTGTGAAGTAAAGAAACGTGGACGCTCATCACAATTTTTTTCTAACGAGCAGGGGTTGTCATGCTACATGTCCCACCGAACTCTGCCTGCTTCGTATAAGCTGAGCAAAACTGGTGTGAAAACAACATACTTTATAAAATTTTACTGCAGCCTTGCATTGAACTAAAATTTTGCAAATACTCAAAGGTATAGTTCCTTAAGGCTGTTAGTTGTACTTTATGCTTATTACATCATTTTTGACCTTTACGAATTTAATTAAAGAGGACCTTTCACTTTTTTTCATTTGTTTAAACTGAGTAACTCCTCAGGGTTTTTTATCCTTTCTGAAAGTTATGATCCCCAGTAATAAAGATGCAAATTTACCATTCAACAATCTGGACATATACCACAGGTCTTCTGTCAGAGGAAAAAAAGCAACTCCCACAGAAAAATCTCTGTGGGATATGCCCAGTTTCTCAAAGGTCAGATTTGCATCTTTATTACTTTGAGCATAACTTTGAATTGAGGAGCACACAGAAACAAGGCAAATTTTTCCAGAATTAGTGGAGTTTTGGCAAATGCATGGACTACACAGTGTAAATAAAAGCAAGTCCAGTGAAATGTCCGCTAAGTCAGTTTTGTATTGATGAGGCACAGAAATGGGAATAACAGGTTCATAGGGTTATCCAAATTGTAAACAATATCCTTAGAGGTTATTGTCATATAGAAATGAAAATCCATAAGACATATCTGGATACGGAGATATCCACACCCCACACAGAACATACAGGATTAATTATAACTGGGAAAGTGAAAAGGAGAGCTGAGATTTCAATCCCCTATAAAGTAACACCTCCTAATGTGGACAGTTATTTACAGCAGGGAAATTTGCTCAGAAAGAGACTTCAAGTCTGAGATTTGTTTACGCAGAGGAGGAGAACTCCAATCTCAGGCATAAGCTTCCTTTCATCAAAGCATATTGGTAGACAGTCTGTCTTAAGTGACCAGATATAAATATTTGGATTCTGCATCACTCCAATATTTATGGGAGATACATTTTTGGTGCCAGAGAAAAGGGACAAACAGAGCACAGTCACTCACATCACCATAAGGTTAGCAGAAACCCTCCAACTTAATATTGGTTAATTGAATGATACTATACATGCCATATTTTCTATTAATAGATAAAATCATGATAGAAATATCTCCTGTGACAGTATATATGATAGTAAATATGACAGTAATATCTTCTGCCTGGGACCTCCAGGGGTGAAGATTTTGTAATAGTTGCAGCTCTCATAAAATTCTGAAATGCTAAGCACATCACTCAAACAGCCCTCATGGGAGGTCATCAAGAGAAGGTATGTGGGAGGGATTGTTTGTCAATAAATGCAGAAGTTTGAATTGACTCTTTGTTCAATGCCAGGAAGGTACACTGCAGTATAGAATTGTTCCACATTCCATTGGATTCCTTCCCTCCATAAATCTGAAGCCATTGTGGTGACATCAGGTATAGTCATGTTCTATTTGTTTATCAAGTTTATTTTATGTAATTGTATATGATGCATTGTTTTTTTCCCATTTGTAACATATTTTGAAAATTTATAAATACTGCCTATTTTTGGATAAAATATTAAAAAATTAACAGCTTCCTTCCTCTTGCGCTATAAACTGTATCCTCAAAACCATATGCTATCTGTAACGGATGTCCAATCAGCCTGTAAAGCGATCGGAAATGGCAGCTAGTATTTCCTTCTGTTATTGTGGAGTTGGCAGTAACTGTACTGATATATATAAATATATATACACACATTTTCAGTATATATATATATATATATATATATATATATATATATATATATGTATACAGATAGATAGATATACTGAATATCGCATACTTTGAAAACGGTGTGCTCCCTAACAATTGGCCTAGTAGTAGAAACAGCCACAGCCTCATCCATTAATCATCAGGCAACTGCATAATTGTCTTGACAGTTGGGGGCAGCAGAGTGCTTTCCTTAACAAAAATATATCCTTTAACAGGACCTATTGGTTATGGGTTATGAGAAAGACATTGAAAAGTAACAGTAGCTGAACTTATAAGACTTTTTTCAAATAATTGTCATAAGCTAATCAAATTATTTCCTACAGTTTTACAGCAATGCAAGTTTTACTTTTATGCTACCAGCATGTGCCAATAAATCTGCTGAGATGTTTTATACAAGGACATTCCAACTGTAAGAGGGAGCTGATTCTATACAGCATGTGTATAGGAAACAGAGACTTCCTCTTGAAACTGACTTAGTTTCTTTTACCAATGTCTACTCATTGGTTTGGGGAGATTAATTCTTTTAAAAGGTTGACCTTCAAGCGCTAGAGGGTTAATCTAAAGGGTTAATCTTCAAATGAAGAAAACAGCTTCCTGTAAAGAGCTAGGGGTGCTTCACACATAGTGAGATCGCTATCGAGATCGCTGCTGAGTCACGGTTTTTGTGACGCACCAGTGACCTCATCAGCAATCTCGCTGTGTGTGACACTGAGCAGCGATCTGGCCCCTGCTGTGAGATCGCTGCTCGTTACACACAGCTCTGGTTCATTTTTTTGACGTTGCTCTCCCGCTGTGAAGCACACATCGCTGTGTGTGACAGCAAGAGAGCAACAATCTGAATGTGCAGGGAGCAGGGAGCCGGCGTCTGGCAGCCTGCGGTAAGCTGTAACCAAGGTAAACATCGGGTAACCAAGGGAAGCCCTTTCCTTGGTTACCTGATTTTTACCTTCGTTACCAGCGTCCGCCGCTCTCACGCTGCCAGTGCTGGCTCCCCGCTCCCTGCACACGTAGCTGGAGTTACACATCAGGTAAATAAGCAAATGTTTGCTTATTAACCCGATGTGTACTGTGGCTAGGAGTGCAGGGAGCCAGTGCTAAGCCAAGCCCTTGGTTACCCAATATTTACCTTAGTTACCAAGTGCAGCGTCGCTTCCACGCGTCGCTGCTGGCTGGGGGTTGGTCACTGGTCGCTGGTGAGATCTGCCTGATTGACAGCTCACCAGCCACCATGTAGCGACGCACCAGCGATCCTGACCAGGTCAGATCGCTGGTGCGTCGCTAAAGTGTGACGGTACCCTTAATCTGAATCTCTCACTGCATAATGTTCGCAGACAATCATAGATACAACAAAGCTGACAGAAATGTGCTCAGCCACTGTGTCTAACCTCCTTCTTCTGCAACAGAATACATTGGAATCCATTTTTCAAATCTTGCATTCAGCCTGTCAGCAAAACAGATCTCCCCTGTGTGTACAGTATCAAATGCACAATCACAGTGTCTCCCATACAGTATTATGCCAGGACCCAAAAGCAGATAGTCTCACACAGATGTTAAAATAGAAGGACAGTGGAGAGCCTAATTTGAGCTGACTTCAGAGCCGTAGTGAATATTGCTAAAGTGGACAGAATTTTTTTGGCTTTCGTAATTATATTTACCATATATTTATTAAATATTTTATATATGTTTCTACTATTAGTTCATTAGTTTTCCAGTAAGGGATAGGCTCTATTTAATTGTGTTTAAAATAACAAGTTAGTTATTGACTTCAAATACCTTCTCTATCAGATCCAATATAGAGACAGAGCAGGTGATGGGCTGAGAAATTGAAAAGAGCAAGTATTTGAGCTCACTTCACACACAGCCCTTATGATATTCCAACCCTGAAAATGCTGGGGTCTGACAACATAATGCCAGATCGGGATACCTTTGATAATTTAACAATGCTAGAAAGTTGTAAAAATAGCATTTTTAGGCATGTTTAGGCACAATTTTGCGCCTACCCCTTTAGCATGTTTTTCATTGTGACACTATATGTGTGACAATAAGAAGGGAATGCAAACATAGTGCTTTTACAGGAAATACTGTATTAAAATACTACTATTTAATGCATTAAAAGGGGTATATATCCCACAAATTAGCAATACAGGTGATGCTAGCTGCTTTTAAAATAACAAGGTGGCCAGACTGATTTTCTGTTGATTGTTATATCCTTTTGATACCATAAATCAATACAAATACTTGCTTGGCTTCACTATTGTTGCATGTCTTTTAAATGGGGGGGATTACATTCCACAGAAGCAAAAAGGTCCCGAAATTTTAAACACCTTTTTTTAATTGTTATTAGAGGTGACTAACAAAATTAGGGTCTTGAAAGAAAACATTCTCCATTAAGAGGGTTCACTTATGATTAGGTATGTAACGTTTATAAAATAAAGTCCTGCGAGAGTAAAAAGTCCTAATCTGCTAGTCCCAGAGCATTATTACATGATATAGCCATGTCTAGTTTCTCATAGTCATTAGAAAGCCCATCATGAATAATAATTAATGGGAAAATATCACTAGGTTTTTGTTCACCCATCTTAGGTCAGCATGACATATGGTCATAGACCCTGACTCCAGCAATGTATCACTTACTGGGCTGCTTTGTCCAGTTTTGATAAAATCACTGTTTTATCTGCTAATGATTTACCAGTTTTATAAATGCTGAGCTCTGTATAACCTCACCCACACTACTGATTTGCAACTTTCTGTATATACTGCACATAGGCAATAAGCTGCTACTTTTACTAATTCTCTAGTGACAATCTTCTGCTAATAAAACAGGAATTTTATCAAAACCTACAACAAGTATCTCAGTAAGTAACTGTGACACCTGCCTGGAGCCACAGACTCAGGATTGGTGAAACAGGAATAGAGGCAACTGTCTACAAAGCAGGAACCCAGACCCCACAACCCTTTAACCCCTATACAGTGATTTGTAATTACGACAAGGCCTAGGTGATCGCTGCCCAAGGAACACTGTGGTCCTGAGAGAGCAGTAACCAGGCAGGGTAAAATCCAGAAGGTAGAACAGGGAAAAAAGTCATCAGGCGGGAGAGTGGTCAGATAACAAGCTAAGGGTCAAAACCGGAGCAAGCAGCGAAGTACAGGAACAGCAGGCAGAAAAGTGGTCAGATAAACAAGCTAAGGTCAATATATGGGAATGCAAAAACTGCAAGGAACCAGAGTCTAGCAGGGAATTACAGGACTATATCTGGCACCTGCTATCAGAAGGGAGAAAGCATAAGATGGGTGTGTTGCCTTCCCATTGGCCCCAGCTGAAAGGTAGCTACTCCAGCCAGAAGGCACACACCACCACAGTCAACCAGTGGTACTGCAGGTCCTAGTGAAACCCAGCCTCAGAGATGCAATAGATGAGCGGAGCCTGCTCCCAGCAGAGCCACTGACTGCTCCCTTGTCCTCAGCGCCGGCAACAGTGGTGACGCGTCGTCGTCTGGTGATTGAAACAGAAGTTGACTCCAGGGGAGACGTGACAGTAACAGATTGGTGGAATCAGGATCTCTGTTTCTACATTATGTAGGTGTGAAAATCTGGTGACAGATTCCACACCAGCATCATATTTTGAAAAATGTTCTTTGTTTTTCTTTGTAGATTAGTTGGGAGTTGAAAATGATTGTACTATGAGTCAGATTTAAGGTATATTTGTAGGATATGTCATAGATATTTGAAGGATGTGGCTACCACTTCCTTCTGTGATAATTAAAACAGGAATTCACCAATTTCCCATTTGCAGCCAGCTCTCAACATCCAGTGCCTTAAGAGGGGGCTGAGCATGAATCTGTTCACTCCATTCATTGCTATAGGAGTTTGGATCGCAAACAAACACATATAATAAAATAAGCAGGAAACGGGGAAAAATCCTTTTTTTGCACTATTTAATATGACGGCCCAAAACTAAAGCTATAGGTAGCAAAAAAGTGTTGAGATACATTTATGTCACAAAAGTCAAACACTGAACTTACAGTCATGGCTGAAAGTGTTAGCACAATAGAAATTTTTTCTAGAAAATGAAGTTTTCTCGCAGAAAATAATTGTACATTTTGTCATACACAAGCTTGTTTTCCTTGTCTGTATTGGAATAACAGAAATAAAATCAGAGAAAAAAAGGCAACTTGGATATAACTTAAAAGAAAACCCAAAAAATAGGCTATACAAAATTGTTGAAACCTTTCAAAATTGTAGGTAAACAACTTTGTTTCAAGTATATGAGATGCTTGTTCAAACTTAACCTATGTCAAGTAACAGATGTGGGCAATATGAAAATTATACCTGAAACCAAATAAAAAGGGGAGAAGTTGCATTATATGTCTCTAAGCATTATGCTTCTCTAAGCATGGAGAAGAGAAAGAGAAGAGAACTGTCTAAGGACTTTAGAAACAAAATTGTTAAAAAATATCATCAATCTCAAGGTTACAAGTCCTTCTCCAGAGATCTTGATGTTCCTTTGTCCGTGGTGCACAACATAATCAAGAAATTTACAATCCATGGCACTGTAGATAATCTCCATGGTCTTGGACTGCAGAGAAAAATTGATGAAAGGCTGCAACGCAGTATGTTCCAGATGCTGGGTAAGCAGCACCAATCAAGTTCCAAAGAAAATCCAACTGTTCTGCAGGCTCAGGGTACATCAGTGTCAGCACAAACTATTTAAATTTAAAGCACAAACTATTTAAATTTAAATTAAATGAAATGCTATGGCAGGAAACCCAGGAGGAGCCCACATTTCACACAGAGACATAAAAAAGCTAGACTGCAGTTTGCTAAAATGTATGTGAGTAAGCCAAAATCCTTACGAGAAAGTGTCTCATGGCCAGATGAGACCAAGATAGAGCATTTTGGTAAAGCACATAAATCTGTTTATCAAAAAAAAAAGAAATAAAGCCTACCAAGAAAACAACACAGTGCCTACAGTCAAATATCACAGAGAGTAAAGGAGGAAGGTGTTCACTTGCTGCGCCAAAGAGATCACTCCAGCAGATGTTCAGATTAATGTCACTTTATTAATCATATGGGTCAACGCGTTTCTGGAGCCTCTGCCCCCTTCATCAGGACCATCAAGAACAAGAAACATCAAATTTGATGTTTTTTGTTCTTGTTCTTGATGGTCCTGATGAAGGGGGCAGAGGCTCCAGAAACGCGTTGACCCATATGATTAATAAAGTGACATTAATCTGAACATCTGCTGGAGTGATCGCTTTGGCGCAGCAAGTGAACACCTTCCTCCTTTACTCTCTGTGATCTGCTGTCTGCTGGTGGCTGCTGCCTGGGATCCGCAAAATACATGCTTTTATAGTAGTTGTGGCTTTCACAACTACATTTGGTGAGTACCTTGACTCCCCCCTCCCCACCCCGTACATATTGGGGTAAAACCCTATTTGCGCTTGGTTTTTCCACAGTCTTCTCCACGTTACAGTCAAATATGGAAGAGATTCAAAGATGTTTTGGGGTTGTTTTGCTGCCTCTGGCACTGGGTGTCTTAACTGTGTGCAAGGCCTCATGAAATCTGACTATTACCAAAGGATTTTGGGTTGCAATGTAGTGCCCAGTTTCAGAAAGCTGTACGTGTGTCCTAGGTCATGAGTGTTCCAGTAAGACAATGACCCCAAACATACCTCAAGAAGAACCTAGAACTGGATGTAAGCAAAGCACTGGAGAGTTCTGAAGTGGCAGCAAAGAGTCTGGATCTAAATCCCATTGAACATCTGTGGAGAGATCTGAGATCTTAAAATTTCTGTTGTGAGAGGGTGCCTTCAAATATGACCTGGAGCAGTTTGCAAAAGAAGAGTGGTCAAAAGTTTGAGTTGAAAGATGTAAGAAGCTTGTAAATGGTTATACGAAGCTAAAGATTTGTGTTATTTTTTTCAAAGGGTGTGCAACCAAACATTAAGTTGAGGGTGCAACAGTTTAGTCTGGCTCATTTTTGGAGTTTTGGAGTTTTGTTGTAAAATTATATTAAATTTGCCTTGTTTTTGTCATTTTTTGTGTTCCAATAGACACAAAGGAAAAAAAAAACATTTGTATAACAAAATATGTTTAATTGTAATAATTTTATAAGAAAAATACTTCATTTTCTGGATCAATTTCAGGGGTGGCAACAATTTTGCCGATTACTGTAATTATTCTTTGGTTGAAAATTTTCTTTTCTTTTGTTAAGCTGTTAAAACAAAATAAAAAAACAAAACAAACAAAATGGTGACATCACACAAGGCCTTCTAGAAGCTACCATAAATCACCCAAAATAGAGATGAAACTACATGAAATATAAACTAGACACATATGGAAATAATTAAGTTGCAAGGAAAATTATGTCTTTATGTTATAAAGTGTGTGAATATACAATATATATATATATATATGTATATATATATATATATATATATATATATATATATATATATATATAAATATATATATATATATATATATATATATATATATATATATTATAACGTATAAATATATATAATTACGTTACGTATATATATAAATAGAATGAAACAGATGAATGGATCCAGCAAATACGAGAAAACTCCAGGTGGCAGTAAAAAAAAAAATAGTGTCCAACTTTATTAAGCATGGGTTAAAATATTCCAGAGCTCATGACAGTAAGTACAAAATACATGCAGTAGCGAAGTACACGTTTCGGCGGTAACAGCTGCTTTCTTCACGGTCCCAACCCAAAACTCAGTTTTGGGTTGGGACTATGAAGAAGGCAGTTGTTATCGCCTTGTTAAGATGGACACTATTTTTTACTGCCACCTGGAGTTTCCTCGTATTTGCTGGATCCATTCATCTGTTTCACTATTCCCTGGATGTTCTCCTAGTCCGGATCCGTGCAACAAAGAAAAACCAGGCGCATATTTGGCATGAGCACTGACAGGTGAGCTGGTCTATAATGTGTTTTTGAAACTTTATATAAATATAATATATAAAGTGTGTATATATATATATATATATATATATATATGTATATATAACATTTTAAATATATGTATATATATATCGTTTGGTAAATTAAGCTTGTAGTGTGTTGTATAGTGCTTTATTAGTGTTGTATATTTACACACTAAAGCTCTGCTTACAATACAACTTTGCTTCAACCACTAATGGAGCTACGACAGCTACACTGGATCTATATGGATTAGGTCCATCAGGTTCCTGTTGGAGTATATAATGCATATATGATGAGAGTTTTACAATTGTCGTATCTCTTACTTTTCTTACTTCCCATTCTCGCCATTAACAAATACCATCCAAAACTTAAATATATCTATATAAGGATTAAACAAAACAAAACATAAACAAAGAATTTGAAATATTTCAATATGGTGAATTATGGGTAAAGTCCTGATTTTATGAACATATGAAACACGTTTTAGTAATATATTATAATATCTGAATGGGAGTAGCTTGGCATGTTATATATTTAGTTAATAAAGTATTAGTTGCATACATTCATCCACCTCACATGCAAAATGGGATAATATAATAGCTATGTACATTTTTTTCTCAATAATAAATTAATTCAATATGCATAAGAATTGTGCATTTCTCTTGAAAACTGCAAGCTTTTACCAAAAAAAGACATTTAGTTATAAATACTTTAAATACATATTTCATACCAAGTATATAAAAATAGCATTTTCTTTCTGATAAATAAATTAAGAGGTTTCATTAAAATGACAAATAACGTGCAACAACTAACCACCATCTACCAATTCTATTTGGTTGATTGTCTAGGAGATGACATGCAGCGAAAATTGTCCCTATGTCGTCTCTGAACTGACAAATAGACAGCAGGAGCCATGGTTACCTGAAGCAAGCATTGACAGTGCTATTGTTTGCAAATGACAGTCAGGCACTCAGGAAAGAGCGTTTGCTTTGTGATACAATAACTCCCTACGACATTTGTGGTCATGTGTTCTTTTGTATATGACTCCCAGCTGTTTTGACCCTTAGGGTCTTCGGTCTTTAACAAAAGTCTGGCTTATAGACCCACAGCTTACATAAGTTACAAAACACACCCACCACACTCGTAGATACATATGGTGAGCTACTGTGCTTTTTTTTCATAAATTCTCAAGCATTTTTCAAAATATTTCTTTGCAATCTCATGCATAAATTGTTACCGCGTTGCTGCTTCTGTGAAATGTCGATTATTAGTTATCACTATACATTTATGGCTTTGTCATCTTTATACTCTATCGTACTTGTAACAACGTCACTTGGGTAATCCTCTGTAGACTGTCCTGGCGACATTACAGTTGTCCCTTCTACATCCCAAGAACCTGGCAAGTTTTCAAGGCTTAGTGAACTAATTGCTCCTTGGCTGAATCCTTCTTCAGATCTACTTGGCAGCACCAGCTGCAGAGAAGTGTCAGAAGATGAACACATGGATGGAGAAAGAGTTGCAGATATCGACTGCAGAGGAGTTAATGTGGTATCCGAAGGAGGCGATGTGCACTTTAAATATGGCAAATGCTCTGCCTGAATTACTTGATAATGTGAAGGAGAATATCCAAGGCTTGAAGTATAATAATATTCGCCTTCTAATGTATTGTCTATATTTGATACGTTTCTTTGGGGGCTGCTTCCTACACTTGCAGAATCCAAATTCCACAGGTCAGATACAACTGTACCTTGGCATAGTTGTGTTGGGGTTCCAATCAAGGTCTCATCTTGTGTTCGCATGCACTGTTGACTTGTCGTCCATGTCATTCCGGTCTGCATCTGATCGATCGGAGAACCCATTGTAGTTCCCATAGCTTCCAGCACTGTGCCATATGTTGAATAGTATCCAACTGGTCTTTGAACTGCTAGGAGGTTTTCTAAAATATTCATGACAATCTTCATATCTTTGCTTAACTGAGAAACTTCATGGGTTAATGTACTTACCTAGAACAAAAAAATATTGTACATAATTACATGCAAATAAAAATATGGACATTTTGCAGTAAATACAATTGATTCCTTTAGCCTAGAAATCAGTGTGTGTGTATTAGTATATACAGTGCATTGAAAAAGTTGTCATACCCTGTTAACATTTCCACACTTTTTCACATTACACCCACAAATATTAATGTATTTTATTGGAATTATATGCTATATACCAAGAGAAAGTAGCAAATATTTGTGAAGTGTAAAGGAAATAATACATGGTTTTCTAAATATTTTAAAAATATAAAATTGAAAATGTTGACATGCATTTGTATTCAGCCCAGACAGTCAATACTTTGTTAGATCACCTTTTGCTGCAATAACTGCTGCAAGTCTTTTGGGGAATGTCTCTACCAGATTTTCACATCTAGAGGCGGACATTTTTGCTCATTCTTCTCTCCAAAATAGCTCTAGCTCAGTGAGATTGGAAGGGGAGCATGTGTATATAGCAAGCTTCCTCAGGATCCTAACGAAGATCCTGGATAGCTTTGAAACGCGTAGAATAAACCACAATTGATTCATTGATGTTTCTTGGACTCTTCAATTCTGAAGTCTTCAACAGCAGCACAGAAAAAAACGAATTTATACCCTTCTAATATATTGGTGTATATATATATATATATATATATATATATATATATAAAAGAGTTTTTATTATACTTTTTTTATTATACCTATATATAATTCTGAATAGTCAAAATAGCTCTGACTGTGTTATAGAGAGAACTAAAGGCCCTGTCACACTAAGCAACATCGCTAGCAACATCGCTGCTAACGAACACCTTTTGTGACGTTGCTAGCGATGTTGCTGTGTGTGACATCCAGCAACAACCTGGCCCCTGCTGTGAGGTCGTTGGTTGTTGCTGAATGTCCTGGGCCATTTTTTAGTTGTTGCTGTCCCGCTGTGAAGCACAGATTGCTGTGTGTGACAGCGAGACAGCAACAACTAAATGTGCAGGCAGCAGGAGCCGGCTTCTGCGGAGGCTGGTAACCAATGTAAACATCGGGTAACCAAGAAGCCCTGTCCTTGGTTACCCGATATTTACCTTTGTTACCAGCCTCCTCCGCTCTCACTGCCAGTGCCGGCTCCTGCTCTGTGCACATGTAGCTGCAGCACACATCGGGTTAATTAACCCGATGTGTGCTGTAAATAGGAGAGCAAGGAGCCAGCGCTAAGCATTGTGCGCTGCTCCCTGCTCTGTGCACATTTAGCTGCAGCACACATCGGGTTAATTAACCCGATGTGGGCTGTAACTATGAGAGCAAGGAGCCAGCGCTAAGCAGTGTGCGCTGCTCCCTGCTCTGTGCACATTTAGCTGCAGCACACATCGGGTAATTAACCCGATGTGTGCTGTAACTAGGAGAGCAGGGAGCCAGCGCTAAGCGGTGTGCGCTGCTCCCTGCTCTCTGCACGTGTAGCTGCGTGCGCTGGTAACCAAGGTAAATATCGGGTTGGTTACCCGATATTTACCTTAGTTACCAAGCGCAGCATCTTCCACGCGGCGCTGGGGGCTTGTCACTGGTTGCTGGTGAGCTCACCAGCAACTTGTGTAGCGACGCTCCAGCGATCCCTGCCAGGTCAGGTTGCTGGTGGGATCGCTGGAGCGTCGCAGTGTGACATCTCACCAGCAACCTCCTAGCAACTTACCAGCGATCCCTATCGTTGTTGGGATCGCTGGTAAGTTGCTTAGTGTGACTGGACCTTAAAGAACTAACAGATAACCAGCTGAGCCCTGTGGTTAGTCAATACAGCCATTTACAACCACATGCTGGGTGTTACTTTACTCAGAAGAGATAGTGTTGTGTAGCACACTATGGGGTACTTTTCTTCCCATTAACTCATATGGAAATTAATAGTTAGGCGCATATATATATTTTTATATATATATATATATATATATATATATATATATACAGTGGAACCTTGGTTTAAGAGTAACTTGGTTTGAGAGCGTCTTTCAAGGCAAACAAAGCTTTTTACAAATTTGTAACTTGGTTTAAGAGCAATGGTTTGCAATAAGAGCAAATTCTCACTGTGCACACCTCCGGTTCCGTCCTTTACCCACGCTCTGACCCGAGATGGAGGTAACTTTCTGTACATACAGTGTGTACTGTATACTATACACAGTATACCATTGTACAGTACAGTATATACTGTATATGTGAATACAGTATTGTACTTTATTTCTGCTAACCAGTACAGCACATTGCTTGTACTGCACCTCTCGCACACCAACAATTTTATTGTAAGCTAAAGTGCAGCTTAATTTGCGTTATATGTTTTTTATACTATACTGTACAGTATTTTGCGTTAGTGTACTGTAATAATTTTATATGAATACAGTTTGGTTTGTGGAACGAATTGTTTGTGTTTCAATTATTTCTTATGAGAAAATTTACTTTGATATAAGAGTAACTTGGTTTAAGAGCACAGTCCCAAAACAATTATGGTCATAATCCAAGATTCCACTGTATATATATATATAATATTATGTAAAATTAGATAGATAATTCAATAGATAGATAGATAGATAGATAGAGATATATATACACACAGTATGTTTGCATTTTAGGTTCCTTTGTTGCTTCTTGTCCAATAGAAATAAATAGAGCAATTTGTAAGGAATGATGTTGCACTGTAATGACAGCATATCCTCATTACAAACATAAACTCAGCTGTCAGATTGCTAGCTAATGTGACAGGTACATTATTTACTGACATTCAGAGTTACAAATGCCACCAATTAGTCTGAATAATACCGCGGCTTAGTTATCTGATTTCTGATGCACATTTGACTGTTGGATGAAAATGTGGACAACTAAGATCCTTTCTACAGTCATTAACATGGTGACACTGATTTTTCAAATAAAATGATTGCTCAGTTATTTTTATCCTAATCCTTTGGTGTTATTTTTACATAGCAGCTTTTATTCACTGCATCTACTATATTATGTGTAATGTACAGCAGGGATTTAGTAGCATTAACATTATAACTCGACTTGACCTCAACATTTATATAACTGTCATCAGAAGCAGAGCTGTGCACTGGTCTATCTCTTATAAAATCATCTTGGGTCATTAATATGTGATCTGTGTAAACAGAACCAAGTCTTTATTTAACAACTTTGAAAAACATGAACAGCTAACCAGAATTTCTGGTCTAATTTTGCCTGTGATCAAAAGTATAATTACAAGGATACCTTTAAAGGGTTTGTCCGGCCTCAACCATAAGTCAGCAGCCACTCTATGTGACCGCAGACTTATGAATCCTCACATTGTGCGCACTGTTGTGAAGACTCATTGGTGTCAGAGCGGTGAAGAATGGTCAAATGGCCACGAGTATGCAATATGCATACTCCTGGACCAGAATTCAACTAGAGGGCACTTCCTCACTCATTATAATTACACTGAGTGAGGCTGTGCCGCCAAGCTAGATGGATTATGTCCGGGAGTATGCATGTCACATACACGCAGCCACATGACCGCCATTCACAGCTCTGAAACCGGTGAATCCTCATAGAGCGCAATACATGCAGTGTGAGGATTCATAAGTCTGAAGTCACATAGAGTAACTGCCGACTTATGGTTTTAGACCAGTCAACCCCTTTAAAGCTTTACTTGGCAGGGGTACCCATACTAGTTAAATGTCCCCAAATACTTTTCACCTGCAAATATAGGGTTAATCTGAAAGTAAATAAAATTATAATGCTATTTGGCTACCTTACTAAAAGTGTGGCTAAAAAAAAGAAGAAAATGAACTGTCCTTGTCTTGAGAGCTGCTGACTTTCAGTCTAAAAGGCGTGCATGCAGTGGTTACAGTCATTGCTCACACTGTGAGCAGTGGCTTTGAGCATACACCGGTATTTTGATTGACAGCTTGATTTGCTCAGATGTAATGTAGAATGAGTTGTCAATCAAAGTGCTGGGCAATGCTTAAACCCACTGCTCATTCTTAGAGAGGTTTTTCAAGAACAAAGTTAATTTTAATCAATAGATGTTGGAATAATGTTATTTTCCACAATGTATTTTAAAAAAAATGTTCCTGTGCTGAGATCTTATAAATGTGCCCCTGCTATGTACTGTGTAATGGCTGTGTCTGACCGTGCATTACCTACTAAATATACCTTCCAATTCCATTGGTACTTGAACCTGCTGTATTACATAATTCTGGTATAACTGTATAATTCTATGACAATCTTTTCCTGTATATTTACTTTTCAATAAAGAGCTGTTAAAAGAAATTGTATTTAAACTGAATAGTGAACATTGTTTAACATAAA
Source organism: Anomaloglossus baeobatrachus (assembly GCF_048569485.1). Lineage (NCBI taxonomy): Eukaryota > Metazoa > Chordata > Amphibia > Anura > Aromobatidae > Anomaloglossus > Anomaloglossus baeobatrachus. The sequence continues at coordinate 460,864,809 of NC_134358.1, forward strand.
TTACTGTTCCTTTTGTTTATTTCTCCCCAAAAAAATTGTAATAAAAAGTGATCAAAAAAACATACATTCCTGAAAATTGGGACCACTAAAAACAGCATCTAGTCATGCAAACAATACTGTCTGATACAGCTCCATTGTGAGAAAACTGTAAAATATTTGGCTCTCATAAAACAGAGACAACAAAAATATAGACTTTTTGCAAACTGCATTTATTGTCTCATCTGTATTCCTCACCCATAGCATACAAGTAACAGTACCATTATACAGCACATGCATATCTTAATATTTAATGTAAGGGCAGAATTGCTGGTTTTGTTCTGTCTGTCCCTATGAAGAGTTAATAACAGGTTACAAATTATAAGTACCCTAAAATGGCACCACCAAAGAAGATGAAGTCTGGCACTGAGATAAAACTCTTGTCTTCAATTAAGGCAAATAAATATTGGTCGGGTTAAAAGGTACAGTGAAATCTGACGCGTTTCGGACAAGGTCATTACTCATATATGATAGAGGACACTGTCCAAAACGTGTCAGTCACTGTACCTTTTAGCCCCACCATGTTTTAATTACTTGAAATAAAGATCACAGTTGTATCTTGGTGCTGGACTTCATTTTCTTTGTTGCTTTTCCTCTGTGGATGATAGCCAAATTATTCGCGCACTGCCCTTAAACACGGCTTCCCATAGGCACAATGGAGTAAACTATACCAAGTTTCCGATGGTAAGCTGATAATCCTTTTTGTTCCTAAAATGGTACCACTGACAAAAACAAGTCATCCCGCTAAAAGAAGCTCTCATACAGATATATCGAAGGAAAAATAAAAAATATCATGGCTCTTAGAATAGGAAAATGAAGAAACAAACAAAAAAAGGCTCAAAATGGGCCAATCTTCAAGGGTTTAAGAAATTCAGTATTGACAAAGGTAAATTAATCAGCTATCTGTTTATAATATGTTGGCTAATTATGTTTTCAGCCGAGTTGACAACCATCCTTTTGCCGTGCCATATTAGACACCAGCCCATAGGTTCTTATATGATAAAATGCACTAAAGTAAATAGGGGGTCATTAATTCAATGTTTTCTTTTACATACTGTATACTACAGATATTTATTTGAATTGCTGATAACATTCATTTTTTATGCATACTGTAGATGGGTTCACTGAAAACCTCTATAATTCTCATTCACGAGACAATTATTTTGCAGTGATGTGAGTAATGCAAGTCAGTTGTTTCAGATTAGTTCTAATGGATTAAACTCTTCATATTCACATTTTATGCACTTTATTTAATGAATCAGACGTACAGTATTCTGACTAATGTACCTAATGCACCATTCACCTGAAACAAATACTACAAACAAGTTTTTAGAAGGGCAGTGCATAAAAAATGCATTTCATTCCTCTACAATTACCATACACCTCTTGAATCCTTCACTACAAACTAAAATAGGGAGATGAACTGTGAAAGAGCCTCCGGCAAATCATCTGGGGTATCTAAAGAGTGTCCATGCTGCAAGAGTTTTTTGTCTAGATGGCCAGTTGGTCAATGTGAATAGATCACCCATGTTAGCAATCTGTCAACTCAAAAAGGCTACAATGGACTACAATGAACAGTTTTGGCATTTGCTACTCAAGTTAATAGATCCCAAGGATTTGATGGAGCTCCCCCTTCCACATCTGTACAGGGAATTGGCTTTCTCTGCATATCCCCTGGGTTTTGTCCACAAAGTAGAAGCTTTTTAGTACATGAACCAAAAAAGCACAAGGCAATTTTTAGTTTTTGCTCTTTCATTTTTTTCTCCTCTTATTCAAAAAACCCATAAACTGTTTAATTCTTCCATTGATATAGCCATGTGACCGCTTGTTTTTTGAGAGATGAGTTGTTCTTTTGAATTGCACCATTCATTTTATCACATGATGTAATGGTAAGAGGGAAAACAATTCCAAGTGTGGCAAAATAGCAAAAAATGTAAACTTCTGTGTTTATTTTTTTATTTATTTATTTTTTTTGCAGCATTCATTTTAACATTAAACTCACCTGGCAATTTGATTCTCCAGGTGAGTGCGATTACATACAGTTAGGTCCAGAAATATTTGGACAGTGACACAAGTTTTGTTATTTTAGCTGTTTACAAAAACATGTTCAGAAATACAATTATATATATAATATGGGCTGAAAGTGCACACTCCCAGCTGCAATATGAGAGTTTTCACATCCAAATCGGAGAAAGGGTTTAGGAATCATAGCTCTGTAATGCATAGCCTCCTCTTTTTCAAGGGACCAAAAGTAATTGGACAAGGGACTCTAAGGGCTGCAATTAACTCTGAAGGCATCTCCCTCGTTAACCTGTAATCAATGAAGTAGTTAAAAGGTCTGGGGTTGATTACAGGTGTGTGGTTTTGCATTTGGAAGCTGTTGCTGTGACCAGACAACATGCGGTCTAAGGAACTCTCAATTGAGGTGAAGCAGAACATCCTGAGGCTGAAAAAAAAGAAAAAAATCCATCAGAGAGATAGCAGACATGCTTGGAGTAGCAAAATCAACAGTCGGGTACATTCTGAGAAAAAAGGAAGTGACTGGTGAGCTTGGGAACTCAAAAAGGCCTGGGCGTCCACGGATGACAACAGTGGTGGATGATCGCCGCATACTTTCTTTGGTGAAGAAGAACCCGTTCACAACATCAACTGAAGTCCAGAACACTCTCAGTGAAGTAGGTGTATCTGTCTCTAAGTCAACAGTAAAGAGAAGACTCCATGAAAGTAAATACAAAGGGTTCCCATCTAGATGCAAACCATTCATCAATTCCAAAAATAGACAGGCCAGAGTTAAATTTGCTGAAAAACACCTCATGAAGCCAGCTCAGTTCTGGAAAAGTATTCTATGGACAGATGAGACAAAGATCAACCTGTACCAGAATGATGGGAAGAAAAAAGTTTGGAGAAGAAAGGGAACGGCACATGATCCAAGGCACACCACATCCTCTGTAAAACATGGTGGAGGCAACGTGATGGCATGGGCATGCATGGCTTTCAATGGCACTGGGTCACTTGTGTTTATTGATGACATAACAGCAGACAAGAGTAGCCGGATGAATTCTGAAGTGTACCGGGATAAACTTTCAGCCCAGATTCAGCCAAATGCCGCAAAGTTGATCGGACGGCGCTTCATAGTACAGATGGACAATGACCCCAAACATACAGCCAAAGCTACCCAGGAGTTCATGAGTGCAAAAAAGTGGAACATTCTGCAATGGCCAAGTCAATCACCAGATCTTAACCCAATTGAGCATGCATTTCACTTGCTCAAATCCAGACTTAAGACGGAAAGACCCACAAACAAGCAAGACCTGAAGGCTGCGGCTGTAAAGGCCTGGCAAAGCATTAAGAAGGAGGAAACCCAGCGTTTGGTGATGTCCATGGGTTCCAGACTTAAGGCAGTGATTGCCTCCAAAGGATTCGCAACAAAATATTGAAAATAAAAATATTTTGTTTGGGTTTGGTTTATTTGTCCAATTACTTTTGACCTCCTAAAATGTGGAGTGTTTGTAAAGAAATGTGTACAATTCCTACAATTTCTATCAGATATTTTTGTTCAAACCTTCAAATTAAACGTTACAATCTGCACTTGAATTCTGTTGTAGAGGTTTCATTTCAAATCCAATGTGGTGGCATGCAGATCCCAACTCAAGAAAATTGTGTTACTGTCCAAATATTTCTGGACCTAACTGTAGATTCCAAACATGTATAGGTTTTGTTTTCATTTGGAAAAAAAAATCTATTATTTCATGTATTACATATATTGTGCAATTTGTCTTTATATTGGCTGCCTAATTTGAGTATTTATTTCAAACATTGCTGTTTTATTGGATTATAGTTTGAGCAGTATCTTTGAGCATTACTTTATGCTGAAGTAACTGTTATTCTAATCAAACATTCAATATTCCACTTGTCTTGTACTTCTTGGTCCTAACAGAACTCTCATAGCTACGTTCACACTGCATTCTTTTGGTCACTGTTTTACATCAGTATTTGTAAGCCAAAACCAGAGTGGAACAATCAGAGGAAAAGAATAATAGAAACACGGGCACCACTTCTGCATTTTTCACCCAGGCCTGGTCTTGTCTTACAAATATTGATGTAAAATAGAGACCAAATACTGCCGTGTGAACATAGCCTACTGGGGATGTACAGATGGAAGTTGTAAGGAGCAGTATTTAGTGGGCTTTCAATGGTAAAACTTATCTGTCATCCTTGCAGTCTTACCCTTTAATGACACTGCCCCCCGAGGAAGCTTTTTTGCGAAACGCGTCGGGGCTTCCCCCCTCCACTACCTGGACCTTTGATACGGCATTCATATTGGCACCTTCACATGGGTAAGCACTTGCTCCAACTCTAAATATAGGTTATTGTCTTTGCAACCGTATGTGCCCTGCTGGACTGTTCCCATTGACTGTCTGGGCCATCCGTTGTACCTTATAATGTTGGAACTAACTTCCTCATACAATATGTTGCTGTTGAGGTCCTAGTATGGGACACCTCTGATTCTTTGCAATCCAAACCACTGTCAGTATTTTATGTCCTTATCTTATATGACAGTGCCCCATTTATTTATTCTTTCTAATAATAAATAATCATATAAATTATTGGGTGCGTGTCTGTCTTTGATTATGCAAGGCCTTATTAAACTCAGTTTTTTCTTTTTCTTTGCCTTTAATGACACGGTCAATAGTGACTGCAGCAATTAAGACGTTAGGGAATCCTATGTCACTACATTGCTACCCGTAATGTGATTGCAGAATAGATGTCCAATACATCTTTATATATAATATTGTGTACATTATTGGCTAGAATAAAGATTTTTCTTGTTCATTTCTTTTGTATGTAATTTGCATTTGCATTTTCTGCAAAATCAGGGCGCACAAAAATATGAGTCAGTCATTGTGTGGTGTGCAGGAGACCCAGTACACTGGGCAGATGGTCAGTTCCTGGGTGTCACGGGTGGTAGGGGTCATGCCCGATGTCTGGCGTACACATGCAGTGGATAGGGGCACACAATCTCTGGATGTGTGGGGATTAATACTGCTAGGTTACTGTCCCTTCTCTGTAGTAATGTTGCATGGCATTATCCCATAGTTTTAATGCAATGGAGGGAGACAGGACAACCAGGAGACACCTTAACGGTGAAACGGGTAGTTCTTTACTTGTTAAAGAGCCAGAAGGTACACAGGATTGAAATAGAATGTTCAGGTAGACACAGCTTCACAGACAGGCAGATCGCAACAGATTTAGGAAAACAGTAACATAAGAGGTGTGGTGTGGACAGTGAGGTCAGTCAGAGCCTATCATGCTGACCTAGATTACACAATAGTTTTGTCTTCCTCTGTCTCACTGGAGGGGCATTCTTCAGCAGACTTCAAAGTTTAAGTTCCCTATAACTTTCGTAGTGTTGTAGGTTCTTCTGTGTACCCATCATCTGTATGGGGAGACCCTTCCCCAGATCTTTAATCCTCCTGCATCCACAGCTTTTAGTTTCTGGTAGGCTAGGGTGCTGTGCTGACCAGGGCATTCCATGTGCCTAAAGAGGTAAAAGGCCTGAGAGATTCTACATGTGGCTTCAGGTCACTCAGTTCCAAACACAGCTTACTGGAGCAGGGTTAGATTTCCCCTACATGTTGCTGACAATGTCTACTGGCTGAGCTTTAAATGTACGCTAAGGAAAACTAAGGTTAATGCAGCCTCTTGTATCCAAATCTCCACCAATCAAGCTAGTCTCCTAAGGTACCAGATAGGGAGTAGAGTTAACTAGTGTCTGAGTATGCTGAGTTTCTCATATAAACAGTACAATCTTCAAGTACCAAAATCACATAAATAAGTAATAAGTACATTAATCCCTTCACAACCTAGGACATAATGGTATGTCCTAAATCATGAACAGGTGATCATCATGGCTGCTGCGGTGAGCTGGTGGTGATCCACACACATGTCCACTGTTTTGAACAGCAGATATGTGTGCCTCGCAGGAGCAGGTGGATCCGCGATCCACCCACGTCTGTTAACCTCTTAAATGCCAGTGACGTGATCACAAGAAGCCAATGGTTGCCATGGTAGGACAGGGCCACGTGATGACTTCTGTTGCTATCATGGCATAGTTCCTGTTACAGCCGACAGAGCCCCAGCTGTAAAAGGAATGCAGCATCTCTCCTGATTAAAGTGATGCTGTTCTTATCAGGAGAAATGAATCAGCAATCAGACTGCTGATCATTATAGCCCTCTAGGGGACCTAGTAAAATAAAAAAGTAAAACATTTTTTTTTAAAAACAAAAAAAACAAACAAAACTTAAAGTTCAAATTTACCCCTCATTCACCCCATTGAAGGGATAAAAAAATAAAAAATATACACATATTTGGTATCACCGCATTCAGAAATGCCCAATCTAAGAAAATATGAAATCAATTAATCTGATTGGTAAACAGCGTAGCGGCAAAAAAATTCCAAATACCAAAATTACGTTTTTTGGTCATTGCAAATTTGCACAAAATGCAATAACAGACAAGCAAAATATAGCATCTGTGCAAAAATGGTACCATTTAAAACTTCAGCTCGAGACGCAAAAAATACGCCATCATTGAGCCCCATATACTGAAAAATAAGAACGCTATAGACCACGGAAAATGATGTAAAAAGTGCGCCACTTTTTTTTTGGACAAACTTCTGATTTTTTTTAAGCCCTTAGATAAAAGTAAACAATACATGTTGGGTGTCTAAGAACTAATGCCGACTTGAGGCATTACACTGACACTGACATTAGTTTTACCATATAGTGAACATGGTGAATAAAATACTCCAAAAACAATCGTGAAATTACACTTTTTTTTGCAATTTTTCAGACTTCGAATTTTTTTTACCATTTTCTAGTATACTATATGGTAAAACTTATGGTTTCATTTAAAAGTACAACTTCCCCTGCAAAACAAAGCCCTCATATGGCAAAGTTGACGGAAAAAAAAGAAGTTACGGCTCTTGGGAAAAGGGAGCAAAAAAAAACCCAATGCAAAATGGAAAATCGCCAAGGGGTGAAGGGGTTAATGTAATCCCAAACTTCAAGGCATTACAATTGTATTTGAAAAAAAATTCATAAACTCAAATTTTGCATACCTGTGTTTTTTCCTTTGATTGAGTCGATCTGAGGAAAAAATGTCAGCAAATGCGAGCCGCATCCAATATTTAGATCATATTGTGCCATGTAAGTTAATGAGTCCATCAAAAATTCGTACTGAACTCGGATGACATCCAAGGACGGTACAATTTCCACAGACTGACAGAGTGGACAAGATAGAAAATTGCTATCTACTCTACTCTATGATCACATCTTATTAATTGCTGGTCAGAGTCTAATTAGCATAACTGATTCAGATGAGAAAATATATGCTCGCCTGACCTTAGCTTTAGCATCACTCCAGCTTTTTTGTATTGCACCGCTGGAGTGTTGCTTTAAATCTAAGCCCCTTGTCACCATCTTTTTCTCTTATTGTCAACACTCCAGACTGTCTGATGATTTATGACCTGCCCGCAACCTCAGTGTTTCATGGAGCAAGCCGGAGGTCACAACTCAATGCATCACTATGCGAGCCTTATTTTGGCCTTGTTCAGGCTTTTTGCTGGCTCTCATAGAGATTCATTATGAGCTTGTGACATAACTTCTGACTTCCGGCCAGTCAGAGGTTACAGCCACAAGTTGGTGCCTCAAGACCAAACTGGCACAGAAAAAGTATGAAAATGAGGGTGAGTATAATCCTGGGGACAGGAGACTTACATTTACAGTGTCACTCCAGCGTTGAAAAAAAAATTCACATCCTCAAAACATATAAATTATTGAATGACTTATTTGTTGGTAGGGAAATATGAAAAGAAAAAATTTGTGCACTGTGCCTTGTTTTCACACTTCTGCACCATATTTTAAGCAGAAGATATGTCTTATTTTTATTATACTTTGACTTCTAAAACTTTTAGTGTCACTAGGGAAATTTAAGATGTGATTTTGCTCTTCGCTTATATAACGCTTGGGTATATTCAGTAATAGACTGACAGGGCTATCTATTAGGCTGTGCCTCTAGTCACAGCAGGCCTGGGGGCCTTTGTAGGCCACCAGCTGACACTGCAACCCATTGGCTCTCTTTATGTTTTTTATTTGATTGGAAGTTCATTTTACAGCAAGAGAACAAACCTAAAAACTCTGAAAAAATAAGCTGCTGGTGTTCTCAGAATACCCCAGAGTCCAGACCTGCATGTGTTTGGGATTACATGAGTAGAAGAAATTTTTCCTAACTTCTAAAACCGAACTTTAGAGGTGTTTACAAGAAACAAGGAAAATATCCCTGCAGATTTCTTTTAAAAACTGAAAGCTATAAAAGAAGTTCTCAAAATGGCAAATTGTAGACATATGACATTGTTAAAACTATATTTAGTTCCCCAAGTTGAAGACGATCATTTAGTCTGAATCTATCTCTTGTCTGTATTATTGTACAATATAGTCATGGAAAATTTGAAAGCTTTAGATTTACCAAGAGATCTTTATTTATTAAAGCATTATTATACTTTTTTATTACATTATAATGTAGTAATTAGATTTACTGTATTTTACTTTTGTCTACAATGAATTAATATTACTATTACCTCTACCCAGTATTTAAACCATAATCCCAAATAATGTATAATTCGCAACTATATACTATTTACATTCACACACCACTCACATTTAACGATCAAAGAAAACTGTCCAAATTATATTTCAATATCATCATTAAATAATACTTTTGTATAATATACACAGAATTTTGCAGAAATAATAGCATTACAAAGTTGAGTGTAGAAAAGGATACTGGCTAAACTTTCTAAACATTGCCATTTGTAAATACCTCTATGCAAGGAATGCTCCTTCAACATCCTTAAACTGTTTAGGGGGAGGGTGTTGCTGGATGTTAGGCTTAGAGGTTAACTTTCCTAGATCACTTTATATTGTTTAAATTAAAGGGTTATCTACTTTTTTTCAGCAACACAATCTTCTTCTATTTTCTGCCTCCTGGGAATGATGTGCACCTGGAGATTGACAGTTCAGACTAACAAAAGGTTACTTCACTGGTCTTAATTGTGTGCTCTCAAATAATGCTAACAAAGGCAGCTTTGCCCCTGCAATATCAGTGGAGCACAAGGTCCCTGGATCAAGCAATGTGGCAAGCTTCAGGGCATGGTTTGTGAAAGGAAATCGACATACTGCCCATGTTCCCCCTTAAAGGCATCAGTGTTGTTATATAGCATGATGTGTATTACATTATGCATCATTGTGATGCTATGTAAAGTATAGTGTGATAAGTATATCATGAATTGAGATGTGTTGTTAGTGATAGACAGTAGGGTAAGAGAGAGTTAATGTTTGGGTCTAGCCCATATTAGGAGGAGCTAGAATACAGTAAGAGTGATAGTTTCCTGTTATAACGTCAGATAAGGCCCAGCATTTGATACAAGTAAACCCAAGGTCTGGCTAGTAGCAGTGCCTTGTGATGTGTGTTATCATCCGGAACCATGGAAGATCACAATAGATCATTGGCAAAAGGTGACAAGAGCATTGGTAACTAATCTGGCCGCCATCCTCTTACTAAAAATCAACACTAGAAGTAGCTGAGGGGTGAACTAACATCCTATGCACCGCGAACCCAGCCGGAGAACTAGCTATCCTAAAGGAAGGAAGGATGAATAACTCTCTGCCTCAGAAATAGACCGCAAAAGGTATAGCAAGCCCCCCACATTCAAAGACTATGGTGATATAGGAAAATACAATACACAGATGGAGGATAGAATTAGCAAAGGTGAGGCCCCACTGACTAAATAGGAAAGGATATGAAAGGGGCTGATGCTGGCCAGAGAAAAACCCTAAAAAAAACCAAATACCTGATAGTACAAAAAGGTCCTCAAATCATACTATCTGCACTCTGTCCTACATCAGGCGCTCTTGTCAAACCAATGAACAGAAAACAGGAACAATTACAAATTCAAGAATCAACAAACACATGGACTTATAAAAGCAAAACTCCAAACATAGCTGCAGGGAGCTTCTCAGCTAAGCAACAGAGAGGGAAGATTCCTGCATGCAAAAAAACTGAAAACAACCACAATAATTGACAACCCAGATAAGAACAAAAGAAAAAAAACAACATAAGAAAGAACCAAGCACTTATCTGGGGTAGATGTGGTCTGGAGCAAGATGAAAAGACTGGTGGGCTACAGGACAATGATAACCAGCTCAAACTGCCACTAGGCCAAGGTTTAAATAGGCAGAGAGTTAGCAATGGAAACGCCCATTGCTCCAGCACACCTGATCTCTGTCCAAACCATTCCTGGCCACAAGAGAGAGCCTCACAGCAGCAAAAGCATAACTGACATTCACAACAGATGTGTGTGTAAGTGCAGTGAGAGAAGATTGAGATCAAGACAGAGAATAGTGTGATTTTGAGAAGAAAAGAGAGAGCAACTGACAAAAGGACTAAGTGGCAAAGTGGAGATGGGTCTGGAGACAGTATCCCTAGCAGTATGGCCTCAAAATTTACAACAAAGTAACGGGCCTAGACAGAACTGAAATGTGAGACGACGTGAGTGCCTTGAACTGGAATTTCTTTGGCATCTGGAAGCTAGAAGCTAAGTCCGACCATGTTGTCAAATCAGTCCTCCAGGAGGAAGACAAGATGCAGAACCGTAGGTGAAAAAGATGACTTTCACGGACTGTACTGTTGTACTAACTTGGGTGGTGGTGAAACAAGTGGTTATTGAAGACAGGAACAAGTGAGGTTGCATATGTAAAGAAATTATGCGTGGAAATGCTATGTATTCATGAAGAAACATACAAAAAGTCATGTAAAATTGGTTGTGCCGTAAAATAACGTTTTTAAGGAATTGGTGGTATCCCTCAACAACACGCTTATCATGTGGCCTATTTTTGGGGTAGGTCTTATTTTCATGTAAACATGGTAATTGACAGAAAAGATTATGTAATTATTTAGTCTTATTTTTTTTTTTTTTGTGACTTTTGTTGAAGATGATCATATGTGCTACTTTTACCTCTTCATGACCGGGCTATTTTCCATTTTTTTCAATTTAGTTTTTTCCTACTCTTCCTCTAAAATCCTTTATTTTTCCATTCACATATGAGGGCTTATTTTTTGTTGAAATTACAAAAAAGTGCAATTTCAAAATTGCTTTTGGGATTTTTTATTTACGATATTCACTATATAGTAAAAGTTATTGGACAATATCATTCTCCAAAGCAGTATGATTCCACAGGTACCAAACATGTATATAGAATGTTTTTTATTTAAAAGGTAAAAAAAAATTGGGAAAGTTGTTAGAAATTCTGTTTTGCTTGTGTTGCCTTTTTCTGTAATGTTTTCAATATTTGGGTCTTTATGAGGTCTTTTCTTTTGCACCCTGAGCTGATATTTTTACTGATTTCACTTTGGGGTAGGTACAATGTGTTGATGTCAAATAATACTTAATTATTATTATTATTATTATTATTATTATTATCATTATTATTATTATTATTATTATGCTGCTTTTATTTTTTTTTCAATACGCCTTTTACTGATCAGCTTAATTTATTTATATAGTTTGCTAGATTGAACTTTTACAAATGCAGTGACACCAAATATGATTTTTTTAATTGCTTTAGTTTTAAAGTGGTAAAAAAGTGGTGATTTGAAGTTTTATATTTTTCATATATTTTTTTTATTTCACTTCTTGCTGTATTTGTTTTTCCCTTAGGGGACTTGATTGCTTGTATTATACATAGTATTGCATCAGCACTGCTACACTGCTATGTATAGCAAAAATTATGCTCTACTATGAATACCAGCTAAACACTGGCTTTTACAGGATACTTGTTATAACAAGCACAGAGATTTTCAGTAGAGATGAGTGAACCTGAAGTTCGATGTTCGAAGTTTGGGTTTGAACACAGACTAAAGAAAAACAAGTTTGAGTTTGAAATTCGAGCGAGTTGTGAGTGCAAAGCACTCAAAAGATCAGCCCTGTGCTAGCATCTTACAGTGTTTGAACAGTGTTTACTGGGGTAAAATCAGCATGATCAGATGTAGTGTGCACACACACACAAAAAATGAAAAACCCTGTTCATCCCCCCCCCGGAAGTGTTCTGCTTATGGCTTGTTGCGTGTGGGTGGAGACACGAACTGCCTAATTACTGACTTTCATTGAGATTCGGGTCATCTCTAGTCTTTATCAGACTAATGTCTCTAATGGTAACCTATCAAGGCCTTGCGATTACAGACATGTTGATGGGCGCATAGAATGGTGTGCCTCCTGTTAGTGCATGTTAAATGCAGCTGTTAGAGATTGACAGTGGCATTTAGCATGTTAACAGCTGCAGGTGGAGATATGCACCACTCCCGGCTGCTTGAGGAAATTCTACTAAGTCAGCTATCTTCCGCCAGAAAAGATGTGGCCTCAATGTACAGGCCTACATCAAAGGCAGGGACACGACATACAGCATAACTGTATTTTTATGTATATTATCAAAAACTGAAAGTAAGGAAGCTAGCAATATACATTGTTTCTATGACACCTTATATTTTATTAAAAAAAAAATAAAAATGATAAAAAAGTCATCTCAAGTGATAAATATTTGCAAAACTTAAGTTGCTTCAAATGGACAATTCTATGATGTTAAAAATTATTAAGATAAAAATTAATTATAAGACATATTACATTGCAGTATTGAGAAAGTAAAAGGATTTCTAATAGTTTTTACAAATATCTGTATTGTGTATATTTCATAAGAATAAAGGTATGTCATACCTCGTGGTTAAGTCGAGTTATCTCCTGCTTGGTTTCTTCAGCAGTAATAAAAAGCATTGCTGGGTTGAAATCCGAAAAATCTACAAAAGATAAAAAATGTAATGTAAAATGCAAATGTAAAATACACAATATTAGCTCAATATAATGATCTGTATGTTAAATTTTTAATCCTTTGTAATAATAGAAGAGTTGACAAAAGGAATATAACAGTTGGAACATATTGCATAACTTTTAAGCAAGAAATTTATTTTAAGGGTGCAGGGAGGGTTAGACAATGACAACATTAATTATGAGATAGGAGTAAGGTGTTGGTACATAATTATCATATAGGACAAGCCATGTATAAGCTGGTAGTGATAAAGTTATACATTTTACTGTATAAAGTTCCTGGCAGTGGCATGAGATTTTGGGTAAACCGGCATTCAGTTCAGTTTTTGATAAAGAAACACTAGTATGTATAGTGCACTTTATTTGGCAAAGGTACCTCAAATATCCAAGACTGAGATTAAGGTTTATTTTTTACATTTCTGTGCGATTCGGTCCAACATCAGATCGCAATGCACGGACTGGCTGCAGCTCTCCCAACCCGAGCATGACAATTGTATATATTTCTATGAAGCTGTCATGCACGGGTCGGGAGAGTCGCTGCCAGTCCATGCATTGTGATCCAAAATGAGACTGAATTGCATAGATCTTGAAAGAGCCTTTAGGCTGGGGTCAAATCATAATTCCCAGATTGACCGTAGGTCTCCCGACTAGAGATGAGCAAACCGGTCGCGGTTCGGCTCGAAGTCGGTTCGCCGAACGGAGCTCCCGTTCGAGTTCGGTTCGTCGAACAATCGACGAACCGAACTCGAACTGCATAGGAAAAAATGGCAGGCAATCACAAACACATAAAAACACCTAGAAAACACCCTCAAAGGTGTCCAAAAGGTGAAAAACAACTCACAACACAACACAAACACATGGGAAAGTGACAAGGACATATACTCATGCGAAAACAAAAGAGCTGGACAAGGAAAAAGAGGAGGAGACACAGATATATGAGTAAGGAAGGAAGGAAACATCAATGCCATTACTGTGCAACTTGAGCCCTGCTCATTTTAGGCTTCCAATCTGAATAAATTGCCTGAGCTCGCCACGTACGCCTTCTGGATCTTGTTGTGTCCTGCAGCCAGCGTTCTCTCGGAACCTGTCTTCAGTGCTGCTGGGGGTCTGCTGGCAGATAAGCACACGTGTCTGTCCACTGACAACATGGACATGGCTCTCAGAGGACTTTTCTTCCCCTGGGTCAGCCAGGGGAGGCAAAAGGCACGCGTATTTTTGAGAGTGCTTCATGCAAAGCATCTTTTTCTTTTTCAAAAGGGGGGTCAACTGATGCCAGTCAAGTGGGGTGTGTGGCCCAATTAGTGGCAACGAGGGAGACTGTGGTTGGAGTCGCCTCGCTGTGTTTCTAAAAGAACCAAGATGAACAAGTCATGGCTCTCAGAGGACTTTTCTTCCCCTGGGTAAGCCAGGGGACGGGAAAGGCACGCGTATTTTTGAGAGTGCTTCATGCAAAGCATCTTTTTCTTTTTCAAAAGGGGGGTCAAGTGATGCCAGTCAAGTGGGGTGTGTGGCCCAATTAGTGGCAACGAGGGAGATTGTGGTTGGAGTCCCCTCGCTGTGTTTCTAAAAGAACCAAGATGAACAAGTCATGGCTCTCAGAGGACTTTTCTTCCCCTGGGTCATCCAGGGGGCGGGAAAGGCACGCGTATTTTTGAGAGTGCTTCATGCAAAGCATCTTTTTCTTTTTCAAAAGGGGGGTCAACTGATGCCAGTCAAGTGGGGTGTGTGTGGCCCAATTAGTGGCAACGAGGGAGACTGTGGTTGGAGTCCCCTTGCTGTGTTTCTAAAAGAACCAAGATGAACAAGTCATGGCTCTCAGAGGACTTTTCTTCCCCTGGGTCAGCCAGGGGATGGGAAAGGCACGCGTATTTTTGAGAGTGCTTCATGCAAAGCATCTTTTTCTTTTTCAAAAGGGGGGTCAAGTGATGCCAGTCAAGTGGGGTGTGTGTGACCCAATTAGTGGCAACGAGGGAGACTGTGGTTGGAGTCCCCTCGCTCTGTTTCTAAAAGAATCAAGATGAACAAGTCATGGCTCTCAGAGGACTTTTCTTCCCCTGGATCAGCCAGGGGACGGGAAAGGCACGCGTATTTTTGAGAGTGTTTCATGCAAAGCATCTTTTTCTTTTTCAAAAGGGGGGTCAACTGATGCCAGTCAAGTGGGGTGTGTGTGGCCCAATTAGTGGCAACGAGGGAGACTGTGGTTGGAGTCCCCTCGCTGTGTTTCTAAAAGAACCAAGATGAACAAGTCATGGCTCTCAGAGGACTTCTCTTCCCCTGGGTCAGCCAGGGGACGGGAAAGGCACGCGTAATTTTGAGAGTGCTTTATGCAAAGCATCTTTTTCTTTTTCAAAAGGAGGGTCAAGTGATGCCAGTCAAGTGGGGTGTGTGTGGCCCAATTAGTGGCAATGAGGGAGACTGTGGTTGGAGTCCCCTCGCTGTATTTCTAAAAGAACCAAGATGAACAAGTCATGGCTCTCAGAGGACTTTACTTCCCCTGGGTCAGCCAGGGGACGGGAAAGGCACGCGTATTTTTGAGAGTGTTTCATGCAAAGCATCTTTTTCTTTTTCAAAAGGGGGGTCAAGTGATGCCAGTCAAGTGGGGTGTGTGTGGCCCAATTAGTGGCAATGAGGGAGACTGTGGTTGGAGTCCCCTCGCTGTGTTTCTAAAAGAACCAAGATAAACAAGTCATGGCTCTCAGAGGACTTTTCTTCCCCTGGGTCAGCCAGGGGACGGGAAAGGCAAGCGTATTTTTGAGAGTGCTTCATGCAAAGCATCTTTTTCTTTTTCAAAAGGGGGGTCAACTGATGCCAGTCAAGTGGGGTGTGTGTGGCCCAATTAGTGTAAACGAGCGAGACATCATCTGCAACTTGTTGGCAACAGAAAGGCTGCCTTTACACCCTTTTGAGACCGAGGATTTTCGAGACCTTATGCCCATTGCAGTGCCCCAAGGGCCGATGGCCAGTCGTCACTCCTTCTCCAAGAAAGGCGTGCCAGCGCTACCACAGTAGGTCGCACACAACCTCACCGATTCCTTGAGAAACTCTGTGTGTGACAGGGTGCATTTCACCACAGATACTTGGACCAGTAAGCATGGACAGGGGAGTTACATGTTGCTGACTGGGCACTGGGTAACTATGGTGAGAGATGGAGAAGAGTTTGCTGTACAAGTCTTGCCGTCCCCACGACTTGTGTGTCAATCCTTCCTCTGTATGTACAAGTTCCTCCACTGCTTCTGCCTCCTCAACCTCGTGTGGGTCCTCCACCTCGGCCCAAACCCTGTGTGGTCAGTCCAACCTTCCTTGTAACTGCGCCCAAGGAATCCCACACACCTCCTTACTATGCTGGCAGCAGAGCTCAAGGCCATCAGGCGGTCAAATGTTTACTTTGAAATGTAGGGGAAATGTGAGACACCGCTGAGGAATTGTGGACAGTTAGCTCTGAAGAGAGAGACCAAGTTTCATCAATGGTTGTCTCCACTCAACCAGCAGCCAGGGAAGGTCGGGTGCGACAATGATGCAAACCAGTCTGCGACCCTTCTTCAGGGCAATGTGGCACAAGTGCCTTGTATGGCTCACGTGTTGAACATGGTTGTCCAGCAATTTTTAAAACACTATCCCAGCCTACATGGCCTTCTGCACAGGGCACGGTGTAACGCCTGCCTGAATCGACACACTCAGATGGGCTGTAAAGGATAGGCTAGAGGCAAGCCACTCACCAAGCTGGACACCCAGAACCCTGAAACCCTTTAACCCCTTTACAGTGATTTGGAATTACACAGGGCCCAAGTTGATCAATACCTGTGGAAGACTGCAGTTCCAGAGAATAGTAGTCATGCAGGGTCAAAAACATTAATTGAGGAAGAGAAACAGAATGGGATGGCCAGGACTTAATCAGAAAAGAAGCAGAGGTGAAATGCGGATCGGCCAACGAGGTACATAAACAGCAAGCAGGAAAAGTAGTCAGGTAACAAGCACACAAACTCATAAAACTGAACTGGGGGTAACAGTAACAAGAGGTTCATAGCTTTGTCTGGCAGTGGTCTGCAGACAGGAGGGGCCTAAAAAAGGGTGTGGTGTCTTCCCATTGGTTGTAGCTGAATGATGGTACTTCATCTGTGAGATACCCACCACCTACATTCAGCCTGTGGTTCTGTATCTGTCAAGGTAACGCAACCCAGTGGGTGACCATAACCTGCGTCCACCTGCGCCGCAGGCATCGACTCCTTTCCCATCATCAGCACTATGCACGAAAGGAACACGTTGTCACCTGGCGACCGGAGTACAAATTGATTGAGTGGACTACGTTGGTGACTTAACAGCCGTGTGCGGCAATGATGCAAATTTGTCTGTGGCCCTTCGTCAGGGCAATGTGACACACGTGCCTTGTATGGCTCACGTGTTGAATCTGATTCCCCAGCAATTTTTAAAATACCATCCCGGCCTACATGGCCTTGTGCAGCGGGCACGCTGCTATGTGCTCACTTTCATCCTTCGCACCCAGCAGCTCAACAACTTTCATCGCTCCTGAAGTCTTAGGGTCTGGCGGTTAAACGCCTGAAATGCGATGTTCCGACACGCAGGAATTTGAATCTGCACATGTTTCAGCGTCTGTGGCAGCACCGCAGAGCCCTGCTGAAATATGGTATGACGTATACCCTGGGCTAACTTGATCCAGAGGTGGTGCAGATCACGCTGCTGGAGTGGTGTCAGATCAAGGACCTATGCACCCTTCTACACAGTTTACAAACATCAACGAAGATTTTTAGCACTGGCAATGCCATTCTCAGCGTGACAATTCTGGTCATCTACAAGATGGAGCACACTGTATGCATTATTCGGAGTCAGGTGTTGGTCCAAGAGGAAGGGGAGGAAGTAAAGGAGGAGTCATATGCAGAAGGGATAATAAGGTCTACAAGGTCCAGACGGTGAGCGGCACCTACGCGGAAGTCAAGGGACGGTGGGGGAGAGGGATTAACAAGGGCGCTTAGTATCAGCAAAAATTGTTGAGGAAGGTGCAGGAGCCCATGAAGAAATGGAGGACGAACTGGCGATGGGCATGGAAGACTCAGCAGATGAGTGAGAGCTTGCTCACATTTCAGTTGGGCGAGGTTGGGGGGAAAGGGCAGAGGAAGGAGGCACGATTCTCACCTCTCTGCCACCAACACACCAAGGACTTGGTCCTCCTGGATGCACAAGACACGTGAGCGCCTTCTTGCTGCACTACCTACAACATGACCCTCGGATTGTACGAATTCGAAGTAATGCTAACTACTGGGTTGCCACACTGTTAGATCCCCGGTACAAGACAAAATTTGGCGAAATAATTCCAGCCATAGAAAGGGACGCACGTATACAGGAGTATCTGCGGAAGGTGGTACGGATTCTTAGATCTGCTTTTCCAGTAAACACCAGTGCTGCACAGAGTGAATCTCAACGCTTTGTCATGGATAGGAGGAAATGGGCTTTTACTTGTCCACATCTGAGGGACCGAGCGCTGGCTGCTGGGCTGAGATGGCATTGAGTACGGTGTCCCTGCAGAGTTGCACTTTTGGTCATATACCAAATGAGTTGAAAAAGGACAAATGCTGGTGGAAAGGGGAACAGGTGTGTTGGAAAGGGGAAAAAAGTTTTTGTCCGTGGGTTTGGTGGTTAAGCAAAAGTAACATTTGATGAAGGAACACCATCTGTTACGGTGGGACTGGCAGATTTGGATAAGGTGGTATATACTATGTTAGCGGTATATAACGAAAATTAATAAGAAAAGAAAGAGAAAGGTATATATCCCCATCAGCAGTCAATGTCCACCATGCTCCCAGATGGAAAAGGAGAGGTTGGCAACTGGAAGGTTAGGTGGAGGATACAGAGCTGTGTGGCTATGAAACTAATAGTTGCCTGAACCGAGTTAGACGCCACTTGGATCTTGAAAGTGGGAGCCCTGTTAGCGTCACAGGGTCCACACGCCCACCCAGCCCAGGAACTCCCTGTTAACATCACAGGGGCCATTGAGTACGCTGACCGTGTGCATTGGGGCCACACCTGTGAACAGCAGGCGCATCAGCAGCAGCAGGCCTGTTAATGCCACTGGGCTGCACAAGCAGGACTTGTAGGACAGGAGCTGGTCTTAACCGTTCTGCGTTACCAACTGTGGTGGCGGCCTGCATCGACGCCCTATCCCTGCCTACCTCTGGCCTAAAGCCGCAATGGGTTCAACACATGGAGGTGTGCCCTTTCGGAGCATAATAGAAGACTGCGCACCTCCTTGTTGGCTCCAGCCCGTTTTATAACCTGGTTCCGCCCCAAACCAGGGTGGACCACAATGCAACTCCTGGAGACAAAAGCAGAGTGACACGTCATGAGTGGCATAACTAGTGTCCTATTTGGAACCGCAACTTCAATAATGACCTCATGGCTGCCACGACACAAACACCTCACCAGTCATCGTCTGACCATCAATAATGAGGTGACAAGTCATAGGGGCGGGCCTCTGCAAGCCATTTGGGAGTGGCCTGACCACATTGTCAGGACACCAGATGCCCTGTTGTCTATATGGGCCCCCCACATCAGGGGCAGGGCCAAAGTGTTCATTACCGGACCTAGTTTCTGATGCAGTAAGTGCCTGAGCATTGTCAGTTGCATGAAATAGAGTCTCTGAAAAAAGACTTTAGCATGGTGTTTCGGCACAAAACAGGACTTAGACCCAGCACGGAATGCAAGTACCTGTGCAAAGAGGCTTTTCACACTAAGTGTGGGAGCATGCGCTGTATCCCGAAATAAAGACTTAGCGTCAGGAATGGCACAGTCAGGCTGAGCAAACTCACTAGGCGAAACACTGTAGTTAGGCTGCAGCTGGGGTAAATCGGCACACGCATGTGCACTAGCTGCCTCTCCACACTTACACGTGGAGGAGAAATTGCTCTTCGGGTGTGGACTTGGAGATGCTGTCTATGAACAGAAGGAAAAGCTAAAGAAAGCCTCACTTTCTATCCCTCCGAATTATCAAATGCAGCAATGAATTCCCTGAGTTTGCTATAACATTAGCGTAGCAAATTGTGCATGAGGGTGTCCTGCACAGGTGCTAGAAATAGCTTGGCTCCAGTGGGACAATAATGAAATACAACAGCCAATTCTATGATGCCACTAAATGGCAGTATTTTTTGCTATCATTATAGCTTATTAAAAACAGAGCATGAGGGTGTCCTGCACAGGTGCTAGAAATAGCTTGGCACCAGTGGGACAATAATGAAATACAACAGCCAGTTCTATGATGCCACTAAATGGCAGTCTTTTTTGCTATCATTATAGCTTATTAAAAACAGAGCAGGAGGGTGTCCTGCACAGGTGCTAGAAATAGCTTGGCACCAGTGGGACAATAATGGAATACAACATCCAGTTCTATGATGCCACTAAATGGCAGTATTTTTTGCTATCAATATAGCTTATTAAAAACAGAGCAGGAGGGTGTCCTGCACAGGTGCTAGAAATAGCTTGGCACCAGTGGGACAATAATGGAATCCAACATCCAGTTCTATGATGCCACTAAATGGCAGTATTTTTTGCTATCAATATAGCTTATTAAAAACAGAGCAGGAGGGTGTCCTGCACAGGTGCTAGAAATAGCTTGGCACCAGTGGGACAATAATGGAATACAACATCCAGTTCTATGATGCCACTAAATGGCAGTATTTTTTGCTATCATTATAGCTTATTAAAAACAGAGCAGGAGGGTGTCATACAGAGGTGCTGTAAATAGCTTGGCACCTGTGGGGCACAAATGGAGTACAACAGCCACTTTTTGTATGCCACTAAGTTGCAGCAGTTTTTGCTAGCATAATGGCTTAGTTATAATGAGTTGGAGTGTGCAATGCAGGCAGACGTGCTGCAAATATCTGTGCACTACTGGGACTATACAGCAGTCCAACAGCCACGTTTAGGATGCCACTAAGTTCACTCAGTGTTTGCTAGTATAATGGCTTAGTTATAATGAGTTGGAGTGTGCAATGCAGGCAGACGTGCTGCAAATATCTTTGCACTAGTGGGACTATACAGAAGTCCAATAGCCACGTTTAGGATGCCACTAAGTTCACTCAGTGTTTGCTAGTATAATGGCTTAGTTATAATGAGTTTGAGTGTGCAATGCAGGCAGACGTGCTGCAAATATCTGTGCACTACTGGGACTATACAGAAGTCCAATAGCCACGTTTAGGATGCCACTAGGTTCACTCAGTGTTTGCTAGTATAATGGCTTAGTTATAATGAGTTTGAGTGTGCAATGCAGGCAGACGTGCTGCAAATATCTGTGCACTACTGGGACTATACAGTAGTCCAACAGCCACGTTTAGGATGCCACTAGGTACACTCAGTGTTTGCTAGTATAATGGCTTATCTACAATGAGTTGGAGTGTGCAATGCAGGTAGAGGTGCTGCAAATATCTTTGCACTAGTGGGACTATACAGAAGTCCAATAGCCACTGATAGAAAGTGCTATCCCTAAGCTGTTCAGCGCTGTGTATGGAGCGCATACAGCAGTATCGGCGATAGGACTCAGGACAGAGCTGCGCCAGTGATGTCTGACACCAAGGACGCAGAAGAGATAATGGCGTCCGGACGGGCAGATACTCGTTTTTATAATGCAGGGACATGTGACATGGACATCCTATCACACATGCCGTTGCTTCTCTGGCTAAAAGTCCACTTAGCTGTGTGTGTGTCTGGGATTGGCTGACTTGCTGGCCCTTCCCACTACACGCGCGCGCTTAGGGAAGGAAGACAAGGGAAAAAAAAAATGGCGATCGCCATTATACATACAGCAGTGATCTGAATGTGCTGTTCCTGCACACTATACACTGAAATCTCATAATAGTGTGAGTCACAGAGCGACTTACACTATTACAGCAGAAAGCCAGCTAGGAATTAGCTGTTTTTTTTGCTGCTAGAACCGTTCTCGAACGTATCTAGAGCTATCGAGCTTTTGCAAAAAAGCTCGAGTTCTAGTTCGATCTAGAACAGCCCCCAAAATCACTCGAGCCGCGAACTGGAGAACCACGAACCACGAACTGCGCTCAACTCTACTCCCGACCTGAACTTGCAGTCTCTCTTATCATGGTATTGGGGTCCGTATATGGACAGCGATATACTCCTGTCTAAACCTGGCATAATTTTGGAAAAAGTAAGCCTTTTAGACTAGTGGATAAAAGTAACTTGCAATATATTTTAGATAGTTTTAAGCCAAGCATTTGTTCTGCCAGCAGCTTTTCCATCCAGACCTCCATAAACAGGGATGCTTGGCTGGATTGAGTATGGATGTGTAATCAATAGGCTGGGATAAATAAGTCAGACAAAGCTGACAAAGGCTTATGTCCCTTGAGGCTTGGCCTACATGACATCTTTGTCATGTGACCAAAGACCACTGGGTGTCACTATATATATATATATATATATATATATATAGTGAACACACAAATGAATTCTCAGGAGTATTCGGCTAATATATTTGATACTTTTATTAGCATAGATTAAACATACAAAATATGAACATAAACAATTGAAATACAAATACAGTACTGCTAAGTACCAGAAGGTGACAGGTTAATGAATCAAAATTATATATAAGACCGTTCATACATATTTCATCTGAAATTATACATTAATTAATGTTATCTGGTAAATAGAATTTAGACGGTCATATATACAATTTATAGTTGCAACCCAACAGTTATAATTACCCTTGGACTAAATGTGATCCAATGGAATCACTATATTATAAGTGTATACTCACATATAGGATGAAAATTGATTAGAGCACATATAAGTTATAGATGGAATATAACATCCTAGGTGATGTATGGTATAAGTATACGCACAATGCAGGTTTGAAACATACAAAGCTACTCCTATTACCATATAGGTGTAAATATCTTGCAAAATGCATAAAGAGCAATTGCATGTGTCAAACTGCAAGCATGGAAGAGCACAATGTCCAATGAAGGGTTAATGCAACTTACACAGAGAGTAATCCCACCACTTCTGGTCACCTCAACATATGTTTCAACAATGATATCTTGATCAGGAGGTGACACCTGCTGATGAAGATATCATTGTTGAAACATATGTTGAGGTGACCAGACGTGGTGGGATTACTCTCCATGTAAGTTGCATTAACCCTTCATTGGACATTGTGCTCTTCCATGCTTGCAGTTTGACACATGCAATTGCTGTCTTTATGCATTTTGCAAGATATTTACACCTATATGGTAATAGGAGTAGCTTTGTATGTTTCAAACCTGCATTGTGCATATACTTATAACATACATCGACTAGGATGTTATATTCCATCTATAACTTATATGTGCTCTAATCAATTTTCATCCTATATGTGAGTATACACTTATAATATAGTGATTCCATTGGATCACATTTAGTCCAAGGGTAATTATAACTGTTGGGTTGCAACTATAAATTGTATATATGACCGTCTAAATTCTATTTACCAGATAACATTAATTAATGTATAATTTCAGATGAAATATGTATGAACGGTCTTATATATAATTTTGATTGATTAACCTGCCACCTTCTGGTACTTAGCAGTACTGTATTTGTATTTTAATTGTTTATGTTCATATTTTGTATGTTTAATCTATGCTAATAAAAGTATCAAATATTTTAGCCGAATACTCCTGAGAATTTATTTGTGGGTTAATTGCAACATGAGTTTATAGGCTAATATGACCAAATGAGAGGTATTTTTGTACTCATATATATATAGTGCTATACAAGTCAATGGGGTCACATTGTGACACCAAGGGTACTTTGCCTGTGACAAGCAAGTTTCAAGAAGTCCAACCACATTCGAGTTTTTGAGATTTGCTTGTTACAGCCGTAGTACCTTAGGAGTTGTAATGCAACTCCATTAGCTAGTATTACGCTGCAATGTAGCATCAACACTTAGCAAACTTTGGTCCCTTGACATGGGTGACATGTTATGTAGCCCCAGCCTCAAGGGTGGACATATCATTGGTGCAACCTTTGCAACCGCCCAGGCACCATGAGGTCAGGGGTTAATTTCTACCCGCAAAGAAGTTGGAATTGTGCATTTTTGATGAGCTCTTCAAATGCAAACAGCCCATATATTGTTCTTGCACAGGGGCCCCTCTGTGTTCACCAGGGCCCAGCCTTATTCTTATTTTAAGTCTCTGCTACAACTGTTTATAAATATGACCTTTGTTAAAGTATTAGAGCTACTGTAAGAAATATACAAGAAAAAGTTAAGACCCAATTAAAAATAATAGGTTTTTACAATATCATTTTTTCTCTAATCATAAAATTTTATATTTTTATCATTTGCATTTCCATGACAAATTTCTACATTCTAATAATTCAAACTTTCTTTTAGAGCATTATATTACTGTAATACCCAAACGACATTGAGTATACAATAAGTTACAATAAGCATAAAACTGGTGAACATGGGAAATATAGTAATTTAGCAATATAATATTGTTTATGTGTAAATGCAAAAAGAAAAAGGAGCATATCAGGATTTATAGAAGCAAACTGGAGACTGAAGATTAAATAAATACTTCAATTATTTTCAGCTCGTGGACAGATGCAAACATACGGGCAGTAGCTATCCAATTACAAGAACACATCAGCAATAAGAAAGACACAGCAGGAAAGATCACACTGCAGTAGTGGAGCTGCTTGCCCGCAGTTGAGTTAATGAATATGTTATTGGGAGGGATTGGACAATGTATTATATTGCTGCAATATATGTTTTGTTTTGATCCACTTTTAGCACAACATAGAATGGTGTAAAATGTTTTCCCAACAGGCAGAGACATAAATATCGGTGGAACTCTTCTCTTTTTCCTGTCACTGTTACCGGAGATACATTGTTAGAGGTGACAATTTATGGCAATTTACACTGACCTAAAAATAGTGTTTTCTGTATTTGTTGACTGGCGTCTCGTAACATCCTATATCCAGGTACAATAGCCACAATATACAATATAACTAAATTGTAGATCATAGTTGAAAAGATAAGAAGCTATAGTGATTCTTAAAATTATTTTTTTCTGGGAAATACATGACTCCAAAAGAGTTCCATGAAAACTGCTTATATATAGAGATGAGCGAACCCGAGGTTCAGTGTTGTACTAAACACAGACTTTACAGAAAAACAGAGTTGGGGTATTTTACGTATGCTAACCACTCATATGAGCATCGCTGTGCTTGGGTACGCTCAGTGCTCAGCTCAGTGCGAGATGCTTGCAGTGTTTGAACAGTTCGCCATGGGGGTAACAACATCACGATCCAGAGCGGGTTACAGAGCGATGACTGAACCCACACTGGTGCCACCACTAAGACTAAAAGCTCAAGACTGATGGAAGGAATAAAGTTAACTTCCTTCTGGAGGTGGGCTCTCAGTGTGGTGGTCAGGCAGCTCTTAACATGCAAAATAACCCCATATCTCCAGGTTACTCACATTTTTTCACAAGACAGGTTCTCTTTAAACTGTAAAATAATCTCTGTTTTCAGTGTTGAGTAGGGTCATCTTACAGGGGTATTTAGCTGTCAAGCCGCCAGAGTTTTATCTTTAGTTTATATCTTTTATATATATTTACAGTATATATAAGACATTTCCCCAATGTAAGTAATAAACTTATTTTGCCTTTATAAATAATGATTGTTAAGGTTAGGTCTAGTGTTCGGAAAGGTATGGAAAGGAATTAATATAATAACCCACATTAATCTTTCCTCCTTCACTTAATTACCAACATGGTCCAGGCATCTTAATGGATGGGATATGCAGCACACAAAGTTACTGGTAGCTGAATTACAAGTTACTGGAAAAATCATTTACATGCCACTGACCCATTTATCTAATAGTGTAATTTTATCTCAAGTATGTCAGAGATACGTAATAATATACCAAGTGATATTTTCCCTGGTGTCGTAAAATTATCTTTCTTGATAAATTTGGGTCAATGAGCTGTCATACAAAATTATCAGTAAATGCAATTTTAAAATGTGCATCAGTTGGGAATGAAATGTTCTCTAGAACAGAAGTGAAAATATAAGAATACAATGGGAAAACCTTATTGATGCACATATAGTATGTTCATATTATGTGATATAAATAACTAACAAAAGATTAATGTTTTGTTAAGATTTTATATATATATACACCCGGCTTCCCTGAAATTAAGACACTTTCTTATATTTAGTTTTGCCCCGAAAAAAGCACTGGGTCTTATTTTCAGGGTGTGTCTTATTCTCGAGGAGACATGGTTGGGGGTAAGTTTACCCCCCACAAAAAGCAGACCCCTCCCTTCCCAGGATCGTCATACTTATCAACCCCGGGCATTTGTGTGGCTCCCAGATCTCCCTGTGATCTCCCAGCAAGTAGGCTGCACGCCTCCCCTGCATCTGGCCGACACACATACTTCAGATCACACACTCACACATCAGATAGTATACACTCATATACACACACACACACACACACACACACATCAGATTCCATATAATTCCTCCCTGTGATCTCTGTGCAGCATGCTGTCCTCCCCTGCATCTGGCTGACAGACATACATCAGAACACACACTCACACATCAGATAGTATACGCACACACGCACACACACACACACACACGATATTAACATAATTTCTCCCTGTGATCTCCGATGGGTGCTCCAGGCAGCTGGGCCTCACCTGCCTCCTGCCAACATTCATACATCAGAACACACACTCACACATCAGGTAGCATACATTCACACATCCGATCGCATACACTTACACACACAATATTGCACATACCTATACAATCGCGCACAAACACTCACAATATCCAGATACACTACGTGCTTCTGGCCATGTGATTCAGGTCCTGGAAGCTCACTGCACAGTGCATAGTGTCGCAGGTTCTTACGCGTGCCGAGAAGCAAGCGATATCGCTTGATGTGGTTAGTGTGTGTATGCGATCTGTAGTGTGTGTGTGTATGTGTGTGATCTGAAGTGTATGTATATGTGATCTGATGTGTGTGTTCTGCCACAGGACTTGGATGTGCTCCCCTGCTCCTGGTTGGCATCTGGTGAGTATGATCGGGGGGGTCTTTCTCTCTTCTTTCTTTAGGGGGTGTCTGCTGTCGATAATGAAGTGTCCTGCAGGATTCTTTAACTTTTTTACCACTGCACAAACACTTCATTATTGAACCGTGACTAGGTCTTATTTTCAGGGAAAGTCTTATATTTAAGCCTCCCTGAAAACCCCTGCTAGGTCTTATTTTCGGGCAGGTCTTATTTTCGTGGAAATATATATATAGCCCTCTTCAACTCCTGCCGATTACAACTCAAAAATATCTCCCGGATTCGTGCTTTCCTTAACCAAGAATCTGCAAAAACATTAGTGCATGCCCTCATCATCTCCCGCCTCGACTACTGCAACCTCCTGCTCTCTGGCCTCCCTTCCAACACTCTTGCACCCCTCCAATCTATCCTAATCTCTGCGGCCCGCCTAATCCACCTCTCCCCTCGCTACTCCCCAGCCTCGTCACTCTGCCAATCCCTTCACTGGCTTCCCATCA
The DNA here is from genome assembly GCF_048569485.1 of Anomaloglossus baeobatrachus. Classification (NCBI taxonomy): domain Eukaryota; kingdom Metazoa; phylum Chordata; class Amphibia; order Anura; family Aromobatidae; genus Anomaloglossus; species Anomaloglossus baeobatrachus. Next base: position 460,892,363 of record NC_134358.1, read on the forward strand.
CCCAATGACTCCAGTTCAAAACATTAACAAAGACATACAAAGCCATGCACATCCTGTCTCCCCCCTACATCTGTGACCTTGTCTCCCGGTACCTACATGCACGCAACCTCAGATCCTCACAAGATCTCCTTCTCTGCTCCTCTCTTATCTCCTCTTCCCACAATAGCATACAAGATTTCTCCCGTGCATCCCCCATACTCTGGAATGCTCTACCTCAGCACACCAGACTCTCACCTACCATGGAAAGCTTCAAGAGGAACCTCAAGACCCACCTCTTCCACCAAGCCTACAATCTACAATAGCCCTCAGTCAAGTAGACCACTACGCAACCAGCTCTGTCCTCACCTATTGTACCATCACCCATTCCCTGTAGACTGTGAGCCCTCGCGGGCAGGGTCCTCTCTCCTCCTATACCAATCTGTTTTGTACTGTTAATGATTGTTGTACGTATACCCTCTTTCACTTGTAAAGCGCCATGGAATAAATGGCGCTATAATAATAAATAATAATAATAATATACTATATATATATATATATATATATATATATATATACACACAGTATATACAGTAAATCAAACTACAAGAATATATAAAATAACTGTCCAGTTTTCATCCCCAAGAAGTGGAACGAGTTTTTTTTCTCACTTGTCCTCCATGTGCTGTCCATTTGCAATATGTTTTTACAGTAGCAGGTAGTAATAATTTACAAAACTGTTTACGGTTTCCCAGGTTGCAGAATCCCAATGTATCTGTAAAAGTCGGAATCCATACTGTAGCTTTCAATTTTTTTCTCACACTCATAGTATTAAGTGGGCCTCATCCAATAATTGGAGGGAAACCGTGCACGGTGCGATTTTTTTTCACGTAAAGATTGTGTCAGAAAAATTGCTCATCTTCATTCATTCTATTTTCACCCTAAAAATGGTCTTTTGAGCATCACTTCTCGTGGTCTCAAGGTCTGTATCAAATTGCACTTCACATGCTACAAAATGTATACAATGAATTTTGGAAGAGTAGAGAAGGACAATGCATAGCTTTAGCTTACCTGAAGTAATGCAACTGGTTTCTTCTGAGTTGTAGAAATTGAAAAAAGAATAAAACAAAACAAAAAACAATAATTTATTATTATATATATTTGTTTTTTGCCCTATAATCTAAGTACCAATATTGCACTTTTATCTTTTATTTTTTTTTAATAATCTAATTTCAGCATTATTATGGTTACATTATGTCAAAGTTTGGACCAGAGGCCACATCCAGCCCTCTTGCTGCGCAAGTCTGCCCCACGGACAGAGACAGGGAAAGGGATGAAAACAGTGGCCTGCAAGCCTCACCATGTGACTGACCTCCACTGCCCATCTGCTGCCCCTCGATTTCTCTGCTATCTGCATCCTTAGGATGTAGTAGCGGTAAACACATTGGTGAAGGAGTGACTAGTGGCTCTGTTTCCACCAATCACCATGTAAAACAGCAGATGTGATGATGCCACATCTTCGTGTCTGCTGCTGTGTGAAGGGTCAGTGCATCAGAACATCAGGGGCATGGGAGAGAGGTGAGAATCTGGTTGTTTTTCCATATGTGTATGGGGTGTTTGAACATAATGTGATAATTCAGCACCTTCATCTCATAAATACAGGATATTAGTAAAAAAGTCACATTTATTGGGGTATTTAAAAATGAAAAAATAAAGAATAAAATTGCATGTGGTAGACCAAGTCTACACGGTAAGAACTCAACAGGCTATTATTCATTACAACATTAAACTACAAAGACATATAAATGTGTTTCAAGAGCTAGAAGTGTTGAGACCAAAGAAAGAAATTACCCTATATTGAGTGGACGTGTCACATAAAAAATGTAACCCTTGCAGAGAATGCTTCAAATAAGTATATGTCACGATTCCTCTGTGCAGTGCATCTTGCATACTAGGAGATGCACTGCTGTGTTTTCCTGGGCCATTGAGCTGGCAGGTTGATTGACTGCACAGGATTCCATACTTGTCCTGGAGAGGTGCTGATTACTCAGGTGTTCCATCTTCCTGGTAATTGCTCTGTTTCTTTACTGAGCATGCTCTCCCAGAATATTGCCAGTCAAACATTCTGGTTCAGTTGTTGTGTCGTTGGCCTGTGTTCCTGCTAGTGTTCTGATCTATTGTTTCTTGACCCCGGACTGTTGTTTTGACTCCTCTCTGCCGGCTCCCTGTTCCTGTTGTGACTTCCTGGCTTTAACTCTCGTACCATTACCTAGCTATGTTTCAGTTTACTCCCTCAATCTACTACGTGTCGTCCTAGAATTTTGACCCCTGAATTCTGATCTGTGTACTCCCTGAATCAATACGTGTCGTCCTGTTAGCAGACCCCGGCTTTCCTGACTACTTTTCTGTTTGTACAACCCGTAATTAGTGACTGTATTACTGTATACATGAAAAGTGAGAGACACAGCGCTTAATTCCATGGTACTTAAAAAATATATATACTCATTTAAAAAAATTGAGATATAAAGGTATGAATTATGTGTCTTCATAGTGACAATGACTGAAAATAGCTGTTTATAAATTAACTGATATAGAGCTTAAAATTTATCCCGAGTCAAGAAAGCTCAGTTGGAGATAAAAGGACAAAGTCTGATAAGTATAGTAATTGAATAGTTTCAAATGCTGTTCTCATTGATACATAACCAATAATAAGCAACATGTTGTTGGATATATATTGACATTAGAAATATAAATATCAGTATTTATATTAATTTGGTATAACATACTGTAGATAACACCCATAAAAAAGAAAAAAATGTTCAATATATTTAAATTATAATTATGAGCGTTTCACAAAATCTATCTATACAATAGCTGGATGGAATGAATGACCCATGGAATTTTCTAATATGATTTTGAAAAACCATTTCTTTGTAACATATAAAAATATTTTTTATCTAGAAATATAAAGAACAGGGATTATATATCACCATAATAGCAATGTTCGGGAATGGTTTTAGATGGATTTAAATCTGAATCAAATACATTTAAATAGGTCTATTACAGATTGAAATATAATCTTAGTTGAAAAGTAATTAATTTGAAAGCCACCATGGATATAGATAGACTGCACGTTGCACAACATCAACATAGAGGCACAGACTTCAAATGATGTTCACCCTATAAAGAAACCGGAGTTATCAACATATGTTACTTATTATTGGTTATGTATGAATCTGAACAAGATCTTACACTATTCAATTATTATATAATCAAACTTTGTCCTTTTCTCTTCAATCGAGCTTTCTTTACTTGTGATAAATGTCAAGCTCTATACATTCAATTCATTTATAAACTGCTATTATCAGTCATTGTCACTATGAAGACACATGATTTATACTTTTATATCTCAAACTATTTAAATGTGTATACATGTTTACCATGTGAATTAAGCTCTGTGTCTCTCTCTTTTCATTCACTTATTTGAAGCATTCTCTGCAAGGGTTACAGTTTTAATTTGACATCTCCACTCAATCTAGGAGTTTCCTTTCTTTGGTCTTAACACTTTTTGCTCTTAAAATATATTTATATGTCTCTGTCAAATTATAGTTCAATGTTGCCATGAATAAGAGCCTGTTGAGCTCGAAATACGTAGACTTGGTCTACCACATGTGATTTTATATATATATCTTTTCATTTTTAAATATCGCAATAAATGTGATATTTTAATAACATCCTTGATATCTGAGCTGAAGGTACTGAATTACTACCCTGTATTCAAATTGCTTCTATCATCCAGAAAGTCTGTGCACCGCTTTGCTACATAACGGAACAGGATGGTGTACGGGATGTTTGCATGTGTTTGGGGCTCACATTGTATATAGAGGGGCTATGTGGGAAATCTCACTGTATATAGAGGGGATATGTGGGGGCTCATACTATATGATAGGGGCTGTCTGATGTCTCTTGATGTATTTAGGAGGCTATGTGGGGCTCATTCTGTATTTAGGAAGCTATATGGCAACTCATGCTGTATTTTTAGAGGCTATGCAGTGGTTCATGCTGTATTTAGGAGGCTGTTTTGCGCCTATATTGTATATAAGAAAGGATACGCGGGGGATCATATTGTATATGGAGAAGTTATGGGGTGCTCACAATGTATATAGAGGGACTATATGGGGACTCACACTGTTTATAGAGGGACTATGTAGGGCTCATACTTTAACCCCTTCACCACCCATAAGAGACTATGAGGGTCGCTCATACTGTATATAGGGGTTATGTGAAGGCTCATATTGTATGTATGGGGCTGTGTGTGGGCTTATACGGTATATAGAGCACGATGTGGGGCATTCATACTGTATATAGGGGGTTATTTGGAGGTTTATACCGTATGTAGGGGCTTGTGTGGAGACTGAAAAGTTATATAGGGGATGTCAGCATATTTCTGCTGAATATTAAGTCATACAATTAATATTATGAAAAAATAATTATAATTAATATGTTAATACTAATATTGAGCAGAATTAATTTAAGCCCACTGGTTCAACCTTCCACCAAAGTCAAGGTCTCTCATGCGGCCGCTCAGGAAAATTAATTGACCATCCGTGCTTTGCGCAAATTAATTTTTTATGTAATTCAATCCAAAGGAGAAATCATATCATCTACGGTACCTGCAACATTTTTATTCAGTCGTGCTTGTTGTCTCAACTGATAAGCTTCAAAATCAAAAGCTTGACCCATTTCAGTACCAGTATCATCTTCGATCCCATCAACAACCCTGTAAAGAGAATTATTATCATTTTACATACATGGAATTTATCTTATATTAATAACTTTTTAACCCCTTACAGACTTTGCGATATTTAATTTTGGTGCTTTTGTTTTTTCCTCCTTTTCTCCAAGAGCAATACATTTATTGTTTTTACATAACCATATGAAGCTTTTTTGTGGGATGAGTTGAAGCTTTGAACAATAACATTCATTTTACTATATAGAGTGTTGAACAACAGAAAAAAAAACAACTAAAAATTGGATGAATTTGCAAAAAAATCTCATCTTCACTGGTTTTTTGTGTTTAGTTTTTACATCATTGTGTGGTAAAAATGACCTGGCAACATGATTCTTTGAGTTAGTATGATTAAAGTGATATTAAACTTTTGATATTTTAGTGGTTAAAAAAATTGAGACCTTTGTTAAAAAATGGTTTATGCCACCATAATCTGAGTCCTGTAACTATTCTATTCTTTTTTCAATAGCATGTTTTTTTGCATGTAAATTTCATTCTTTTATTAATACCATTTTGCCTTACATATGATGTTTTGGTTGACTAGTTTGGCATTTTGATATTTTTTTTCCATTTCAGAGTTCACTGTTCAATATTTTTTAAAATTGTATTTATTGTTAAACTGACAATTACCCCTGAAGCCCAGCCACAGACTAAAGTTCATAGAAAATCTAACATGGTAAACTTGGGGTCTTCAGTAGGCCCCCAACTGCCATATCAACTAATTGGCAATTCGAGATCAGAAGTGATGGCTGCCATGTCAAAGCCTCTTAAAAGCCACTATGAAGCATGACTATGGAATTTAGAATGTTTAATTGTCGCAATCAGACCTAGCTCTGATCACTGCAGGTACTGATGGGTGCTGGCCATGTAACACAAAATCTAGTACAACCTCATTAAAATGAGATGGATAATAGGTGTGTAGACCCACAGGCCCACAGAGTCTGGGTTTACCCTGGAGTGAGATGACCATGTGACTAGTACATTGTTACTAGAACCTCTAGTGGTGAGGATAGATTTCAGCCACAGGTAGCCACCAGAGGCTACTCGAGGGTAATCCCCAGACCTGCAGCAGCTAGTGTCAAACTTTAGTCTAGGCCTTGAATCCCATATAAGTCTATGGGGTCCTGCACTTTAGTGTTACAAAATAGTGTTAGTGAGGGCTAAGGCATTTTGATACTCAGTGCAGATAAAGTAAACACCTGGAGGCTGAAACCTCTAGTTGTATGCTTTATCTTGGCCAAGTAGGAAAATACGAAGGACCCACTAAGAATTTTTCTATTTATTTAAATAAATAAATAAATAAAAAAATCGGTGTGGGATCCCCTCAAATTTTGATACCAGCCAAGATAAAGCAGACAGCTTTGGGCTGGTATTCTCAGGCTGGGGCAGCACAGAGTTATTGGGCCCTCCCCAGCCTAAAAATAGCAGCCAGCAGCCATCCCAGAAGTGGCACCTCCACTAGAAGCCCTTACCCTGGCACTTTCCTGGCTCATCCGACTGCCCTGGAGTCGTGTTAATAGGAATAATATAAGGGGTTAATGACACAATTCCCTAGAATACTAATGGGTAGGGGTCTATGACACCCTCTATTATTAATTGTTTAACTAAAAAAAATAAACACAAAACAAAAAAATCCCTTATTTTATTTTTTTTTAAAAACACCCTCTTTACCCAGTTTATTAATCTCCAAAACACCATTGCAGGTCTGATGTAATCCACACCATGACATTTCACGATGATCCCGACTCTGCTACATCCTGAGGTCACAGTGTGAGGTCACCTTTGAAAATGTGACCAATCAGTGCAGGCTGTGGGTAGGCTGTGGAACACAGTGACAAAGCCAAAGCTGTGACAGTTGTGATGTCATTGAGTTCTGAGGTCATAGCTGGCTTTTACAATGGTACCCCAGCTGTGGTGAACTCAGTGAACTCATCTGAGTTGAACTCATTGAACTCAATTCTAGATTAACGGATTAGATTAAGTGTGCACATTGAGTATTCGATGTCTAACAGAAAAATGCAACAAAACAAGTCAAAAATGCCTCACATTTTTTGTGTGTTTTTCTGCCAGGAGATGCAAATTTGGTGCAGAGATTTCTGCAGCCAAATGCTTAATGTGTGCACATAGCCTAATCTGGTAATCTGACATTGAGTTCAATGAGGTCACCTGAGCTGTGTTCAATGAATTCACCTGAGGTGAGTGTTTTTAAAAAATTAATGATTTTTCTGTGTTTTGTGTTTATTTCTCTTTATTTACACAATTAGAATTGGAGGTCTCATAGACCGTAACCCATAACCAATCCAAGGCTACATGGGACATGTAATTTTTTAACAAATTTCAGCTGCCATTAACCCCTTATATTGCACCAATTGCTACCGCTTCCGGGAAATCAAAAAGAGCTGGGTAAAGCGCTGGAATTTGGCTCATTTAATGGATACGCCAATTCTGGCGTGACTGTGGGCTTCTATTTTTAGGCTTAAGAGGGCCCAATAACCATGGGCTTTCCCTGCCAGAGAATACAAGCCCTGATTTTAGCAAAGAGAGATGAGCTAAGATCAGGAAGAGCATGCTAGCAAACAGAGGTTAACTAAAGGTCAGACACCTGTGTGGAGGGTGGAGCTGCTTGAAATATCGAGTGCTGGCAGGAGATTGGCTGTAGAACAAACACTTTGCAGGACACAGGGAATACAAATTTCTTTAGAGTCTAGCCATGCTGCCCTAGGAGAATACTTGCAGCTAGAGTCGAATGCAGCAAAGCTGGAAGAGCTCAGCAAGCTAGCCATGCACAGGATGACACCTGGAGTTAAAATGATGGTGCATATGAGCACAGCGGGTCACAGGCGTGACATTAAATTAAAAAGGACAAAGTATTTGGGATTTGTAAAAAATAGTCGTTTATGTTGAGATAGTTACATCAGCCCGACTACCAACTCCAACTCCTATTGATAGAATTAAGGAATGTACCATTGCCTGATATTTTACAAAAACTACAATGCTAAAGCATCAGACTTCTAATAATATACAGTAAAAATAAATAAATTAAAAAAATGACGTAGTGTCCCCCCCATATACCCAGCACAGATAATGCATATGGCTAAAGGCTGCAGTCCCCAGCCATGCATTTATCTTGGCTGTGTATCAAAATAACAGGAACAACATGCGGCTTTTTTTTAAATTATTTAAATAATTTAAAAACCGGTGTGCGGTCCTCCCAATTTTGTTAGCCAACCATGATAAGCCCAACTTGACTCAAACTTTAGCTAACTGGGAGAGTTCCATGAGCTAGCCAGCCATGATAAAGACCAACTTGACTCAAACTTTAGCCTGGACCTTGAACCCTATATAAGTCTAAGGGGACCTGAACTTTAGTGTTACAAAAAGGTGTGTGGTCCTCCCAATTTTGTTAGCCAGCCATGATAAAGCCTAACTTGACCCAAACTTTAGCCACCTGGGAGAGTTAAATGAATTAGCCAGCCATGATAAACCCAAATTGACCCAAACTTTAGCCTGAACCTTGAACACCATATAAGTCTATGTGGACCTGAACTTTAGTGTTACAAAATAGTGTTAGTAAGGGGTTGGTAAGCTTGGGGTTGGTATTCTCAGGCTGGGTAGACCCATGCTTATAGTTAGTAAGGGGTTTGTAAGCTTAGGGTTAGTATTCTCAGGCTGGGGAGACCCATGCTTATTGGGCCACCCCAGCCTAAAAATAGCAACTTGCAGCTGCCCAGGATTGTCATATCCATTAGATGTGACAATCCGGCCACTTTATATGCTCTTCCCAATTGCCCTGGTGCAGGGTAATGAAAGCTTAATAACAGCCCACAGCTGCCACTAAGCCCTAGATTAGAAATTGGAGGAATCTATGAGACCCCTCCATCACTAATCTGTAAGTGAAATGAACTAAACAGAAACATTCAAAAAATCATTTATTGGAAATAAAATTAAAAAATACTCTTTCAACAATTTATTAACCCGCAAAACACCCAGGTCTGACCTAATCCACACAAGTTCCCATGATGATTCCAGTTCTGCTAGCTACATCTGAAGGCACAGTGCACAACTAAAGAACAATAACCGGCCGCTGTGAGATTCAGGCAGAGACTTGAGCTTCAGGCAGAGACTGTTACCTGTGGTCAAAGGTGGGGTGCCATTGGAACCTCCAGCTGTGACTGCAAATAACTTGAGTGACATCACCGCTGATTGCTAAAGTTTAATCTCTTTTGTTGACCCAAAATTAGAAGTTTGACCACTATTTATAAAATTCTGTAGTATCATCTCATCAGGATATACCAACATCAATCAACAAAATTATCCCAATGAATGCTAGATAATCAATAAAATAAATATTTTTATTGGTGGCAACCTTAAAAACAACAATGACATAATACAAATTAAAACCTACATAAAATTCATCAGTAGGCAGGAAAACAAGGCATACAATAAATTATTTAAGGTATATGGGGACCAAAAATTAGTTTATACATTAACAGTCAATAATATTAGAATAATGATATGGTCCTTTATGCCTCATAACAGTAAAATACTAATGCAACCACATCATTAAACTACTCCCCTAGAAACCTTATACCAGACCTGTAGCCATATTAAGCATGCACAAGTTTTCCTGCCTCCCACTCCAACGCATGTTTCACACCGCTTCCCTCCCTGAGGAAGCGGTGTGAAACGTGCGTTGGAGTGGGAGGCACATTATTCTAATATTATTGACTGTTAATGTATAAACTAATTTTTGGTCCCCATATAACTTAAATAATTTATTGTATGCCTTGTTTTCCTGCCTACTGATGAATTTTATGTAGGTTTTAATTTGTATTGTGTCATTGTTGTTTTTAACGTTGCCACCAATAAAGATATTGATTTTATTGATTATCTAGCATTTATTGGGATAATTTTGTTGATTAAAGTTTAATCTCTACCTGAACGCAACAGTGGGTAGACATGTTATATGACCGCCCCCTGTGCCTTCAGATGTGGAAGAGCTAGAATTGCTGTGGGACCTCATGTGGATCACGTCAGACCTGAGGATTTGGGGATTAATAAAGGGGTGAAAGAGGGGTTTTTTTGTATTTTATTTCAAATAAAGGATTTTTTCAGTTTTTGTGTTTATTTCTTTTCACTTACAAATTAGTAATGGTTGGGGTCTCATGCACGCCTCATATTACTAATCTAGGACTTAGTGTCTGTATGCTGTTATTAACCCTTTAATACCCTGATATCCAATGCACCAGAGCAATCAGGAAGAGCCGGGCAAAGATCCAAGATTGTCACATCTAATGGATGTGACAATCCTGGGCGGCAGCAGGCTGCTATTTTTAGGCTGGTGGGGGTAATAAGTATGGGTCTCCTCATCCTGAGAATACCAGCCCCCAGCTGTCGGGCTTTATCATGGCTAAGTATCAAAATTGGGGGCATCACAAGCCATTTTTTTAATATTATATTTATAAAAAGTCTCATGCAGTTCCTCTTATTTTTATGCACAGCCAAGATATGCGCATGGCTGAGGGCTGCAGTCTGTAGCCGTAAGCTTTATCTGTGCTGCGTATCATAATACTGGGGGATCCTACAGCAATTTTTTTATTTATTTCGTTTTTCACCATGATAGTGACCTGAAGGCATGGTCTGTGATTGGTTGGAATCAGACATGCTGGGGACGTGTGTGTCTGCCACAGACACCAGGATTGTTAGTGGGCAGGGAAAGCAGTGAATATGGATGAACAATAATGAGTAGCCCCAGAATAAGAAAAAGCAGCAGCGAGAGCAGTTGTAGCCACGCCGGAGACTCGGTAATTACAGTGCCTTGCAAAAGTATTCGGCCCCCTTGAATTTTTCAACCTTTTCCCACATTTCAGGCTTCAAACATAAAGATAAAAAAAATTTATTTTATGGTGAAGAATCAACAACAAGCGGGACACAATTGTGAAAGTTAGCAATATTTATTGATTATTTTAAATTTTTGTAAAAAATAAAAAACTGAAAATTGGGGCGTGCAATATTATTCGTCCCCTTTAAGTTAATACTTTGTAACGCCAACTTTTGTTGCGATTACAGCTGCTAGTCGCTTGGGGTATGTGTCTATCAGTTTTGCACATTGAGAGACTGAAATTCTTGCCCATTTTTCCTTTGCAAACAGCTCGAACTCAGTGAAGTTGGATGGGGAGTGTTTGTAAACAGCAGTTTTCAGCTCTTTCCACAGATTCTCAATTGGATTCAGGTCTGGACTTTGACTTGGCCATTCTAACACCTGGATACGTCTATTTTTGAACCATTCCATTGTAGATTTTGCTTTATGTTTGGGATCATTGTCTTGTTGGAAGAAAAATCTCCATCCCAGTCTCAGGTCTTTTGCAGACTCCCATCAGGTTTTCTTCAAGAATGGTCCTGAATTTGTCTCCATCCATCTTCCCATCAATTTTAACCATATTCCCTGTCACTGCTGAAGCAAAGCAGGCCTAAACCATGATGCTGTCACCACACCACCATGTTTGACAGTGGGGATGGTGTGTTCAGGGTGATGAGTTGTATTGCTTTTATGCTAAACATATCGTTTTGCATTGTGCCCAAAAAGTTTGATTTTGGTTTTATCTGACCAGAGCATCTTCTTCCACATGTTTGATGTGTCTCCCAGGTGGCTTGTGCCAAATTTTAAATGATACTTTTTATGGATATCTTTGAGAAATGGCTTTCTCCTTGCCACTCTTCCATAAAGGCCATATTTGTGCAGTGTACGACTGATTGTTGTTCTATGGACAGACTCAGCTGTAGATCTCTGCAGTTCATCCAGAGTGATCATGGGCCTCTTGGCTACATCTCTGATCAGCCTTCTCCTTGTTTGACATGACATTTTTGAGGGACTGACGGGTCTTGATAGATTTGCAGTGGTATGATACTCCTTCCATTTCAATATGATCGCTTGCACAGTGTTTCTTGGAATGTGTAAAGTTTGGAAAATCTTTTTGCAACCAAATCGAGCTTTAAACTTCTCCACAACAGTATCACGGACCTGCCTGTTGTGTTCCTTGGTCTTCATGATGCTATCTGCACTTTAAACAGAACACTGAGACTATCACAGAGCAGATGCATTTATACGAAGACTTGATTACACACAGATGGATTATATTTATCATCATCAGTCATTTAGGACAACATTGGATCATTCAGAGGTCCTCAATGAACTTCTGGAGTGAGTTTGCAGCACTGAAAGTAAAGGGGCTGAATAATATTGCACGCCCCAATTTTTTTAGTTTTTTATATTTTTAAGAAAATTAAAATAAGCAATAAATATTGTTCCCCTTCATAATTGTGTCCCACTTGTTGTTGATTCTTCACCATAATTTTTTTTTTTATCTTTATGTTTGAAGCCTGAAATGTGTGAAAAGGTTGAAAAATTCAAGGAGGCTGAATACTTTCGCAAGGCACTGTATAATGTGCTTGCTTGATTCTTATTTTCTTTATTTTTTCTTTATTTTTTTTATTTCCCAAGTTGCCAGATCCGGATCATTAGCCGGGCCTGGCACCCGGATACTTTTAAACAGCGCGGATCCAGACTTTTACAGTTTGGGTCTGCCCATCACTTTTTACAACCACAAGCTCACTTAAAATATTTTAAATGTCATTCTCTTTCCTGGAGAAATTACTTTTACCTACAGTGTGTGCAAATTTATTAGACTAGTGAGTATTTGACCATATCATAATTTCTATGCAGATTTTCCAAGCTATACTGTATAAACTTGAACTTGAATGTTTATTGCATGAAGCATATCAGGTGATGTGTATTTGTATAATGAGGGAGGGTGTGACTTAAGGATATCAACACCCTTTATCAAGGAGTGTACATTTTATAGACCACTTGTTTTCCTCAGACAAAATTACCCAAAAATGTGATTTAACTCAGGCTGGCTTCACATAGATTTGCCTTTCTTTCCAGTCAGGGCTTTAGTCGGAACCTTCATAAAAAAGGAATGGGGTATATTCACCAATGGAGTCTAGACTATAATTATGTAGATGGAGTCACTATGTGCTTTATCATGCTTTCTTTTTTGCTGTATACATCTATTGGAGTTGGGCAATAAGATGTAAAATCATTATGTGAACCCAGCCTGACTTTGAAAAGTAAAAAATTGTTAAAAGTCTTACAGAGCGATGTAGCACTCTTCAGATTGGTAAGTTTTAGGTGTGATCACTGAACCAGGAAATATTTTTTCAAGTAGTCATAAGGGTTGCAAAAAATGTGTTTAGAAAAAAAGAGTTATATTAACTGACAAAGCTTTGAGAAGAATGAAATGTGAAGCCACTGGGAACTCATCATCGTCTAGTGCTTTCATATTCCATAAACGCAACCTCTCTGAAGAGTCCAGGAGTACAAGGTGTTCATTGCTCAGATACATGGCTGAGGTAAGGAAGACTGAAAACAAACCACCATTGAACAAATGTCAAGACTGGTCCAAGACATATCTGAAGACATTTTTCAAATATTTTATGGACTAATGAAATTAGAGTGACTCTTAGTGAACCAGTTGGATTGGTCCATGCCTGTATCAGTAGCTGGTCTTGACCGCCACTTTGATTTAAATGCCAGCAAGATGGAAGTATAGTACTTCTACAAGTTGTATTATTATAGAAAAGCTAGTTGGACCATTTTAGGTTCAATATAGACTGAAAAATAACTCCAAATCCTACCGCCAGTTTAGCCAGTAAAGACTTTGAACGTACAAGAATTATCTATTGCTCTCATTCCTCACCTGACCTAAACACTATTGAGAATTTGTGAGTGTTTACTAAATGGGAAACGTACAGTGAAGATTGTAGTTAATGGTGCCAAAAAAGTTGAGACTCCATGGATGGAAGACCTATTGCTGTTATTGAAAAAAAAAAAGGCTGGCAATATTGGTCACTAATATTTTTTTGTGACATTTCAGAAATGTATTTTGTACACTTTGAGTTGTTTTATTATCCTCCCTTAAACAGATAATAAATTTGCTTGCATACATATTGTCCTAAAAAATACAAAGCCTCACTTTAAAGGCCCCGTTACACACAACGATGTATCTAACGATATATCGCCGGGGTCACGGATTCCGTGACGCACATCCAGCATCGTTAGCGACGTTGTTGCGTTTGACACCAACGAGCGACTGTTAACAATGGAAAATACTCACCAAATCGTCCATCGTTGACACGTCATTCATTTTCAAAAAATCGTTGACTGTTGAGGACGCAGGTTATTCGTCGTTCTTGTGGCAGCACACATTGCTATGTGTGACACCTCAGAAACAATGAACTACAGCTTACCTGAGGCCACCGGCAATAAGGAAGGAAGGAGGTCGGCGGGATGTTACGGCCGCTCATCTCCGCCCCTCCACTTCTATTGGGCGGCCGCTTAGTGACTCCGCTGTGACGCCGCATGAACCGCCCCCTTAGAAAGGAGGCGATTCGCCGGCCACAGCGACGTCGCTAGGCAGGTAAGTCTGTGTGACCGGTACTAGCGATGTTGTCCACCACGGGCAGTGATTTGCCCGTGACGCACAAAATACAGGGGTGGGTGCTTTCAACAGCGACATTGCTAGCGATGTCGCAGCGTGTAAAGTAGGCTTTAATTTCATAAATTTTATGGTTTCAGGTTATTAAATCTTTGAATTATAAAATTAATTATCAAAAATTCTAATTGGTTAACAATTGTGCACAGAGTATATTGGATATATTTTGGTGGTTTAGAAACAGTGATATAGAAAAACACTTTTTTTTAGTTTAGCTTTTTATATTTATGCTTTTTATGCATTTTATTATGTGTATTTTTTTAAATTCTTAATTAGACTGTTCACAAATTCTAAAAATACCTTTGGGGATGGGGCATTTTAACATATACATTCTTTTTATGTTCTGTCAAGTTAGCTATAAGGGAACTGCCACTGCCGAGCTGAAAAACAGAGCTATTTCCTAGAACCCAACAGTTTCTGTTTTCTCCATACACCATCATATGTTCACTGGGCTTAGAGGAAGAAGCAGGGTAAAGGCCCCATTACACTCAGCGATATCGTTAGTGATATCGCTAGCAAGCGTACCCGCCCCCGTCGTTTGTTCGTCAAGGGCAAATCATTGCCCGTGGTGCACAAAACTGTTTGGAGCTGTCACACGGACTTACATGCTTAGCGATGTCGCTGTTCCTGGCGAACCGCCTCCTTTCTAAGGGGGCGGTTCGTGCAGCATCACAGCTAGAGATGAGCGAACCTCTGAAGGCTCGAGTTCGGTTCATCGAACGGAGGCCCCGTTCGACGAATGTTCGACGAAGCGTTTGACGAATCTCTCGAACCCCATTGAAGACAATGGGAGGCAAACTCAAACACATAAAAACACATAGAAAACACCTTCAAAGGTGTCCAAAAGGTGACAAACAACTCCCAAGACACCATAAACACATGGGAAAGTGACAAGGACATATACTCATGCGAAAACAAAACAGCTGGATGAGGATAAAGAGGAGGAGACACAGATATAGGCATGTCATGCCCTTCTAAAATCATGTAAAACACATCAAGGGTACTCCAAGCTGAGTCTCCCTTTTTTCCAAAAATTGGGCCCCACAGGCACTACTTCAGTGGCATCACTTGTGCCCCAGTTGCAAACTTGACAGGTAGATTTGCATCAAGCACAGTCAAAAATACGCCAGCCTTAACTGTTCCCAGGATGACACCAGGGTAGGTAGCAAAGTCTTTGCTGAACCATGACTTGTTCATCTTGGCTGATTTTTAAAAATACCACAAGGGGACTCCAAGCAGAGTCTCCCTTTTTTCCAAAATTTGGGCCTCACAGACACCCCTTCAGTGGCATCACTTGTGCCCCAGTTGCAAACTTGACAGGTAGATTTGCATCAAGCACAGTCAAAAATACGCCAGCCTTAACTGTTCCCAGGATGACACCGAGGTAGGTAGCAAAGTCTTTGCTGAACCATGACTTGTTCATCTTGGCTCATTTTAAAAACACCGCAAGGGGACTCCAAGCAGAGTCTCCCTTTTTTCCAAAAATTGGGCCCCACACACAACACTTCAGTGGCATTACTTGTGCCCCAGTTGCAAACATGACAGGTAGATTTGCATGAAGCACAGTCAAAAATACGCCAGCCTTATTGTCACCAGGATGACACCGGGGTAGGTAGCAAAGTCTTTGCTGAAACATGACTTGTTCATCTTGGCTGATTTTTAAAAACACCGCAAGGGGACTCCAAGCAGAGTGTTACGGGGGGCTGTCTGATAATAACACCTAAAGGAATATCAGACAGTCAGGGTCCACCATGCAAAGACTTAGTAAATAAGGCAATTCCTCCCTTACTTGGAGGGTGTATGGAATGGTCTCTGTTAATGATCACAGAGACAAAAGCAGTGAGTGTGAAATGGCACCCACCCAGGTCCATTCCTCTAGTGGTGCCAGGAGACGGAGAGCAGCGTAAGCCGCACAAAGCTCCTACCTGCGTTCGCTCCACTAGTGTGCGAGGACACGAACCACTAGATATGGCACCTGCCTAGGTCCGCTCTTCTAGTGGTGCAAAAGAGACGGACAGCAGCGTAAGCCGCACAAAGCTCCTACCTGCGTTCGCTCCACTAGTGTGCGAGGACACGAACAACTAGATATGGCACCTGCCTAGGTCCGCTCTTCTAGTGGTGCAAAAGAGACAGACAGCAGCATAAGCCGCACAAAGCTCCTACCTCTGTTCGCTCCCCTAGTGTGCGAGGATACGAACAACTGCCAGACGCAGTATAAGGAACGTTACCCTAGCGGCAACGTCCACCTACGAGTAGAATCACAAGGCCCAGCCGGACCATGTGCCTCAGGCACCTGCCTATGTCCGCTCCCCTTAGAGGTAAGGATACGGACTGCAGCCGAAGCCGTAAGGTATAAGAACGCTACCCTGCCGGTAGCGCTCACCTAGCATAGACAGAGAGATGCCTAGAGGAACGTGCACAGAGCGTCTACTCTCATGCATGAACCAAGAGGACTGAGCGCCGTGCGGCGTGCGTCAGGGTCTTATATAGACTCTGTGCCTCATCCAAGATGGAGGACACCAGAGCCATTCCACTGCCAGAACGACAGGAATGACGTCACGCTGGCCTATCACCGAGCAAAGTGTCACAAGCACATGACCAGCGACCAATCGGCATAGAAGGTGTTACGAACCGGCGCCGCCATAGCCGCAAGCAGCATGCTGCGGTTCCTGTTGCGCCCAGGCGCCGGCTGCCGTTCTTGGCCGTGCCTCGGGTCATCCAGTTGGCTGTTCCTTCCACCACGTCTAAGTGTGGAGAGGTGGCTAGTGCGCATGCGTGCGCCGATTTACCCCAGCCAGAGTCTAAGTCCGGTGTTTTGCCTAGTGAGCATGCTCAGCCTGTTTGTGTTATGTCTGAGACTAAGTCCTCAGTTCAGGCTACTGAGCATGCTCCCACAATTAACCCTAACAGCCTCTTTGCACAGGTACTTGGACTTTGTGCTGTGTCTAAGTTCTGGGATGTGCCTACTGAGCATGCTCAAACTGATAGTCTGCTTTCTAAGCCTGTGGCTCAGGCTACTGAGCATGCTCAGGCACTTAGTGCATCAGAGGCTAGGTCCGGTAAGGACCTCACTGAGCATGTCCGTGCGGTGGCAGGCCCTGATAGGGCAGAGGGTGTCAGGTGTCCTGATGACGTGGCAACTCTGGACTGGCTCGCAGAGGCCAGCCCCTATGATCTGGCACCTCAGTATTGGTCGTCAGACGATGACTGGTGAAGTGTTTGGGGCGTGGCTGCCATGAGGTCATCAATGACATGGCGGTTCCGGATAGGTCGCATGTGACGTCACTGATGACATGGCACTCTGCTATTGGACCTTGGTGGTTCCACCCTGGGTTTGGGGCGGACCCAGGTTATAAAAGGGGCTGGAGACAACATGGAGGTGCGCAGTCTACACTTTTGCTCAGTCAGAGCACACCTCCATGTTAGAGCCTCATTGCGGCATAAGCCTATGTTGGGAAGCGGTAGGTAGGGTTAGGCGAACGGTGCCTGTCTCGCCAAGATTCGTGGCTCGGCACATCAGGGTCAGGCGCTGTGCTTCCCTCCTGCCGTTCCAGTCTTGCTATAGCAGCCCAGTGGCGTTAACTGGGCTGCGGCTGCTGTGCTTCCTGTCCGATTGTGCCCCCTACGCACACGGACAACGCACCTGCTGCGCCACCTGTCTGATTGTGCCCCCTACGCACACGGACAACGCACCTGCTGCGCCACCTGTCTGATTGTGCCCCCTACGCACACGGACAACGCACCTGCTGCGCCACCTGTCCGATTGTGCCCCCTACGCGCACGGACAGCGTACTCCAGGACCCCTGTGGAGTTAACAGGGTGTTCCTTATTTTCCTCGGCTTCTCGGTCAACGCTACTGGTGTACCCATCTGGCCTGACGTGTCCTACACACACGTGGCCAGTCGAGAGGTGGCCAGAAACGCTAATCGGAGGATCGCTCGGCCTGACGTGTCCTACACACGTGGCCGACAGGGCGCTTTCGTGGCGGTCTTCCGGTCAACGCTACCTGGTTACCACCCGGCCTGACGTGTTTCCTGCACACGTGGTTGGTGTAGCGCTAGGTGTACCAAAACGCTAATCGGGTTGTCGTCCGGTCTGACGTGTCCCAACACACGTGACCGGTTCCCAGAGTTCCTGGGTTATCTCAGAGCCATCCAGCTCTATAGTCTCCGCCTAACCCTCAGGTGCCAGCAGCTCCATTGTCATCTGGAGCACGGTGGGCCCCGACTGGCGATTAGGATATATACCCCCTGTTCCTAATCTGCCGGTCCCCCCGTAACAGAAGGTGTCAGAGACATGTGACCACGTGTCACAAGCACATGACCAGCGACCAATCGGCATAGAAGGTGTCAGAGACATGTGACCTCGTGTCAGCGATGATGTCACCCGCACATGTGCAATGGCTCCAAGATAGGACTTAGTCTCCAGCGCTTGCACATGTGCAGTAGCAAGAAATCTGGCCATAGTCTCCAGTGCTCGCACATGTGCAGTAGCAAGAAATCTGGACATAGACTCCAGTGCCACAGCAACCGTAACAGTACCTCCCCCTCAAGGGCCCCCCTCCCGGCGACGCAGGTAATCGGCAACTACGTCGGGAGCATGGACAGCCTCCTCAGGCTCCCAAGAGCGATGTTCCGGGCTGTAGCCCTCCCAATCTATCAAGAAGAACCTGCACCCTCTAACCATCTTAGAACCAACTATGGCTCGTACCTCATAGCTAGAGCAAGAGGAATCAGAGGCAGGAGAGTGCACTTCATGAGCGTGAGGTAAAATTGCCGGCTTTAGCAGTGAAACATGGAATTTGTCATGGATCCTAAGATGGACGGGTAACTTCAATTGGTAGACTACAGGATTTACCTGTTGAATAACCTCATAAGGACCAAGGAAGCGAGGAGCAAATTTGTCAGAGCTCACTCTAAGTTTCACGTGTTTTGCAGAGAGCCACACAAAGTCCCCTGGAGAAAAGACAGGAGCCGGGCGACGAAACCGATCGGAGACCGTCTTCATACGGTCCTTAGCTGCTTGGATCGACTCTTGAGTCCGATCCCAAACCTCTCTGGCATTAGTTGCCCAGTCGGCCACAAGAGGAGGAGGTGCAGCAGCGGGAAACGGTACCGGTACCCTAGGGTGTTGCCCATTATTGAGTACGAACGGTGTCTGCCCAGTGGCCTCAGCCAGCGAATTGTTAAGGGCAAATTCTGCCCAGGGTAGGAGGGAGGACCAGTTATCGTGGTTCTCAGCAACAAAGTGTCGAAGGTATATAATCATGGATTGATTGGTGCGCTCAACCAAACCATTGGTCTCCGAATGGTATGCCGAAGAGAGATTCAACTCAATTTGCAGAAGGCTACAAAGATCTCGCCAGAAACGGGAAGCAAATTGTGGGCCTCTATCACAAATGATACGATCTGGCATCCCGTGAAGCCTAAAGACATGCTTGAGGAATAGCTTGGCTAGTACCCTGGAAGATGGGATTCTCGATAACGGTACAAGATGAACCATCCGGGAGAAATGGTCCGTAATGACCCACACAAATCTATGTCCCTGTGAACATGGAAGATCATCCACAAAGTCCATGCCTACCACGTCCCATGGTCTATCTGGCACTGGTAAAAGATGCAAGAGCCCAGCCGGTCTCTGCCGTAACGGACGGTTGCGAGCACACGAGTAGCAGGAACCAACATATCTCTTGACGTGGCTGGCTAAGTGTGGCCACCAATACCACCTCTCGAGTAACTCTCGTGTCCGTCTAATACCAAAATGCCCACCCACCTTTGGGGTGTGGGCCCACGACAGTATATCATTCTGTCGATCCGGCGGAACAAAGGTCTTGCCCGGTGGGATTTGGTCTAATGTCACAGGGGAGAGCGTATGAAAAACCCTGGAGGGAAGGATAAGACAAGGTTCGTCAATCTCTTCCTGGGTAGAAACCATAGAGCGAGACAGGGCGTCTGCCTTGTTATTCTTACTCCCAGACAGATAGTTGATGGAGAAGTGAAAGCGGGAGAAAAACAAGGACCAGCGGGCTTGGCGAGGATTCAGACGCTGAGCGGTTTGTAAGTACATCAGATTCTTATGGTCTGTATAGACCTGGAAAGGATGTTTCGCTCCTTCCAGCAAGTGACGCCACTCCTCCAAGGCTAATCTCAGGGCGAACAGTTCCCTATCCCCAATGGTATAGTTTCTCTCTGCCGGTGAAAAGGTTTTAGCAAAGAAGAAACACGGCCTTTTTCTACCTGCACCGTTCTTTTGATACAAGACCGCACCAGCACCCACTGAAGAGGCATCAACCTCCAAGAGGAAGGGCTTATTCTCATCGGGTCTTTGAAGAACGGGAGCAGTTGAAAAGTGTCTTTTTACTGCCTCAAAAGCCTGGGATGTCTCAGTAGACCAGACTTTTGGATTAGCACCTTTCTTAGTCAAGGCCACCAAAGGGGCCACCAAAGTAGAGAAATGGGGTATGAACTGCCTGTAATAATTTATGAATCCTAAGAAGCGTTGCACCGCCTTCAAGGAATGAGGTTCAGACCATTCCAGGACAGCAGAGAGCTTCGCAGGATCCATAGCCAGACCCTCTTGTGAGATAATGTAGCCCAAAAAAGGCAAGGATGACTGCTCGAATACACATTTTTCGAGTTTAGCAAACAAAGAGTGCTCCCTTAAATGGGAAAGGACACGAACGACATCCTGACGATGAGTCTCCAGATCAGGAGAAAAAATCAGGATGTCGTCCAGATACACCACGACGGAGGATAACAGTAAATCCCTGAACACATCGTTTACAAAGTCCTGAAATACTGCGGGTGCATTACATAAACCAAAAGGCATGACGAGGTATTCATAGTGACTGTCTCGGGTGTTAAAAGCGGTCTTCCATTCGTCACCCTCTCAAATTCGTACCAAGTTATACGCACCCCGCAGATCCAACTTCGTAAAAACCTGAGCTCCCCTCAGTCTGTCAAAGAGCTCCGAAATGAAAAGTAACGGGTATTTGTTCTTTATCGTGATTGCGTTGAGACCCCTGTAATCTATGCAGGGACGCAAATCACCCTCTTTCTTCCGAACAAAGAAAAACCCAGCGTCCGCGGGAGAGACAGACTTCCGAATGAACCCCTTCTCTAAACTCTCTCTTATATAGGTCGACATGGCCTCAGACTCAGGTATTGACAGGGGGTAAACCCTGCCCTTAGGCGGAACCGAACCTGGGATAA
Source organism: Anomaloglossus baeobatrachus (assembly GCF_048569485.1). Lineage (NCBI taxonomy): Eukaryota > Metazoa > Chordata > Amphibia > Anura > Aromobatidae > Anomaloglossus > Anomaloglossus baeobatrachus. The sequence goes on from NC_134358.1 coordinate 460,913,893, forward strand.
GGTCTATGGCACAGTCATACGGCCTATGGGGTGGAAGAACCTCAGCACCCTGTTTGGAGAACACGTCAGCGAAATCCAAATAGGGTGTAGGTATGGGAGAGAGATCAGTTGATGCAACCGCCACGACCTTAGGTGGTAAGGGAAGACATCGGGACTGACATTTCGAACCCCAACTAATAATGCTGTCGGACTCCCAGTCAATTAGAGGAGCATGGGTCCGAAGCCATGGGAGACCCAGAAGAACGTCGTCTATACCCTCAGGCAAAACAAGAAAAGAAATCTCCTCTATGTGACCCTGAGACAGGGAAAGGCGCAAGGGAACTGTCCTCAATGTAATGGAGTCAGACAACATAGTCCCATTAACAACACGGACAGGAATAGGCGCCTCTAACATGATAGAGGGAATATTGTGTCTCTTTACAAATCCTTAGGACACAAAAGTCCCGTCAGCTCCGGAATCCACAAAAGCCATAATAGGCCATGTATTCTCAGAGAATGAGAGCTGACCTGGGATACTACACTTAGAGGGTGCAGAAGACGTCTCTAGTAACCCCCCTCTAATGGTTACTAGGCCTGGGAGTTTCCCTGATGGCTAGGACACTTGTTGGCATAGTGCCCAGCCTGACGACATACGTAACATATAGGAGGACCAGACTTGCGTAGTCTGGAGGACGTATGACCTAACTCCATAGGAGTGGGAGATGTTTCAGATGCTGAGGAAGATGGTAGTGGACCCTCAACAACTGGAATAGCCCGAAGCTTAGGGCGTGAGGAAGAGACCTCGAGTCTACGTTCCCTATGGCGTACGTCGATCCTCGTTGCTACTGTGATCAAGTCCTCCAGAGAAGCAGGGACCTCACGAGTAGCAAGAGCATCCTTGACATAGCCTGCCAACCCTCTCCAGAAGAAAGGAATCAACACCTTCTCTGGCCAATCTAGTTCTGCCACCAGAGTTCTAAAAGCAATGGCATAAGAACTAGTGGATAACGAACCCTGAGACAGATCTAACAGTCTCAGAGCCGCATCATGGCTAACCTGCGGACCCATGAATACCGCCTTAAGAGCATCAAGAAAGTCTTGATGTCTCAGAGTAACCACATCAGAGCGCTCCCATAGGGGAGTCGCCCATTCTAAGGCTTTGTCCTGAAGTAAGGAGATGATAAAGCCTACTTTATGGACCTCTCCATAGAGAAGCGAGAAGAGTTGACCTCTAGGTGTATCTGACACTGACTAATGAAACCACGACATGATCTGGCATCGCCAGAATATCTGTTTGGCAGAGCAAGTCGAGGATCATGTGCAGATGTCACCATGGTCTGAGGTTTATCCTCTATACTCTTGAGCCGCGACTCAAGTACTTGTATGTAACGGTGTAACTGCTGATATTCTGCCATAACTGCCAGACCCTTGGCTCAGTCCTAATGTTACGGGGGGCTGTCTGATAATAACACCTAAAGGAATATCAGGCAGTCAGGGTCCACCGTGCAAAGACTCTGCTGCAGACTATGGCAGAGTGCAATACCTCTGTTAAACTCACAGAGGAATATAATTAGTAAATAAGGCAATTCCTCCCTTACTTGGAGGGTGTGTGGAATGGTCTCTGTTAATGATCACAGAGACAAAAGCAGTGAGTGTGAAATGGCACCCACCCAGGTCCGTTCCTCTAGTGTTGCCAGGAGACGGACAGCTGCGTAAGCCGCACAAAGCTCCTACCTGCGTTCGCTCCACTAGTGTGCGAGGACATGAACCACTAGATATGGCACCTGCCTAGGTCCGCTCTTCTAGTGGTGCAAAAGAGACGGACAGCAGCGTAAGCCGCACAAAGCTCCTACCTGCGTTCGCTCCACTAGTGTGCGAGGACACGAACCACTAGATATGGCACCTGCCTAGGTCCACTCTTCTAGTGGTGCAAAAGAGACAGACAGCATCATAAGCCGCACAAAGCTCCTACCTCTGTTCGCTCCCCTAGTGTGCGAGGATACGAACAACTGCCAGACGCAGTATAAGGAACGTTACCCTAGCGGCAACATCCACATACGAATAGAATCACAAGGCCTAGCCGGACCATGTGCCTCAGGCACCTGCCTATGTCCGCTCCCCTAAGAGGTAAGGATACGGACTGCAGCCGAAGCTGTAAGGTATAAGAACGCTACCCTGCCGGTAGCGCTCACCTAGCATAGACAGAGAGATGCCTAGAGGAACGTGCACAGAGCGTCTACTCTCATGCATGAACCAAGAGGACTGAGCGCCGTGCGGCGTGCGTCAGGGTCTTATATAGACTCTGTGCCTCATCCAAGATGGAGGACACCAGAGCCAATCCGCTGCCAGAACGACAGGAATGACGTCACGCTGGCCTATCACCGAGCAAAGCGTCACAAGCACATGACCAGTGACCAATCGGCATAGAAGGTGTCAGAGACATGTGACCACGTGTCACAAGCACATGACCAGCGGCCAATCGGTATAGAAGGTGTCAGAGACATGTGACCTCGTGTCAGCGATGATGTCATCCGCACATGTGCAATGGCTCCAAGATAGGACTTAGTCTCCAGCGCTTGCACATGTGCAGTAGTAAGAAATCTGGATATAGTCTCCAGTGCTCGCACATGTGCAGTAGCAAGAAATATGGAAATAGACTCCAGTGCCACAGCAACCGTAACACAGAGTCTCCCTTTTTATGAAAAATTGGGCCTCACAGGCACCACTTCAGTGGCATCACTTGGGCCCCGGTTGCAAACTTGACAAATAGATTTGCATCAAGCACAGTCAAAAATACGCCAGCCTTAACTGTCCCAAGAATGACACCGGGTTAGGTAGCAAAGTTTTTGCTGAATCATGACTTGTTCATCTTGGCTCATTTTTAAAAACACCGCAAGGGGACTCCAAGCAGAGTTTCCCTTTTTTCCAAAAATTGGGCCCCACAGACACCACTTCAGTGGCATCACTTGTGCTCCAGTTGCAAACTTGACAGGTAGATTTGCATGAAGCACATTCCAAAATACGTCAGCCTTTACTCTCCCCAGGATAACACAGGGGTAGTAAAGAACTTGCGGATCCTTTACTTGTTTATCTTGATGAACGTCAGTCTGCCCACATTGTCACTGGACAGGTGCGTGTGCTTATCTGTCAGCACACATCCAGCAGCACTGAAGACACATTCAGAGACAACGCTGGCTGCGGGACACGACAAGATCTCCAAGACGTAAGTGGCACGCTTAGGCCATTTTTCAAGATTTGAAGCCCAAAATGAGCAAGGCTCCAGTTACAAAGTCATGGCATTGATGTTCATTTGGAGATACTCCTGTATCATCCTCTGCAGCCGTTGACTATGTGTCAGACTTCTTGTCTCTTGTGGCCTTGCAAAGGATGGTCTAAAAAAATTATGAAATGATTCCATAAAATTGCTGATACCAGCACAAGATACGGTGTTGCTGGTACGGTTTGACTGATAATGACGAGACAGTCCCATGCTTGGCAAGTTACAACTGGGAGATTCACTCCGTGCACCACTGGTGTTTGGTGGAAAAGCCAAGCTAAGATTGAGTAATAGCTTCTGCTGATACACCTGCATACGTGCGTCCCTTTATATGGCTGGAATTATTTTGCCAAATTTGGACTTGTAACGGGGATCTAATAATGTGGCAACCTAGTAGTCATCATTACTTCTGTTGTAGGTAGTGCAGCAAGAAGGCGCTTATGTGTCTTGCGCATCCATGCAGACCAAGTCCTCGCTGTGTTTGTGGCGGCAAGGTGATAACCGTGCTTTCTTCCTCTGACATCTCCCCCCAACCTCGTTCAACCGAAATTTGACCGAGGTCTCCCTCATCTGCTGAGTCTTCCATGTTCATCGAGAGTTCATCCTCCATTTCTTTCTGGTCTCCTGCACCTTCCTCAACATTTTGGCTGCTACCATGCGCCCTTTTTAATCCCTCTTCCCCACCATCCCATGCCTGCCGCCTTGGTGATGCTGAACATCTGGCCTTGTAGATGTTGGTATTCTTTGCGCATATGAATCCTCCTGTACTTCCTCACCTTCCTCTTGTCCTACCCTCTGACTCCGAATAGTGTTTAGCGTGTGCTCCAGCATGTAAATGACTGTAATTGTCATGCTGATAATGGCATTGTCAATGCTAAACATATTCGTCACCATGTCAAAACTGTGCAGAAGGCTGCATAGGTCCCTGATCTGAGACTACTCCAGCAGTGTGATCTGACCCACCTCTGCATCTCATTGGCCCAGGCTATATGTCATAACGTATTGCACCAGGGCTCGGCGGTGCTGCCACAGTCGCTGCAACATGTGGAGAGTCGAATTCCTGCGTGTTGGCATATCGCATTTCAGTTGATCAACCGGCAGGCTGAATGACTTCTGGAGCAATGCAAGTCAGTCAGCTGCGGCGGTTGAACGGCGGAAGTGAGCAAGAGTGACCGTGCCCTGTGCAGAAGCACATCTAGGTCGGGATAGTGGGTTAAAAATTGCTGGACAACAAGGTTCAACACGTGAGCCATACAAGGCAGATGTGTCACCTTGCCCCGGCATAGGGCCGCACCCAGGTTTGCAGCATTGTTGCACACAGCCTTCCCTGGCTGCAGGTTGATTGGAGACAACCATTTAGTAAACTCGCTCGCAAGAGCTGACCACAACTCCTCAGCTGTGTGACTCTTATTTCCAAGACATTTCAAGGTAAAGATCGCCTGATGCCGTTGAGCTCTGCTGCCAGCATAGTAAGGAGGTGTGCGGGATTCCTTGTGCGCAGTTACAACGTGGGTGGCCTGACCAGGCAGGCTTGGGGTGGAGGTGGAGGACCCAGACGAGGTTGAGGGGGCAGAAGCAGTGGAGGAACTTCGACATACAGAGGATTGACGCACAAGTTGTGGGGACGGCAAGACTTGTTCAGCAGATGCTTCTCCATCTCTCACCATAGTTATCCAGTGCCCAGTCAGTGACATGTAACGCCCCTGTCCATGCTTACTGGTCCAAGTATTTGTGGTGAAATGCACCCTGTCACACACAGAGTTTCTCAAGGAAGCGATGATGTTGTGTGCGACATGCTGGTGTAGCGCAGGCACACCTTTCTTGGCGACTGGGCATCTGGTACTGGAGCACTGCAACTAACATAAGGTCTCAAAAATCCTCTGTGTCCACCAGGCGGAAAAGCAGCATTTCGGTAGCCAAGAGCTTACAGAGAGATAAAGTCAAGCTCTTAGCTTTGTCATGGCTCGGAGGAAATGGCCTTTTATTTGTTCACATCTGAGGGACCGAGATCTGGCTGCTATGTGGAGACGGTGTTGAGTAGGGAGACCCTGGAAAACTGCAGGTCTGTGAGGAAAGTGCAGGAGGAGACATGATGTTGCCTTCATCCAAAGTTGGTGCTCTTGATGTCTGAGAGAGCTCTACACCAGCACTTGTTTCCCCTTCCAAAACAACTGACGACCTGCCAAGCAAACTGCCTGTTGCGGTTAAAGAGTTGGAAGGTCTGCATGGAAAAACATGTGTGACAGCTGTCCACACAGTCATAGAGGATGAGGAGCGCGCAGATGCACTTGAAGGGGCAGACGGTGGTTGGCCCGCTCCGCTAGTCCGCATTGCAGCATGGTGAGCTTCCCACTGGGACTTATGCTTGTTATTCATGTGATGATTCATGGAAGAAGTTGTCAAACTAGTGAGGTTTTGGCCTCTACTTATAGATTGGCGACAAATCTTACAGATCACATGATTTGGGAGATCCTTTGCAATGTCAAAAAAGACCAGGCTAGGCAAAGCTTAGAGCCCATGCGACCTGCTGAGCCACCCCGACTTGTGCTCAGAAGCAGAGTTGTGGCTGAGGATCCTGTTGTTGACGTGTTTCCAGTACTCCGACTCTGTCCAGGAAGGCGCAAGGTAACTTCGCCATCAGTCGCATCCTCCTCCACCGCCTCTGGTGACCTCCTCGAGTGCCTGACTGTGGGTTGACAGTAAGTGGGGTCTAGAACTTTATCATCAAGCGTTGTGTTTGCACTCCCCTCGCCCTCAGACCTAACCTCTTCCTGCCCTGACTGAATAGTTAAGTTGTTATCCCAATCAGGTATCTGCGTCTCATCGTTATCAGTATGTTCCTTATTGTCTCCACCAACAGGTGTTACAGTTTGGGAAGGAGGGTGTACATTATGCTCAGAAACTTGGTCATCAGGGCCTGAATCTGACTCACAAAGCTAATGGGCATCACTGCAGACCATTTCCTGGTATGTACGCACTGTAGCTTGGGAGCAGACCTCTGATTCCCAGCCTATAGTGTGACTGAACAGCTCTGCAGACTCACCCATCTCTGTTACACCATATTCTGCAGGGCGGGTGGAGACTTGAGAGCTGGGAAAAAGCAAGTGCAATTGGGGCGACAACTCAGAGGATGTTGAAGTTGAGGTGGAGGAGAGACCACTTGTAACACTTGAGATCCATTCAAGCATGTTCTTTTTTTGTGCATCATCTACCTTTGTTACAGTTGTTCGGTTCCGTAAAAAAGGTAGCACATCCGATTGTCCACGGAAAGTAGTAGACATCTTACTTTTGCTGGAAGATGGCCTTTCTTCAGCAGATGTTAATGTAGCTTTCCCACCTACCCCATGGAAACAAACTTTTTTCCTTTTCCAAAACGCCTGTTCCCCTTTCCACCAGCATCTGTCCTTTTGCCACGCATTTTGTTAGCAACAAGATTGGACACTTAAAATGTGGTAGCAAAAATGGAGAGGTGGTGTAGATTGCAGAGGTGGTCTAGCTTTATTGACAGCTGAAGAGCCAACACTGACTATCCTAGTCAATTTTAGGATGCCCCGAACAGTGGCAGCACAGTTTGCAATTAGAATTGCATAGCAAAAATGGGCAAGTGGGTAGAATGCACGGTTGCTGTGGGTCAGTGGACTGCAAAGGAACACTAGCTTAGTATTCCAGACACTTTTAAGATGCCCCAAAAAGTGTCAGCTCTTTGGGGAAATAAAATAGAGTGGCAAAAATGGGCAGGTGGGTAGGATGCACGGGTGCTGTAGGTAGCAGGACAGCAAAGGAAGCCTCACTTTCTATCCCTGCTAATGAAAAAATGCAGCAAGGAATTGCCTGAGCTGAGGTAGCCAGACGCTGTTATGTAAAGCCCTACACAGCGTTTGCACAGACCTGCCTAGCAGCTATGGCTGTGAACGCCTGTAAATCAGCCCTGAAAAGGGCTGAAATAACCAGTAGTCCCTAATCCCTAAAGCACTAAGTAGATTGCACTGTATCTCTATAGCACACACAGCAGCAGCAGCGGGAGCGGTGACTGTCACCCACACACAGCAGAGATATAATGGCGGCGACGGAGAAAATGGTCGTGTCTAATAAGGCAAGGACATGTGACATGCACATCCTATGACACATGCCCTGGCTTGTCTGGCAAAAATCCACTTTGCAGTGTGTGTCTTTGTGATTTGCTGACAGCTTGGCCCGCCCCACGGTACGCGCGGTTAGGGGAAAAAAAAAATGGTGATCGGCATTCTCTCAGCACTCAGCAGCAGCACTAATCTAAACCCCGTCCCCCCCACACACTATACGCTGAATTTTGATAATAGCGTGATTCACAGTGACTCACAATATTACAGTGAAAAGCCAGCTACTAACTAGCAAGGCTTTTTGTTTATCGAACCGTTCTCGAACGCTACTCGAACTGTCGAGCTTTTAGCAAAAGGCTCTAGTTCGTCGAACGTCTCGAACAACCCCCAAAATCACTCGAACATGAAATTGGCGAACCTCAAGCCTCGAACATCGCTCATTTCTAGTCACAGCGGCATCACTAAGCGGCCGCCCAATAGAAGTGGAGGGGCGAAGATGAGCGGCCGTAACAGCCCACCCACCTCCTTCTTTCCTCATTGCCGGCGGCCGTAGGTAAGCTGCAGTTCGTCGTTCCCGCGGTGTCACACGTAGTGATGTGTGCTGCCTTGGGAACAACGAACAACCTGCAACCTCAACAATCAATGATATTTTGAAAGTGAACGACGTGTCAACGATCAACAAGAAGGTGAGTATTTTTGATCATTAACGGCCGTTCGTTGGTGTCACACGCAACGACATTGCTAACGATGTCGGATGTGCGTCACAGAATCCATGACCCCGGCGATATATCATTAGATACATCATTGCGTGTAATGGGGCCTTTAGTGCTTCTTAATTTATATACAGAGCACTGCTTTAAAACTATGTGCACAGAGATTAAAAAGGTAAACATGGTCATAAACCATTGTTATCTGGGAGATCTGGCTAGTTAAAGCTGCTTAGACTCCACTGATATTTTAGAACATAGACTGCCTGGACGTCTTTTGTCTATAGAAGTAGTTAAAAATATGAAAACAGTCATTTATTTTCAGTAACAATACCTTCTTTTATTGCTTCATAACAAATTTTAAAACCCCTTTGAACCCCTTACTGTACACCACAATATTAATACACATAGTCCTTCAATATCATAAGTTCTCAAAAACCTATTCAGTAATCAGTTTGGTGAGGAAAAGACGGGTTAGCAGTTGGTTTGTGTGTATAAGAGGTGAGTGGCTAAAGAGCAAAACAATAGATCTGGAAATCCTGTTTGTGTGTGATCTTTCCATCATTATTACTTTTTTATTCCTCTTAATTACACATTAAATATTGACTAAATAACAATGATTGCCATCTATCAATGTGCTGTCATCTACAACTAGCGGTAACTGAGCGTATCATTTTGGAAGAATGAGTACATGCCATGATTTGCAGACAGTGTAATTATATTGAAGCCCGAGGCAGAGAATTATTGTTCAGCAGCTTGTACTATGCAATTTGCTTATTTGTCATAATAACAAAAACTGACTCTTAGGAGCAGAAAATCTATAATATAAAAATTATTAATATGTTACATATATCTGGATATAGTTTTAGCATACACAGGTTGTCAACTAAATTCTTTTATTGAAAAGCTTTATAAAGTAAACAAGCTCACATTGTAAAGCCTGTATGCAGAAATTCGCCAAGCCTGTCGTACTATGATATATGATAGATTACTTTCTATGAAGACAAATGAATGAATCTCCCTTGCTGAGTCTATTTTAGTTCAGTTGACATTCTTACTTTGCCTTTTATTTGTGAAACTTGTCAATCATTTGAGGCCTGCACCATTTACTTGTGACTGCCTGAGGCAGAAGATTCAGGTCAGCTTTTCTATTTCCACTGTGTCAAGACTCAAGACATAGGAAATAAAAGGATAGCAAGAATAAGATAGTCCAATTATTATGTGCAAGATACTTTTATGAAGCAATTAGTATAATTAGAGGGCATGAATTGTTTATGTAGACTGTCGTAATAAAATTAATATTTCTCTACAGTATTGGGTATCTCTCATATCTGATACCCCATAATCTTCACAATTACTTAAGTAATTTATATAGAGTAAGGGCAATAGCGTAACAATCGTAGGTGTTATGACAGCGACCAGTTCACTACGATACCAAGGCAGACACTGCTTATAACTGTATCTGCGTTTTCAAAATGCAGATATAGTAAACAACTTTGGCAGAACAGAAAGCCCTTGGCTCTATGCCCTCACGCTTAATCTGTTACGTCACAGACCATTTTAGGCCTGCAGCTTAACAGAGGTTGGGAGTGCACATTAGGCCATTTGGAGACAGAATAAGGGTAAGTTCACACAGTGCATTTTTCGCGGCGTTTTTGCGCGTTTTTCGGGTGCGTTTTTGCCCAGAAAACTGCATGACTTTGCTTCCTCCAGCAAAGTCTATGAGTTTTCATTTTTGCTGTCTGCACACAGCATTTTTTTTCAGCTGCATTTTTGTGGTGAGCACAAAAACGCAGCATGTCAATTATTCCTTCGTTTTTCACCGCGTTTTTCATCCATTGAGTGCAATGGGATGTTGAAAGACGCAATGAGAAACACAAATTGTTATTATAGCTGCATTTTGGTGCGTTTTGTTGCGTTTCTAAGACCAAAAATGCAGCTATAAATGCAGGAGGTGGGTAGTAAAGTGACATGTACAGGAAGAGGATTCCTTCTGTCAGTAAATACAGAAGCGTGAATCCTCCCGGTACCGTCACCGCTGCTTCCACCTCCAGTCCTGTGCATGTCTGCTGCCGTACGGCGCCAAGTCTGGGTGGGAGGTGGAGGCAGCGGTGAAAACAAAAGTGAACAGTAGAAAAAAAAATGTCATACTCACCTGTCTGCAGACTCCCGGTGCCATGCCCGCTCCCAGCTCCTCTCCCGGTACCGCTGCTCCTCTGCCCGGGTACGTGCTATGGATGCAGGACCTGGCGATTGATCACCTGATGCAGTCACCTGACGCGTCAGCTGATCATAAGTCTCGGGGTGACGCCGGCGCCCGGCCGGCTTAACCTGTCAGTGGATGCCGTCAGGAGACTTCATCCCTGATTACCGGCAGCTCCTGCAGCGATCGGACGGGATCAGACTCCGCTCCAGGAGCTGCCAGTAATCAGCACATAAGTGAGTTGTTGGTGTTTTTTTTTTTTTTGCACTGATGCATCATCTGATTGTATAAACGGCTTTTATACAATCAGCTGATGTGTGATGATTCACATCCTGGAACCTGACACATCATCTGATCGCTTTGCCTTCCAGCAAACCGATCAGATGATATTGGATCCGGATTGGACGGCGTGGGACCCTTGACCCAGGATTACTGCGGAGGGGGCTCTTTATTTCAATAAAGATAGAGTCACTAATTGTGTTGTGTTTTATTTCTAATAAAAATATTTTTCTTTGTGTTGTGGTTTTCTTTATCTTTACTAGAAATTCATGGTGGCCATGCCTAATATTGGTGTGACACCATGAATTTCGGGCTTAGGGCCAGCTGATAATATACAGCTAACCCTAACCCCACTGTTACCCAGCAAGCCACCATCACCAGGGCAGCTGGAAGAGTTGGAAACAGCGCCAGAAGATGGCGCTTCTATGAAAGCGCCATTTTCTGGGGTGGCTGCGGACTGCAATTCGCAGCAGGGGTGCCCAGAAAGCATGGGCATCCTGCACTGAGGATTCCAATCCCCATCTGCCTAGTTGTACCTGGCTGGACACAAAAATTAGGCGAAGCTCATGTCATTTTTTTTTTAATTATTTCATGAAATTCATGAAATAATTAAAAAAAAAAGGGCTTCCCTATATTTTTGGTTCCCAGCCAGGTACAAATAGGCAGCTGGGGGTTGGGGGCAGCCCGTACCTGCCTGCTGTACCCGGCTAGCATACAAAAATATGGCGAAGCTCACGTAATTTTTTTTGTTTGGGGGGGCAAATAAATCCTGCATACAGTCCTGGAAGAAGGATGCTGAGCCTTGTAGTTCTGCAGCTGCTGTCTGCTCTCCTGCATACACTATTGGATAGAGGATGCTGAGCCTTGCAGTTCTGCAGCTGCTGTCTGCTCTCCTGCATCCACTAGTGGATGGAGTATGCTGAGCCTTTTAGGTCTGCTCCCCCTTACTCTCCCTCCAGCATACAGTCCTGGATGGAGCATGCTGAGCCTTGTAGTTCTGCAGCTGTCTGCTCTCCTGCATACACTAGTGGAGAATGAAGAACATATGGAAGAAGGAAATGACATCAGACCTTTTTTTTTTTTCAACAATCTTTAATGGCAATGTTCACTGATAAAAAACACGCAGAAAAAAACGCAGTGAGAAAAGACGCAGCAAAACGCAGCCAAAAACGCACCAAAATGCGGTAAAAACGCATGCGTTTATTTCATGCGTTTTTAAAGACACTGCATTTCTGTGCGTTTTTAGCGCTAAAAAACGCACAAAAACGCAGTGTCAAAAAAACGCAGTGTGTGAACCTAGCCTAATGCTACTTTATCACAATGTCCATGCTGGTCTGGAGGCTGCAGGGTAAAAGAACATCTCACCAGTCCTTCTGAGAGTGGAGTAAATGAAGTTTACTTTTTTTATTGAAAATTGGAAAATGGAAGGACTCAAAGAAGATTATTATTAGTATATTGTGGCACAAAATAGGGCCTATTTATTGTATAAGTACACAAAACAGGATGTAATTATTGTTTGGGGTCACAAAGAGGGAGCTAATTACTATATGAGATAGAAAGGAGGACCTAATTATTCTATAGGGAACAAAGAGTTACCAAGGATGCATAACAGTTCTAAGGGGGCACAAAGCAGGGCATCATTTTTACATGGGGGCACAATGGAGGACATTGTAGCATGAATTACATAAAAGAGGGCATAATTGTATAGGGACACAAGGGAGGAAGGCATAATTATTGTATGAAGTCACAAAAAGGGTGTAATTATTGTATGGTGGACAATTCTAAAGGCCGCTTTACACGCAATGATATCGCTAACGAAATATCGCTGGGGTCACGGAATTCGTGACGCATATCCGGAGTCGTTAGCGACGTCATTGCGTGTGACACCTACGAGCGACCGCTAATGATCGCGAAATAGTGAAAAATCGTTGACACGTCATTTATTTCCCAAATATCGTTGCTCATTTTGGAGGCATGTTGTTTGTCGTTCCTGAGCAGCACACATCGCTACGTGTGACACCCCAGGAACGACGAACAACAGTGTTCCTGCATCCTCCGTCAACGAGGTGGGAGTGACATTAATGCAGCTGCTCTCTGCCCCTCCGCTTCTATTGGTGGCCCGCTGTGTGACGACGCTGTGATGTCGCATGAACCTCCCCCTTACAAAAAGAGGTTGTTCGCCGGCCACAGCAACGTCGTTAGGAAGGTAAGTTTGTGTGACGCGTACCTGCGATATCGTTCGCCACGGGCAGCGATTTGCCTGTGACGTACGAACGACGGAGGCAGGTGCGATCGCAGCGTGTAAAGTGTCCTTTAGACCTGAAATTGCCATAAATTTGCATATGATGAATAAAATAGGAGTATTTTAATTTTCTAGATTTTTTCATCATGTGTTTTATTTGTTTTCAGTAAATAAACTTAGTTTCAACTAAAACTTTTTTTGTTCTCACATGTAGTTTTTTTCAGTAATTTTACTATAAAAGAAAAAGTCAATGGGAAAATATAAGAATAAACCAAATGATATCTAGACTATGCTCTGTTTCCAAACGTTTGGGCTTAAACCAAAATATGCACTGTCTGTTGGAGTTTAATTTTCACTAGTTATGGAAAAACACTGAAGAAGAACCATGTGTTTGAAACCATTGGCATACCTTTCTATTTTCAATAAAACAAATACCGTATTTTTCGCTTTATAAGACGCACCTGATTATAAGACGCACCCCCAAATTTGGTGAAGGAAAAGAGAATTTTTTTTTTTAATGTTAAATGGGGTCCATCTTATAATGCCAGTGTCCGTCTAACAAATCATATAGGGTATATGTCCCTCATAGCCCACATCCTAAAATTAGCCCCCCTTAATCTAGATATGGCCCCCTTATATTGAATATAGCCCCCTTGTGCTGGGACACGTCCCCCTGTGCTGCCCATGGCCCCTATAGATGGCACACCTCCCCTGTGTTTGATATGGCCCCCATGTGTGCTGCCCATGGCCACTATAGATGGCACACCTCCCCTGTTAGATATGCCCCCATGTGTGCTGCCCATGGCCACTATAGATGACACATCTCCCCTGTGTTAGATATGGCCCCCATGTGTGCTGCCCATGGCCACTATAGATGGCACATCTCCCCTGTGTTAGATATGCCCCCCCATGCTGCTGTTAGATATGCCCCCCATAAAAAAATAAAACACTCTTTCCTTACCTTCTCAGCGCTGTAATTCCTGTGTCTCCCTCCTCGCAGTTGAGCTCCGAGTCCTCCCTCCTACACTTCCTGGTTCTTGCTGCCGGTCATGTGATCGGCACAAGAAGTAACAAGGCACTCCCAAAGTATGATGAAAAAGTGTATTTATTGTGCTTGAAGAACGTTTTCGGTCCAAAATGGACCTTCCTCAGTAGCACTAAGCATAAAAAATAAAATACAAAAAATAAATAAATAACATAGATACAAACGGTGTATACAACACTGAAGACAAACAAAATAGTTACATGTACATAACAGTGTACATTGCAATATTCAAATTCATGTTTTTGGTAGAAAAAATCTCATACATATATTCATTTCATATATGTGACATTTTATACATTATTCTGTGATAAATAAATGTCATATTGACTCAGACTTTTTTTGGAAAATAAAACATGAAATGAAGAGAAAAGGAGTAAAGATGAAGAAAGAGAAGAGGAGCCAAAGGGAAAAGAAGTTTGTTAGTATAGAGTTAATGGAAAGAGGATGTGTGATAAATGTCTATGTCAGTGAATGAGTGTGGTGGCAGGGAGAGACTGATTGATAGCATATGTATATAGTCATCAGGGGTGTAGGATGTGATAATATGGTAACAGAGTAGAGAAAGATAGTATGGACACAAGCGCTATATGTGGGAAAAGGTCATATAGAAATTGTAAGCATAGTGTAAATGAAAGTGAAAGATTAGATAAGAGTAGTTTGAGAGAGAGGGAGATGAATTATTGAATAGTCTGTGAAGGGGTAGATAGCCGTCAGACAGAAAGAGCCTCATACGTATATTAATTTCACAGCTGTAGCAATTTGTCCATTATTCTGTGACAAACAGATTTCATATTGATCCAGAGATTTACTAGAAAATAGGACATGAAAATGAAAGAAAAGAAAAAGAGGAAGAACCAAGAGAAAAGCGGGGGATTGTTGGTTTGTACAGGGTTAATGGAGAGAGGGAGGAAGAGGTATAGTGGATGTCCATATGAGTAAATGAGAATGGTAACAGGAAAAGATCTGTGGGTAGTGCTACCCACAGATCTTTTCCTGTTACCATTCTCATTTACTCATATGGACATCCACTATACCTCTTCCTTGGTTCTTCCTCTTTTTCTTTTCTTTCATTTTCATGTCCTATTTTCTAGTAAATCTCTGGATCAATATGAAATCTGTTTGTATTTTCTATATGACCTTTTCCCACATATAGCGCTTGTGTCCATACTATCTTTCTCTACTCTGTTACCATATTATCACATCCTACACCCCTGATGACTATATACATATGCTATCAATCAGTCTCTCCCTGCCACCACACTCATTCACTGACATAGACATTTATCACACATCCTCTTTCCATTAACTCTATACTAACCAACTTCTTTTCCCTTTGGCTCCTCTTCTCTTTCTTCATCTTTACTCCTTTTCTCTTCATTTCATGTTTTATTTTCAAAAAAAGTCTGAGTCAATATGAAATTTATTTATCACAGAATAATGTATAAAATGTCACATATATGAAATGAATATATGTATGAGATTTTTTCTACCAAAAACATGAATTTGAATATTGCAATGTACACTGTTATGTACATGTAACTATTTTGTTTGTCTTCAGTGTTGTATACACCGTTTGTATCTATGTTATTTATTTATTTTTTGTATTTTATTTTTTATGCTTAGTGCTACTGAGGAAGGTCCATTTTGGACCGAAAACGTTCTTCAAGCACAATAAATACACTTTTTCATCATACTTTGGGAGTGCCTTGTTACTTCTTGTTTTATGGCTTTGGAACCTGAAGTGCACCCCAACATCTTTTGAAAAAATATACACGAGGGAAGTGCCGTTTTCTTCTTCATATATGTGATCGGCACAGCAGAGTGATATCATCTCTGCGTGCCTTATCACAGACAGCAGCAGCAGTACACTGGAGATCAGCGCTGGAGGAGGTGAGTAAAGCTTTTTTTATTTTACTATGGGCAGCAGCACGGGGCCATATCTAACACAGGGGGGATCATGTGCGATCAAAGGAGGGCACAGGCAGATATAATATGCCCCGCTGCCCCAGCCCCTCAGCGTGATGCAGTTTCAGCACCACACTGCTGGACAGTGGCTGTGCATAGTATATGAGCGGGAGCAGGAGATCTAACGCTGCCGCCCGCAGCTGTCACCTGCCCCCAGCACCGCTCAAGAATGGACACTGCAGTATATATATATATGTACACCCCCCCATATATTCGGTTTATAAGATGCACCCCCTACTTTCCCCCAAAATTTGGGGGAACAAAACAAAAGTGCGTCTTATAAAGTGAAAAATACGGTACATAAAATAAGATATTTTAAATAGTGCACACACAACTGCATATTTTAACAATGCATATACTTTAAAGTAAAATACTGTATTGTGTTGTTTATACTTATTTAGCTGTGTACATTGTATACCACTTGTCACCATTTACTAGTATAACTGCTATACTTTTAATACAACAAATAGTAATTTTAACACTTATTACCTTATTTATTATTATTATTATTATTATTATTATTATTATTGCTATACCAATGATACAACAAAGAATAATAATCATAATAATAATAACATTATTATTATTATTATTATTATTAGTAGTAGTAGTAGTAGTAATAGAATAGTAATCAGAAACATCCCTATTAACATTTTTATCTACTTCCAGACCACCCATAGACATAAAATGACCAGGCGTTTTGTATGGACATTCTAAAACATCATTCCACAGTTACCATACCAATTACACGAGATTATGTAACTGCAGAAGCAGGGAACCGGCTGTCAGACACAGTGAGAATCATCATAGAGGAGATGATAAACCATCTCTACGTTCTTGATCATATACCCACTGCTAAATAAGCACTGTGCATGCAGTGTAGGAAGCACAAATAGCACTTGCGTTCCTGGAGCCAGCAATCATGTACTCTCCAGGAGCCTGCAGAGCCCAACACATCCAGATTAGCGCTGCTAAATCAAAATTTTGCTTTATGTGGCTATATAGCATAAAATCAGATATAAACAATGTATATCAAAGTAAAATCATTAACCCTGGATATCCCTGTAATTGGCTTTGTGTTCTAGTACCCCATTTGCTCCCTCCCTTACAAGAACAGTCCACAACTATCCCTAACTGGAATATTATACTCTCTCCCTTACTGTAAAGATGGTAGCAAATAGGGCACTAGAACACCTGGGGCCTGGTGAGAAAGAAGGCCAATACTGTCCACACACCTGCAACAGTCCAGAAATGGGTGATATTGATCCTTCTGTATAAACCTTTATTAATGAATTGGTTGTTTGATGTGATAACATTGCACCTAGTGTCCATCACCACTGCGGTATGAAACCATTTTTCCTGGAGTTTTCTTTTGTGATATATTATTATTATTTCCTTTTGCTTGTTCTCATTACATAGGAGTCAGAGAACTATTTTTTGTTTTTCAGTTTATTTTTTCTTTTATGGTTTTTTTTGTGCTGTATCTTGTACTATCATGATCCAGTATCTTCCTACTTGCCATTAATTCAGTGGAGAGCAACTGGTCTACTCACATTTTTCACTACACTATAGACATCAGTTTGCCTCCATGGCCTTTGGAAATTGGAGGAAAAGTTCTGACTGAATTTTCCATTAACTAGTCTGAAAAAGCATAGATTTTAGGACTACCGTATATACTCGAGTATAAGCCGAGTTTTTCAGCCCATTTTTTTATGCTGAAAATGCCTCCCTCGGATTATATTCGAGTAAGGGTCCCACAAAAAATTATTCACACCTGTCCTCCATTCCCATGGTGTCCTCTTGCCTACTTCTTGCTGACTGCAAGCATATAGACCCCTTCAAGATCGCGGCTGGTGAAGGGAATATTCAGGATCGGTGCCGCAAAGCATTCAAGTGAAGTAAATCACAGACAAAAACAGTGGTGGTCTTTGTACCAGCTGAGATCCCTGAGAGGTCTATGTGACTGCGGTCCACAAGGAGCAGGTAAGAGTACACCGCAGGAACGAAGGACAGGTGAGAATTTTTTTTTGTGTGTGAACAACGATATAATAAGACACAAAAAGGAGACTGGCATTAGGACATTACTAACGCATGGGCACATTACTAGAGGACTCATTACTACAGGAGACAATATGGGCACAATACTACACGGGACAATATGGGCACATTACTACAGGAGACAATATTGGCACATTACTGCAGGGGACAAAATGGGCACGTTACTACAGGAGATAATATGGGCACATTACTACAGGAGATAATATGGGCACATTACTACAGGCAACAATATGGGCCCATTGCTACCAGTAGCTCCTGCATTTCCCACCCTAGGCTTACACTCGAGTCAATAAGTCTTCCCAGTTTTTTGTGGTAAAATTAGGTGCCTTGGCTGATACTCATGTTGGCTTATAGTCAAGTATATACGGTAATGTTTAATTGAAGGCCTTACGATTTTTAACTGAATTAAGTAAAAGTTATGTTTTAACATTAGTCATCCTGCTAACATATCTATTTTCTGAGGTGATATACTATATGACTTGCCCTAAGAAAATCTCTAGGAAATCCATTGCTTTATTTATATTAGAAAGGAGACTAGATTATTACAATAATTAGCCATCAAGGATTAAAATATACATTAGTTTTGGATTACCCCTTTAAGTTCTGTCCCTTCTTCCTGCTGCCCTAGGTTGTACCCCACATGTGCTATATTTTAAATATAGCCCTGTGTTGGGTTTGATGTGGGAGCTGCAACCAGTGATTTCTATAAACTAACTTATTCTTTTCAAAAAACAAGTAAAAGTTATGTTTTAATGTGGGCTTGTTAAAGAAGAATGATTTCATGCATCTGCTGAAGTTTCTGTCTAACTAGTTTACTTTACACATCATTTCAATTTGAATTAATTTGGTAGGAAGATGAAATAGCAGGAAAGATTTTATCTACCAACTGACAATTTTCTCTATAGATCTCTTCCTCTTTTATGTGTTCTTTGTATAAGACTACAGAAGATACTGATGTAATCTGCCTGTTATGAAGTCCTGGCACTGGGTTTGGGATTGGGATTCTTCAGTAATTTAAAAGACTTGAAATTGTGCCTGCTCTTGGAAGCCAATACTAACTGGATGGGGTCGGCACAAAGCCAGGCAGCATGTCTAGTTTATTTTTTCAAATAATTTTCAAAGGGAAAATATAACAGTATAAAATGTTAGTGAAATGCTAACATTTCTCTTTAAAGGTGGACAGAATATTATTAAAATATATTAGATTTTAGAAAAAAAAATGAATACAATTTCTAGAAAAAATTTTATGAACTATAAAATAAAACATTTAGGTAAAAATGTCTCTTTTCAAAAGTGGACCAAATCCAGTGCTAAAGTGAAATATATTTACTGCAAAGAACAAGGTAAGATGAATAAATGCAGAGATAAGAACTAAAAGTCACCTTCTTGTACACTTGATAAAAGCAAAGTGTATTGATGTCAAATAAGAACAAGATCTATATTTGGAAATAAAAGGTATTTGTAAGATTTATCTCTATAGAACCTAAGTAGAAAATTTACATTGTAGAAATGCATGATGCGAGGTATATTAGCATGAGTGATTAATGTGTAATATGATGTGCATTATACAAGATGCCACATTGAGGTCAGTTGCCAGCCCTCTGTATACATGGATTAGCATTAGCTTCGAGATACAGCACTAGAAATATAATGTGTCGTGAGCATTGATTATGGTCCTAGTAAACTATAGTCATTGTCTTTTTTGGATCTGTCTTGAAGAAGACCTTAGGCGGGCTTTGCACACTACGACATCGCAGGCCGATGCTGCGATGCCGAGTGCGATAGTGCCCGCCCCCGTCGCAGCAGCGATATGTGGTGATAGCTGGCGTAGCGAAAGTTATCGCTACGCCAGCTTCACACACACACTCACCTGCCGTGCGACGTCCCTGTGGCCGGCGACCCGCCTCCTTGTTAAGGGGGCGGGTCGTGCGGCGTCACTGCGACGTCACACGGCAGGCAGCCAATCAGAGCGGAGGGGCGGAGATGAGCAGGATGTAAACATCCTGCCCACCTCCTTCCTTCCGCATATCCTACGGAAGCCGCAGTGAGGCCGGTAGGAGACATTCCTCGCTCCTGCGACTTCACACACAGCGATGTGTGATGCCGCAGGAGCGAGGAACAACATCGGACCATCGCGTCAGCGTAATCATGGATTACACCGACGCTGCACCGATGATACGATTACGACGCTTTTGCGCTCGTTAATCGTATCATCCAGCCTTTACACACTGCGATGTCGCATGCGATGCCGGAAGTGCGTCATTTTCAATTTGACCCCACCGACATCGCACCTGCGATGTCGCAGTGTGCAAAGTGCCCCTTAGTATTCTAAAATATTCAAACTATTCAGGTACACTCATTCAGAATAAAGAAAAAAAGGGGGAACCAGCACGATCTGAAATTGGCATGCATCATATAAAAAGTGAAAATTCACAAATTTATTCCAACTGTACTATAATAAAAAAATGAGATTTTTAGCAAATAATTGATCAATTTTTTGAGCCACCCCTGCCAACGTCACGGCAAATCTCAATAGGGGGGTCCTACTCTACATTCTGTATTTCATGTGCCATGCGGCCTCCTAGATAAAGTTAAAAGCAGAACCATAATGGAGCACACATACCTGCAACCTGTATACAGTTAGGTCCAGAAATATTTGGACAGTGACACAAGTTTTGTTATTTTAGCTGTTTACAAAAACATGTTCAGAAATACAATTATATATATAATATGGGCTGAAAGTGCACACTCCCAGCTGCAATATGAGAGTTTTCACATCCAAATCGGAGAAAGGGTTTAGGAATCATAGCTCTGTAATGCATAGCCTCCTCTTTTTCAAGGGACCAAAAGTAATTGGACAAGGGACTCTAAGGGCTGCAATTAACTCTGAAGGTGTCTCCCTCGTTAACCTGTAATCAATGAAGTAGTTAAAAGGTCTGGGGTTGATTACAGGTGTGTGGTTTTGCATTTGGAAGCTGTTGCTGTGACCAGACAACATGCGGTCTAAGGAACTCTCAATTGAGGTGAAGCAGAACATCCTGAGGCTGAAAAAAAAGAAAAAATCCATCAGAGAGATAGCAGACATGCTTGGAGTAGCAAAATCAACAGTCAGGTACATTCTGAGAAAAAAGGAATTGACTGGTGAGCTTGGGAACTCAAAAAGGCCTGGGCGTCCACGGATGACAACAGTGGTGGATGATCGCCGCATACTTTCTTTGGTGAAGAAGAACCCGTTCACAACATCAACTGAAGTCCAGAACACTCTCAGTGAAGTAGGTGTATCTGTCTCTAAGTCAACAGTAAAGAGAAGACTCCATGAAAGTAAATACAAAGGGTTCACATCTAGATGCAAACCATTCATCAATTCCAAAAATAGACAGGCCAGAGTTAAATTTGCTGAAAAACACCTCATGAAGCCAGCTCATTTCTGGAAAAGTATTCTATGGACAGATGAGACCAAGATCAACCTGTACCAGAATAATGGGAAGAAAAAAGTTTGGAGAAGAAAGGGAACGGCACATGATCCAAGGCACACCACATCCTCTGTAAAACATGGTGGAGGCAACGTGATGGCATGGGCATGCATGGCTTTCAATGGCACTGGGTCACTTGTGTTTATTGATGACATAACAGCAGACAAGAGTTGCCAGATGAATTCTGAAGTGTACCAGGATATACTTTCAGCCCAGATTCAGCCAATTCCGCAAAGTTGATCGGACGGCGCTTCATAGTACAGATGGACAATGACCCCAAGCATACAGCCAAAGCTACCCAGGAGTTCATGAGTGCAAAAAAGTGGAACATTCTGCAATGGCCAAGTCAATCACCAGATCTTAACCCAATTGAGCATGCATTTCACTTGCTCAAATCCAGAATTAAGACGGAAAGACCCACAAACAAGCAAGACCTGAAGGCTGCGGCTGTAAAGGCCTGGCAAAGCATTAAGAATGAGGAAACCCAGCGTTTGGTGATGTCCATGGGTTCCAGACTTAAGGCAGTGATTGCCTCCAAAGGATTCGCAACAAAATATTGAAAATAAAAATATTTTGTTTGGGTTTGGTTTATTTGTCCAATTACTTTTGACCTCCTAAAATGTGGAGTGTTTGTAAAGAAATGTGTACAATTCCTACAATTTCTATCAGATATTTTTGTTCAAACCTTCAAATTAAACGTTACAATCTGCACTTGAATTCTGTTGTAGAGGTTTCATTTCAAATCCAATGTGGTGGCATGCAGAGCCCAACTCGCGAAAATTGTGTCACTGTCCAAATATTTCTGGACCTAACTGTATAGCCGCTTCCATGTTGCAAAAAAGGCACTTGTGGATAGAGACCAGCCCAGGTCCCAGCATGTGGAGCAAGCTCTACACATACCAGGACTATATCAGAACTGATCCTCCCAGTGCCAAACAGCAACCATTGATAAAGGCGGACCAGATCCAAGAATGGTGCTTAATTAGCATTGCCTGTGGAAAGGGGTGAGGTAACTGAATCTGAACAGCTACCATGCTACCATGCCATGCTGTTTGGCACTGGGAGGATCAGTTCTGATATAGTCCTGGTATGGTGCAGAGCTTGCTCCACATGCTGGGACCTGGGCTGGTCTCTATCCACAAGTGCCTTTTTTGCAACATAGAAGCGGTTATATACAGGTTACAGGTATGTGTGCTCTATTATGGTTCTGCTTTTAACTTTATCTAGGAGGCCGCATGGCACATGAAATACAGAATGTAGAGTAGGACCCCCCTATTGAGATTTGCCGTGACGTTGGCAGGGGTGGCTCAAAAAATTGATCAATTATTTGCTAAAAATCTCATTTTTTTTATTGTAGTACAGTTGGAATAAATCTGTGAATTTTCACTTTTTATATGATGCATGCCAATTTCAGATCGTGCTGGCTCCCCTCTCTCTCTGTTTGGTCGTAGTTATGCTACAAATTCTGGTGGCCGGTCACCACCATGCCATGCACGCCTGATTTTGGTTTGCTATGTATTCCTCCTGTTGGTAGCTGTTCAGATTCAGTTACCTCACCCCTTTCACAGGCAATGCTAATTAAGCACCATCTTGGATCTGGTCTGCCTTTATCAATGGTTGCTGTTTGGCACTGGGAGGATCAGTTCTGATATAGTCCTGGTATGGTGCAGAGCTTGCTCCACATGCTGGGACCTGGGCTGGTCTCTATCCACAAGTGCCTTTTTTGCAACATAGAAGCGGTTATATACAGGTTACAGGTACGTGTGCTCTATTATGGTTCTGCTTTTAACTTTATCTAGGAGGCCGCATGGCACATGAAATACAGAATGTAGAGTAGGACCCCCCTATTGAGATTTGCCGTGACGTTGGCAGGGGTGGCTCAAAAAATTGATCAATTATTTGCTAAAAATCTCATTTTTTTTTATTGTAGTACAGTTGGAATAAATCTGTGAATTTTCACTTTTTATATGATGCATGCCAATTTCAGATCGTGCTGGTTCCCCTCTCTCTCTGATTGGTCGTAGTTATGCTACAAATTCTGGTGGCCGGTCACCACCATGCCATGCACGCCTGATTTTGGTGTGCTATGTATTTCTCCTGTTGGTAGCTGTTCAGATTCAGTTACCTCACCCCTTTCCACAGGCAATGCTAATTAAGCACCATCTTGGATCTGGTCTGCCTTTATCAATGGTTGCTGTTTGGCACTGGGAGGATCAGTTCTGATATAGTCCTGGTATGGTGCAGAGCTTGCTCCACATGCTGGGACCTGGGCTGGTCTCTATCCACAAGTGCCTTTTTTGCAACATAGAAGCGGTTATATACAGGTTACAGGTATGTGTGCTCTATTATGGTTCTGCTTTTAACTTTATCTAGGAGGCCGCATGGCACATGAAATACAGAATGTAGAGTAGGACCCCCCTATTGAGATTTGCCGTGACGTTGGCAGGGGTGGCTCAAAAAATTGATCAATTATTTGCTAAAAATCTCATTTTTTTTATTGTAGTACAGTTGGAATAAATCTGTGAATTTTCACTTTTTATATGATGCATGCCAATTTCAGATCGTGCTGGCTCCCCTCTCTCATTCAGAATAAATAGACCTTCTATTTATAGACAACTTTCATATTAAAGAGTCTGCTGACAGGCATGGGAAGCAATGTGGAAGGTCTGATCCCCTTCTCCCCTGCCTTTGCTGCAGGAGGAAGAAAGCAATGGTGCCATCTAGGCTGGTCCATGCCACACCAACGGAGAGGCAGAAAAAGCATGGTTCAATCAATCCACTTCACTTGCTTCTCCAGTGAAAATTTTGTACAAGAGAAGAGGAGGAGGTATCAGCAGTAGTGATGGGCGATCTTGATCTGTAAAGATCGGGGATTGTGTACACGATCCCAATCACAAGCTTTCCTGGAAAGCTCATGTTACATATCGGGTCCAGATCGGGTCCAGGGGCTGTAAAAAAAAAGCACATTATTAAAAAACATTGTCATTATACTTACAGGTCCCGCGACGCATCCTGCAGACCCGCTCAACCGCTCCTGCTTCCGAGTCACATCATTGCTGTGTCACCGGTAACCAGCAGTGACTTAAAGGACCTTCAATGACGTCATCGCATGTGACCAGTGTGGTGTGAATGTTGATTGGCTTACAGGCTCATCACATGACTATGACATCATATATATAAAAAGCTCTGGCAAAAATTGGGAGACCATTGCAACATTTTCAGTTTTTCAAATTTTTCTCTTTATAGGTATATTTTGAGTAAAATGTAAATTGTTCTTTTATAGTATAAACTAGTATTTTCAATAAAGAAATACAAAATTTATTGCTTGGAAATTTGTAGGCATGTTGTCAGAAGTTTATGGAATAAAAGAACAATTTACATTTTACTCAGAAATACACCTATGAAGAAAAAAAAAACAAAAAAACTGAAAATTTTGCAGTGGTCTCCAATAAAGGGCTAAAAAAAGACACCATACAGAGAAAAAATACTTTATTAGAAATAAATACACAGACACACTTAGGGACTCCATCTCTATTACTCCCACTCACCTCTCCACGAACCTGGTCGTCTGTCTTCTGTCACCGATCTAGCTCTGCTTTATCAGAAAGCACGGTGGGAAAAAGAATGCTCCCTGCTCCATGTGCTGTCTAATCACTCAATGAGTGAGCAGAGACTGCGGGTTGGTAAGCGGTGACATCACCGCTGCCACCGTTGCCATAGTAACATAAGAAATGGGTTACTATAGCAGCTATCACCTCCCTGGCGCCGCTATTCACCGGCTGTGGCATTACAATGTGTGGCAGCCAATCCCTGCATGTGGGCTAACTCTCTAAAGAGCGACAACATGCAGAGAGGGGGAGTCGAGCATGTGCCCGAGCATCTCGTCGCTACTCAGCACTCGCCGAGTATCCCAACTACAGAGATGCTCTGGCGAGCACTAAGTACTGGTGAGCATGCTCACCCATCCATATCCACTGACAGTAGAGGACCTTGCATGATGTCATTACCATGTGACCAGTCTGTAACCAACGAAAAAATACAAAATTCACACCTGACTGGTCAACATGCTATGACGTCACGGAAGGTTCTTTAGTCAGTGCTGGTTAATGGGCGGCACAGTGATGATCAGACTCGGAAGCAGAAGCGTCGGGAGACAGAGTCGGCAGGACACGTCGCAGGATAAGTAAGTATTATGACAATGTTTATTATTAACTATATTCTTTATTTTACAGACCCTCCGCCCCATCCCATAACTGTAAAGCCCAAGATCGGTGATCGGATGCAATGACGACCATCGGGGGATCGCCCATCACTAATCAGCCGTAAGAATGCGAGGGCAGGGTATTGTAACTATACATTTTAAATCAGAGGCAGACATACAGTATCTTTGGTGCAATGTAGGCAGCCACAAAGGGGCCAAACAGGTAAGGGGGCCCATTTCCATATCCAAAGCAAGTGAAATGTGCATTTTATTGAACTACTTGGACTGCAAAGGGCCTATATATTGTTCTTTCACATGGAACCATTAATTACTGACTTACAAATCTCCTCCCACATTATTCGAGGTAAAAAAATGACCATAATGATACCAAATCTCTCCTTTAAGGGGGCGGTTCATTCGGCATCACAGCGGCGTCACTAAGCGGCCGCCCAATAGCAGAGGAGGGGCGGAGATGAGCGGCCGGAACATGCCGCCCACCTCCTTCCTTCCTCATTGCTGGTGGACGCAGGTAAGGAGATGTTCGTCGTTCCTGCGGTGTCACACATAGCGATGTGTGATGCCGCAGGAACGATGAACAACCAGCGGCATGCACCACTAAAGATATTATGAAAAGGAGCGACATGTCAATGATCAACGATTTTTGATATTTTTGCGATCGTTGATCGTCGCTCCTTTTAGTCACACACAACGATATCGCTAACAGCGCCGGATGTGTGTCACGAACACCGTGACCCCGACAATATATCGTTAGCGATATCGTTGTGTGTAAAGTACCCTTTAGTTACTTTCCCCTGTTTATTGAGAGCCAGTTTAGAGAAAATAGCTAAAGTGAAAGCTTTTAATAATGGACCTGCTGCAGAAGTGCTTACCTTTACCTTTTTTCAAATTACATTAAGAATTCAAGTTGTTTACGATACAAATTTAGTACATTATCACACTATGCTAGCAAAACTCTCCATTGCAATTCACATTATAACTAAGTGGCCATGTACAGCATAAAAATCTCCCAACAGAACACCACAAAATGATGTATTTTTTTTTTAAAAAAGCTGGTCATATTACTCATCTTTCAATATATCAAGCAAAGATGAAACTTTAAGGATGGACAAATCTTTACTTTAACATGTTAAAACATGTGTATTTGAGAAGCCACTTATCTGAACATCATCTTTTGAATGTTTGGCCCTTATTACTTTAGAGTGGATCCATCTTTTGTGGATGCATTTACTAATTAAAAATATGTAGAATTACACTTTTTCTACTTTTGAACCCTCAAAAGAATTTAAACACCCATATGGTCCTCCCTTTACTCTGCATTAATGTTCTAAAATTTTAAAGGACTTCACTGGTACTATTTAATTTTTTTACTATAGGCCTAAAAAAACAAAATAAATGAAAAAAGCAAGAAAATAATTAAATAAAACAAAACTAATTTTAAAAATGCATTGCAAAACTGCAAGTCCAAATTGCTGTTTCTAACCACACCCCTGTCGAAAACAAAATGTGTCCAATATATTGAAAATAATTACGTAAAGAACACAATTTAATTTTTTTAGTGGTCCTTTGTTGTCTTAAAAAAATATACAAAACAACACCACATATTCCCTAATTTTCTTTCCATTTTTCCCAATATGAGCAAAAAAGGAAAATAATGTAAAAATGACATAAACATTAAGCCACAAGTATTATGAAAACAGAATAATTAAAAATAGTTTGAGGGTAGTTAACAGTGCATGTAATCCCCACACATAAAAACAAACATTTCTGAACTGGATAGGATACGTATGGCAGTATAGTTAGCTTGTCCAAGGTAGATAATATTAAAGGTTACAAATATACAACGAAGATCTTAACTGTAGCTTTTTAGTGAAACTTTTACAAACTGACTGTATTGTAAGTCTGACAATAATAAAAAAAAACAATAGATAATCTTAATGTGATTATGCTATGATCTTATTCATTTCCGTTGGGTAAGGATGAATCTGCTAAAATCTGAATTTCACATATTGACGTGAATTTTATTTGCATTAAATGTATTCAATGTGTATGAAAATGCCACTAAAATACATTTATTATCTTCTAAGATCTCTCCAGATCCCAGAGCATAATAAATTATGTTAAAAAATGAAAAAAAAAATATTATACCCCCTCTTTTTTCCTAGTGCGCCAGCTCAACAGCCTATCTTTCCCTGGTTTGAGCCCTTCCTCTAGATTTGGTCTTCTCTGTCTTCAGTTTTTGGCACTGACTAGTCCTTCTGTGACGTTCTGACATGTCCTGTTAGGACTAGCAGGCATGAGGCCTAGTCTTCTTCATGAGATGCCATGATGTTGCTTGAAGTTTAGCCAATGCCAGAGGTGCAGAAGAGTGAAGATGGAAAAGAAGACAGGAGCAGGAGAGATAGAGCTAGCTAGTGAAGAAACAGATAAGGAGCTGTGACCCCATGATTGATGAGGGACAAGGTGAGTACTTTGTTTATTATTCATTGTTTAACCCCTTCACAAGCCCAACAAGAATCAAGTCAAGTTGTGGCTGACCTGTATTTTGTTGGATTCAAAAATTGCAAAAATTAAAGCTCAGAATTTTTGCTAAATTCTAAGCAAATTCAATTTTCTGTGAATTAATATACACATTTCTACTTTTGAGTAAATCACACTGATAGCAAAAGAAATATAAAAATTGCTTTACAATTTTAATAAAATATGGCAAAATGTGTACATTCGTTTCCTTCCGAGATTTTGATTGATTTTTACTTTTCAGATATTGAACTACAAGAATACAGTAAAAAAAAATTCAATTGTTTACTTGGTATAAAAGAGTATTTGTATTTTTTGGGGAATTATTTCAAAGAAACATCAGAATAAGAATAGAAATGCAATGATCACAATTTTTCTCCTAACTCATGCTTTTTTTCCATAAAGCTTTACCTCACAATAAATAAATTCTAAATAAACAAACATAATGCAAACCTGGGACTTAAATCTGGTGGTCCAAGACTTGTGACCTTTGGGAGATTAAGCATTAGATTCTTATCTCGTCGTCTATTAAGGTGGGATTCATTATCCTGCCTTGAGTATGGATTAGAAGATTTCATTGGTGATTTAAATGGAACATTCCCCGAGAATGGCTTCAGATTGATCCCGAGAGAGCTGTTTGCGGATTTTCTATATTTAGATGTTGTATTCCTTGTGCGTATTGTAGACGGAGATGAAGGCTCTTCATCCCCTGTGTCCTCATCTTCATCTTCAACAATAGATGATAGTCTTTTATTTACGCTTCCATTTCCCCTAAGCTCCGTCTGAAAGAAACAACATTTTTTTATGTTACACATTTACTCATAAATTATTTGTTCAACTTTTTGATAACTTTAAATTTAAAAGATTTTATGCATTGTTGTATAATCCAAATAATCGTCCACTAGACAACTAGTAAACATAATGAAATACTAAGAAACCAACATATATATATTGTTTAAAGGTTTGGTTTTATGCTTCTTCTATACTCTAAATAATCACCATCTAGAAAACACAATGAAGAAATAGGAGACCAACGTATATAAAAAACAAATATGTATATTTAGGGAAAGTAAAGAAAAAAAAGAAATAAGGAAATCCTGTTTAAATTATTGATAAAAGCTTTGGCCTGCTAAGAAAAAGGGTGACTGGCTTTAGAGTATTTTGCTGAATTTGTAGGATTTCTTGCTTCTGAGCAGGGAAATCCCTCTGCCAGGAGAAAGGACTATGATTGTGTTAAATGTGAACACAGGAGATGATTATGGGTATCTTGCTTTATGCTGGATATAGCTTTATAAAAAACAATGTAAGATGGATTTCTGTTTATTATGGAGCATCCTGTGGAGGAGAAAAAACCTAGAAGGATAAAGAAAAAACATGTAGCAGATTTCTCATCAGTATGTTGAATAAGATTACCACTCAGCAGGTAAACCACAGGCCTAGGCAGTAATCAAATCAGGTCTGAATCAGTTTAAATCTTTCACAGATATTTTGCATGTACTCAATATTATTGCATTTTGTCCCATTTTGTTCTGTGAAATGAGGCAAAACAGGAATGTGCATTGATTTCTAAATAAAGCTATATGCAGGTATTATGAATTGAAGAATTGGAGAACAGATGAGACGGACAGATTAATCTCTCCATCTTCTCCATTGCCTGTCTCAGCCTATATCAGACTGCACTTGGATGACATCCGAGTGCAGTCCGATGTTTCATGTGCAACCATACAAGTCTGAATTGTGGAGGCACTCGCAGCATGCTGCAATTGTTTTCTAATGCTTAATCGGCATGAGAAAAAAATTGCTGGTCTGCTCTGCCTCATTGACTAATATTGGTCCGAGTGCAATGCGAGATTCTCTCGCAGAGCACCTTTCTGATTTATATGCTGATGTGAGCGAGGACTAGGGCTACATTCACACATTTAGTAGCGAAAAAAAACAGGAGAACAAAGAGTATAAGATGCAGGTATATTTATTTAAATATGAAATAGTAAATTGAATGTCAAAGTATCTAGAACAATCTTTATCAAAATTTACATGTATAGGACTGGAAGGACTGGACAGAGAAAATAAGTAAATGCAAATGATTTTATAAAAATGGCAACAATATTTTTACATAGTATGGGGTCAGCAAGTGGCAAGGTAGTTATATAAAAATAGTGACTAAGTGTAAATCAAATCCTACATATATTACTATTAAAGTGCATGTGCATACATGATCACTAAATACCAAGATCAACTATAAAAATCCTATACAGCAATGAAATCATAGAGGCAGTGGTGGTTCAGTATATATCACCTTAGCACATTAGCTATAAAGTGCCTGTGCAATTTCCAACCCAAGCCAACCACACATCCTCACTTAGGAAATGATTATATACAATCCCCCTCTACCCACAGCATAACAAGATACCCCAAAGTACGTTTCACTTTCTTTGTTTTAGGTATGTCAAATAGTAGATACAGCTTCCTCATGAGGGATACATCTGTGTTCTGTATGATCTGGGAGTTTTTATATATCCTGGTAGCATACTCATTAGTGGCCGCAGCTGTAAATGTGGCGCCGGCATGCATTTGTCCAGAGAGTCCTATCAAGCTGCTTGTGCAGCGCACACACATATCAATAAGACCAGAGACAGCTACGTCGGGAATTCGAGTGACTCGGCGCATGTGGGGGTTCCGTGACGCGTCACTCAGGAAACCACACATGCCTACCCACCCAAAGGGGACTACAGATACTGCAACTGATCTGGCAATTAGTGGTATGCGCACGCACCACGGTCGACAAGGACTATCTAGAAAGAGACTGGTAAATATCCCCTGAGGAAGTTGTCTCTACTATTTGGCATACCCAAAACAAAGAAAGCGAAATGTACGTTGGTGTATCTTGTTAATCTATGGGTAGAGGTAGCTTGTATAAGATAATTTCCTAAGCGATGTTTGAGGCTGTGTTGTTGGCTTGGGTTGGAAATTGCACAGGCACTTTATAGCTAATGTAGTAAGGTGCTGATATATACTGAACCAACACTGCCTCTATAATTTCATTGCTGTATAGGATTTCTATAGTTGATCTTAGTATTTACTGTAGTGATAGTGTATGCACATGCACTTTAATAGTAATATGTGTAGGATATGATTTACACCTAGTCACTATCTATATATATATATAATTGCCTTATTCTGTCTGTCTGTCTGTCTTGCTCCAAAATGACATGATTACAGTGACAATCGTCACATTGGCCGCTCGGCTCGGCCCACCAACGTCCCCCGCACGCATTGGCCCGCTCGGCTCAGCCCGGCTACGTCCCCGCACGCATTGGCCCGCTCGGCTCGGCCCGGCCACGCCCCCTGCATGCATTGACCCGCTCGGCCATGCCCCCCCACACACTGTGCCCACTCGGCCATGCCACCCGCACACTGTGCCTGCTCGGCCTCGCCCCCCCCGCACACTTTGCCCGCATCATCCAATAAGAGAAGCAACCTTGTACAACCAATCCGATAAGGGCACAGTATATCCTAAGGGAAGGCTAAGGCTATAAAAAGGGACTTCTTGGAGTCACCAGGGGTTGATGGATGTTGCATGATCAAGTCTAAGCTCTTAGGAGCTGGCTAGGGGATCAGAACAAGGATGCCTTGTGGACTCGGTCTAGGGACTTTGGCTCCGACTAGAGGATCACTTGGCTACATGGCTTCAATCTAGGGACTCCGATTCTGATTGGAGACCGTACCACAGTCTAGGGATTTCAACTCCGGCTGCTAGGATTATATCATATCATCATACCAGAGACTACTTAAGGAAAAAACCCAGGTTGGGACAATTTGGTCACCTGGCTACAGAATTTGCTGTGCTCGGTAAGCTTCCTACGCTTTCCACTATTCTTTTCTCAGAGTAGCTGGCCCTGGAAACCCCGATGCACGAACAATCTAATCCCTAGTGAGCCAGTGGAAGGGTCAGACTCTGTTGCCTGTTACATTTGTGTGTTTTGCTGGTTATGTGTTATGTGCCGATAATTGTTTGGGGATCCAATAAAGTCTTAATATTGTGATTCCCTCACCCTGTGTTGTCTGAGTAGTGTTCCGCCCACGGTTAAGGAGGTCGGGTGTTCAGTTGGGATGAGCCATGGGCCACACTGTCTTTCTAAAGGCGGCCGGGCCAGCGGACGAGAGCACCCACTGACCCCCGTGTCTCCACAGGGTTGTCTATATAGTGCAGAATAGCCCGGTGTATGCTGGTTTGCTAATCTCTCAATGGTATTAGAGTATTAACTTTTGAGGCTGGGCTACAATTCCCTAGTCTCACTCCTTCCTAATCGCAGAGGTTAATACACCATAATGTTTTCAGCGTCCCTGCTAAACGTCGGCTATCCCTGTAAATCCTATACTTAGTGTGCCAAATAATTACCCATAGCCCAGAAAGCTGCAGTTTGTGCTGAAGTCAGAGATATTCAATCACACATTGTGCAGAGTCAGTATTATGGATATTGCTAGAAATAATGGTGTTGGTCATAAAACGGTTCCCAGATGGGACAGCCTATACACAAAATCCCATATAGGGACCAATGAAAATGTCTAGGAATAATTAATAGGCAATTCTAATTAATCCAAATGACCAACCAATTTATTGTGGACCCATAGGTAAATAAATCCCAATATGGGTAAACTTATCTTGCTGGAGAATAAACTCCCAGAAGAATCCCGACACGTTTCCCCCACTTTTTCTGGGGTTCATCAGGTATGTTACCACAATGTGAAGATTCACTATACTTTAGGCCATCTTATATTCTAGCGTCCTATCATGGATCCGTGAGGAAATTAAAAAAAATGAGCGTTCTCTTGGACAATACAGAGAGGATTTCAGCAAGCCCACCCTGTAAGTACGGGGCTGAAAGGGATCAACCCTTGGCGGAGGTAGCGGTCCTGCAGCTGGGTTGTTGCCCTCCTACAGCCGCCTCACATATCCTGGTGTACTGGCTTGTCTCCTAGTAGCACCTCCATCCTCTGGACACTATGCTGACAGACACAGCAAACCTTCTTGCCCCAGCTCGCATTGATGTGCCATCCTGGATGAGCTGCACTACCTGTACCACTTGTGTGGGTTGTAGAGTCCGTCTCATGCTACCATGAGTGTGAAAGCACAACCAACATTCAAAAGTGACCAAAACATCAGCCAAAAAGGATTGGTACTGAGATGTTGTATGTGGTTCCCACCTGCAGAAACACTCCTTTAGGCTACTTTCACACATCAGTTTTTTTACAACAGGCACAATCCAGAAAAAAACTGATAAAACGGATCCAGCGCCGGATCTGTTTTATCCCCATTGATTTGTATTAGCTCTGGATTGTGCCTGATGGCCTTGCATTGCATCCGGCTTTTGCCGGATCCGTCGTAATTGGCTAATGCTGCGGCCGGATGGAATGTCTTTTGCAACGTTTTTTGTCTCTTCCCGGCCGCTTCCCAAGTCTTGAAATCCCCAAGGTTTGTGGGACAAATGTCTGGATCTGACAATTCTTTCACTGCTTCTGCTTTCTCCACGTCCTCTAAGGCCTCCATCTGCGCCCTCAACCTCTCCCTTAATGTAACACATTCCAACAGTGCAGAGAGAATCCCACCACCTCTGTGCAGCACATATTTGTATATGCTCTGACAAAGGACATCTTGTCTGAAACGCGTTGCATTTCTAATTGCTCTTACTATTTTGGATCAAGTCCTGTACTTTGGATTTTAATTTTTGGAATAAAAGAAATTGATTTTTTGCATTTGGAAGCTGGAGATCTTGCTTCTAAAACAGGGAGGTGTTCCTATACAGGTGAGCTGGTTAAAACCCTTTCTTCACTATTTCTGTACAGCACAGCCAGGGCTCAACGCAATCAGGCAGTGCTGAAAATAATATGCATTGGACAAGACAGTCACACAGCTGCAGCATTGTGGTCCTCTACCAAGGCTGAGTTTGATCAATGGTTGTTTCGAATGAACCTG
The DNA here is from genome assembly GCF_048569485.1 of Anomaloglossus baeobatrachus. NCBI lineage: Eukaryota > Metazoa > Chordata > Amphibia > Anura > Aromobatidae > Anomaloglossus > Anomaloglossus baeobatrachus. The sequence continues at coordinate 460,947,910 of NC_134358.1, forward strand.
GGGCCAGGGAAAGCCATGTGTGATAAAGGTGCAAACCTGATGGTGGCCTTACATATGGTTCATATGGTACATATGGTTGACATCACATATGTGCCTTGCATTCCTCGTCCTCTCAACCTGGTTGCACAGCAATTTCTAGACCACTTTCCTAACCCGGATGTGCTGCTGCAGCAGGCACAGCCATTGTGTGCTCACTTTTAAAAAGGAAATGCCAGGCTATATCCTGTGTGTTGCATGGACCATACCTGACTACTGTGCAAATACACTATGTGGAAATGGGGGGAAGTTATGCCACTGTCCTGCCGTCTTCCTGAATTTTTTTACAGAAATAATGTAAGCTACATTAGTCAAAATTTGAAGGTTTTTTTAAGGGGTACACTATGCCACTAAATCCAAAGCATATCAACATAAAACCTTTTATTTTCCCCAAAGCGTGATGATCATAATTAGAGAACAGCAATGACTGCAGCACAGAGAAAGATTATAACTAAATTTTCTGAAAGTAACAGCAGTCACCAGTCAGTAGGAAGTGTACAGGCCTTTGTTTTGAATGACTTCAACTAATCTGATATAAGCTTAATATACTGCGAGTTTACTCATGTTAGGATATAATCACATAGGACTGCACAATGACCTTAACCCCTTCACAACCATGGACAGAAAGATCCGTCATGGTGCCCTGGGCCTTAAAGACCAAGGACGGATCTTTCCGTCATGGCGAATCGCGGCACCAGAGCCCCCGGTGACTGCGATTGGTTAACACAAACCGCAGATTCGGGGAGGAGGGGACCTGTACCTGACCTCAGGAGGGGTGGTGCCTCCTCCCCAGACCTACGGAGGCTGTGATTGGCTGACGAACGCCGCTCAACAAATCACAGCCACTGTAATGTTCCAGCCATTTAAAGTGACTGAAACAATGAAATCCAGCCATGGTCAGTGCAGCTGTAGCACTGGCCATTGGCTGGAGCTGGGTGACCTCACTGGATCACCCTCCCCCAGCTCCAGTAGCTCTGATTGGAGAGATCGGCCTTGTGACAGATCTCTCCAATCACAGTGGACCTGTTGCCGGTGACCGCCCCCATCAGCTTCACTTGTTGGTCCCTGCAGCACGCACAGTGAGTGTATACAGTGCAATGGCAGGGCGACAAGCTACGGTCACATGCTGTTATGTGACCGGAGCATGGGACCCGGAAGTTGCCGTGCTGCCATTGCACTGTATGAAACCGTCGAAAAGCCTCCTGATCCGCTGCTGCCGCACTCCATCTGCCACAGTGCCACCGCTCCCCCCGATCTGCTGCCCACCCCCTCACCTCCGTGATGTGCTGCCAGCCCCCTCTCCTCCGTTATGTGCTGCCCGGCCCCTCCCCCTCATGATCGGCTGCCCGCCCCCTCTCCTCCATTATGTGCTGCGCGCTCCCTCTCCTCCGTTATGTGCTGCCCGGCCCCTCCCCCCTCGCGATCGGCTGCCCGCCCCCTCTCCTCCGTTATGTGCTGCTTGCCCCCTCCCCTCCGTGATGTGCTGCCCACTCCCCCCCACCTCTCAATCCCATGATCGGCTACCTGCCCCCTCCCATGTCACCCCCGTGATGTGTGCTCCCACCCCTGTCAGCCCCGTGATGTGTGCTCCCTCTCCTCTCACCCCGTGATGTGTGCTCCCTCCCCTGTCACCCCTGTGATCTGTGGTCCCTCCCCTGTCACCTCCGTGATGTGCGCTTCCTCCTCTGTCACCCCCGTGATGTGCGCTCCCTGACCTGTAACCCCCGTCATGTGCGCTCCCTCACCTGTCACCCCCGTGATGTGCGCTCCCTCACCTGTAACCCCCGTGATGTGCGCTCCCTCACCTGTCATCCCCCGTGATGTGCGCTCCCTCACCTGTCACCCCCCGTCATGTGCGCTCCCTCACCTGTCACCCCCGTGATGTGTGCTCCCTCCCCTGTCACCCCTGTGATGTGTGCTCCCTCTCCTGTCACCCCATGATGTGTGCTCCCTCCCCTGTCACCCCCGTGATCTGTGCTCCCTCCCCTGTCACCCCCGTGATGTGTGCTCCCTCCCCTGTCACCCCTGTGATCTGTGCTCCCTCCCCTGTCACCGCCGTGATGTGCGCTCCCTCACCTGTCACCCCCGTGATGTGCGCTCCCTCACCTGTCACCCCCGTCATGTGCGCTCCCTCACCTGTCACCCCCGTGATGTGTGCTCCCTCCCCTGTCACCCCTGTGATATGTGCTCCCTCCCCTGTCACCGCCGTGATGTGCGCTCCCTCACCTGTCACCCCCATGATGTGCGCTCCCTCACCTGTCACCCCCGTCATGTGCGCTCCCTCACCTGTCACCCCCGTGATGTGTGCTCCCTCCCCTGTCACTCCTGTGATCTGTGCTCCCTCCCCTGTCACCTCCGTGATGTGCACTCCCTCCCCTGTCACCCCCGTGATGTGCGCTCCCTGACCTGTAACCCCCGTCATGTGCGCTCCCTCACCTGTCACCCCCGTGATGTGCGCTCCCTCACCTGTCACCCCCGTGATGTGCACTCCCTCACCTGTCACCCCGTCATGTGCGCTCCCTCACCTGTCACCCCCGTCATTTGCGCTCCCTCACCTGTCACCCCCGTGATGTGCACTCCCTCACCTGTCACCCCCGTGATGTGCACTCCCTCACCTGTCACCCTCGTGATGTGCGATCCCTCACCTGTCACCCCCGTGATGTGTGCTCCCTCACCTGTAACCCCCGTGATCTGTGCTCCCTCACCTGTCACCCCCGTGATCTGCTGTCCGCTCTCCCTCCACCTCTCACCCCCATGATCTGTGCTGCGCTCCCTCTCCCACCTCTCACCCTACCCGATCTGCTGCCTCCTTCATCTCCTGTGATCCTGCTGCCTAGATCCATCCTGTAGGGTAACTATCCCCAATCTCACCTCCCACTCCCCTTCCCTCCCATCCCCCCATCCCCCCTTCACCCCATCCTCTGCCGCTCCTGCATCCACTGCGCCCTCTCCCATCCGCCCCCACCCTATCCCAGCCACCACCGTCTCACATTCACAGATGCTCCCTTTATATGCGGCTGCCCCCCCCATCTGCTGCTTCCCCATCTGCTGCCCCCATCTGCTGCTCCCCCCATCTGCTGCCTGCCCCCCATCTGCCGCTGTTCTGATCCATCCTGTAAGTATTGTTCGTGGCTCTTTTCTAACTATCCCCAATCGCATCTCCCACTCCCTCTCCCCCCCTCCTCCCCCACCTGCTTGCCGCTGATCAGCTACGTGATTGGCTGATCAGGTACGTAATTGTTGCTCTAGTTTTTGTTTTTTTTGTGCACTCCAAATAAAAAAAAAAACAACAAAACTTAAACAATTAGGTACCTGATCAGCAGGCGTCCTGCAGTCGTACTCGACTTTGGACAGGACTTCTTTTTTCCATCCCACCTAGTCCCCCCCTTTTTTGCAGAACATTTGTGCGTGCGCCCTGTTTTTTTTTTCTATGCGATGGGGGTCTAGTTTCCAAAATGGGGTCACATGTGGGGGAGCGCCACTGTTTCGGCACCTCAGGGGGTCTCCAAACACAACATGGAATACGCTAATTATCCCAAACAATTTTGCGTTTGAAATGTCAAATGATGCTCCTTGCATTCTGAGCCCTGCTGTGCGCCCAAACATTTGATTTCCACCACATATGAGGTGTCTGTGTACTCAGGAGGAATTGCACCATACATTTTATGGTGCAATTTTTCCTGATACCCTTGTGAAAAAAAAGCTACCTGGTTGAAGTAACAATTTTGTGGTAAAAAATTTTTTTTTTATTTTCACAGCTCAACTCTATTAACTTTTGTGAAGCCCCCAGAGGTTCAAAGTGCTCAATAAACATCTAGATAAATTCCATGAGGGGTCTAGCTTCCAAAATGGGGTCACATGTGTGGGAGCTCTACTGTTTCGGCACCTCAGGGGCTCTCCAAATACAACATGGAATACGCTAATTATCCCAGACAATTTTGCGTTTGAAACGTCAACTGACGCTCCTTGCATTCTGAGCTCTGCTGTGCGCCCAAACATTTGATTTCCAACACATATGAGGTATCTGTGTACTCAAGAGAAACTGCACAATACATTTTATGGTGCAATTTTTCCTGATACTCTTGTGAAAAAAAAAACTACCTGGTTGAAGTAACAATTTTGTGGTAAAAAATTTTTTTTTTATTTTCACGGCTCAACTCTATTAACTTTTGTGAAGCCCCCAGAGGTTCAAAGTGCTCAATAAACATCTAGATAAATTCCATGAGGGGTCTAGTTTCCAAAATGGGGTCACATGTGGGGGAGCTCCACTGTTTCGGCACCTCAGGGGCTCTCCAAATGCAACATGGTGCGGCTAATGATTCCAGCTAATTTTCTGTTCAGAAAGTCAAATGACGCTCCTTCCCTTCCGAGTCCTGCCGTTCGCCCAAACAGTGGTTTTTCGCCACATATGAGGTATCTGCGTGCTCAGAAGAAATTGCCCAACAAATTTTGGTGGTTCATTTAATCCTACTACCCTTGTGGATATGCAATATTTGAGGCTAAATTAACATTTTTGCTGCAAAAAGTAAAATGTTCATTTTTTCCTTCCACATTGCTTTAGTTACTGTGAAGCACCTGAAGGGTTAATAACCTTCTTGAATGTGGTTTTGAGTAGCCTGAGGGGTGCCGTTTTTGGAATGGGGTCACTTTTGGGTGTTTTGTGTCATTTAGACCTTTCAAAATCGCTTCAAATGTGATGTGGTCCCTAAAAAAAGTGGCTTTGTAAATTTTGTTGTAAAAATGAGATATTGCTCATAAACTTTGAACCCCTATAACTTCCTTAATTTTTTTTTTTTTCCTAAAATTGTTCTGATGTAAAGTAGACATGTGTAAAATGTTATTTATTATTTTGTGTCATATGTCTCGTTGGTTTTAGAGCATAAAAATTAAAAGTTTGAAAATTACAAAATTTTTGCAAAATTTCTGTTTTTTTTTCACAAAGAAACGCAAAAAATATCGGCCTAAATTTACCACTAACATGAAGCCCAATATGTCACGAGAAAACAGTATCAGAATCACTGGGATCCGTTGAAGCGTTCCAGAGTTATAACCTCATAAAGTGACACTGGTAGTGACATTGGTCAAAATTGCAAAAAATGTCCTGGTCTTTAGGGTCAAAATAGGCTTGGGGCTGAATGGGTTAAAATTTAGAAAATTGTGTTCTGTTCTCTAATTTTGATCTTCAGTGTCTATTCACTGTAGTGTGCAACTCTGGGGTTTGCATCTATCTGTAATTTTTATTCCTTTAAGGACCTGGTCTTTATTTTGTATATATCTTGAAGACAAGTAAGTAGATTATGTTTTTCTAAGCTTGTATAGTTCTTTTTTTTATCAAAGTGGTCGCAGCAGTTGAAAAATTTGTAGTTAAAAATCAGATTTTTAGGGAAGAACTGTAACTAAAAAACTGCTATTATGCTTTTAATTTTTTTTTTCTTTACGACATTTATTATTCAGTTTAATTAATATATTTTGTGATATATTGGATAGAAGGACATGGTAATACAAATATGCAATTTGTTTCTTATTTCTTTATTTTTAATAAAGAATATGATAGAGCAATTTAAATGTTTATATTTTTATATATTTTTTAAGTTTTTACTTTTTTTTATTGTGATTGTTATATAATCAAAATTATGTTCTCCTATGAAGCCCAGACAGCGATGGCAACCTAATAGCACACAATCATGACATAATTGACAGCAACACTCCAGCTTTTTAGTATTGCACTGCTGATGCTTTAAATCTAAATCCTTTGACCTCTGTCTTATACTCATCTTTCAGTGGCTTTATCTTCTATCACCACTGCTTCTGTCAGTCTTCAGTGAATTGTAACCTTGCCCAGTGTTTCATGGAGTCTGCTGAAGATCACAAACCAATACAACCTTATGAGAGCCTCATTCTGACCTGGTTCTGGTTCTCATACAGTTGTATTGAGCATTTGTGACCTAAATACTGGCTTCCGTCCAGTCAGAACTTACAGTCACAACATGGCACCACGAGACAAGAGCGGCGCTGAAAAAGCATGAAAACGCTAGAGGGTGAGTATAATACCAGGGGCGGGGGACTTAGATTTAAAGCACTAGTCCAGCTCTTAAAAAGAAATAATGGAGTTGTGGTTTACATTTTTAAAGAACAGTGATCGGAGCAAGCTCTGCTCACTGCTGTTACCGGTTCTAAAACACAGCCTGCAATTGCCTTGCATGTTTTGGGCTTATCTCCTGAGCTTGATTGATACATGGGAACTTAACATAGGACAGATTTGTCAGGTTAAAAGGGATTCAAATTATTTATATCCATTACATTTTGTTTTTAAAAAAAAAAACCTTAGAATTTTTTTTAAAAAATATATCTGTTAGAATTTCAACATAAATGAAGTGGAAATACAAACTAAAGAACAAGAAGAAATGATCAGAAAAGTATTTTAAATTATACAAAAATTCACTCAAAAGATTATAAAAATTTAATAAAACTTTAGTACATTCCATTCAAGCAAATAAAAGGTATTTTGACTAGAACTCAACTCTGCCTTCCACACTCTGGCAAGGCTAATTATATCCTTCTAGTTTGTGGATATAACAGTTAAAACAAAATCCTACCCTCAATACCCCAAAAATGTTCTCCATACTATGATCGTTTCCCCTGTACAGAAACAATAAGTTCCCAACTTGTTATGCAAGAGAACATTTTATAAGCTTAATAAGAATAATATAAGTAATGTCTTCAATTTTGAGAACACGTTATCCAGCACAACGTTATTGTAGCCTATATAAAACTTATTCATAACAATGAGTGACGCACAAGGTTCCCGGTTGAATGAGACACTAGCAACCTCTTAGTTTGCTGATATTATTCCACTAGACTAAAAAGGGTCAAACATATAACAGTTCTCTTGGATATGTTCCCAGAAATGAAATGAGAATCCATTAATAATTGCTATCTGATTATATCACTACATTTCACTGAGGCTACTGCATGGCTACACCTGAAAAATGTGAAGTCTTTTTCAGCTAAACAGGTAATAACCATGTTAAGTAATACTTGCCAATTTGTTATTTTTTGTACAAACTTACTCATTATAAAAAGGAATCATATCTATAAACACTGCAGCTTTTCTACTCACTCAGCTGCGTATTGAGGTAGTTACAGGTAACGGTTTCAGTAAAACGTCCGGGCTGGTTTATTTACACTCCCCAAACGGCTCAGGATAAGAATTTAAAAATTTAAAAACAGTGTTTTCCATCAGAAAACATAAATCAAATAGTCCATACCATAGTGTGGGTTTGCCATCTCAGATTAATGTCCAGATCTTATTTCTTAGCAAGAGAAAACAACATTGGAGGTCTGTACACCTTCACACACAGACCCTGAATGAGACAACGGGTCTCCATTTTATTTGCTTTACCATGCCCCAGAGTGTACATATGCGAGTAGCCAGTCCCAACAATCTCTCTGACTGCACGTAAACCCACCCCCCCCCCGACAAGCCCTATAAACTCACTCAGCACTATATGGGCTGGAGCCTGTTTCCAGGCTTAGATCACTGAAGCTACAAACCTTGATGACACATTTCTCCTCTCGAGGACCTGTCTGGTAGCCATCTTACAACAAAAACATATTCCAAAATTACTGGTTTATGGCAATCAATGATATCTATTCAGTCTTAACTTCTATGAATAATAAGAGATTGTCACAGCACTTCTGTGAGGGTATGGGTGCTCAGGTAGGGTCCAAGTCCATATGAAGAAAAATAAGCCCCAGGCACTCCAATTGATGTGAAAAAAGAATAAATTTTATTGCAACTTCAAACAGTTCAAAGTTTTGGTCACTGATTGGACCTTCTTCAAGAACCTGTCTTCTGATGGTTGAAAAGCGAACAAAGGAAGTTCAAGTATGGATAAGAAACCAGGTGGCAAGTTGACCTGTTATAAAAAGGTTTTGAATGGAAATTCACTTGTAGCAATCGGTGTGTGAATCAGTAACCAGTAATGATGAGGATTGCTCCAGAAAGGGCAGAAAAGACATGTGCGGTATCCACCGCTTGTAATACACTGCTAGTGGAGAGCGCTCTCCACTAGCAGTGTATACCATGTGATTTTCTCTCTCTCTTCCTGGTAACGGCAACCTTAGTCACCACACTCAAAAAGCGGTGGATACCGCATGTTATACTCTTGCCCATTCGGTGACGTCAGCCAGATTACCTTATCTTTATTACAAGCGGTGAATACCGCACATCTCTTTTCTGCCCTTTCTGGAGCAATCATCATTACTGGTTACTGATTAACACACAGTTTGCTATAAGTGAATTTCCATTCAAAACCTTTTTATAACAGGTTCACTTCCCACCTGGTTTCTTATCCATACTTGAACTTCCTTTGTTCGCTTTTCAACCATCATAAGACAGGTTCTTGAAGAAGGTCCAATCAGCGACCGAAACGTTGAACTGTTTGAACTTGCAATAAAATTTATTATTTTTTCACATCAATTGGAGTGCCTGGTGCTTATTTTTCTTTTTAACTTGTATGAATGACCAATTCATAGGGAATATTAAACTGAACAAAAAAATATTTTTATATTTTAATATTCTGTATGCTATGAACAGTTTATGAACTCTAATTTTTGAATAAGGTAATGGTACTTTATTAAAATACTTTTGTCATTGGCATGGTTGCATTGTATTTATTTCCGATTTTGAATTCAGAATAAATTAACTTTTAAATTACTGCAATATTGTTAATATGTTAAATACTGCCCAAGGTATAAATCTTTTTCAATGTATGTTATCTCTTTGATCCCTTAGTGACAAGCTGATAATGGGAAACCTACTGTACAAGATAGCTACCTTTAAAACTACTGTTCATTTGGCTATACTCTCCTTCCTGTTTACAAGATACTTATGAATATATGACCTAATTTCTCATCCCTTAAAAGAATCCTTCAGATCTATCCTTTTTCATATTGTAATCAAAATAATAATATACAGTGGAACCTTGCTTAATGAGTAACCCAGTTAGCGAGTATTTCGCTTAACGACCAAAGCTTGCTGTAAATTTGTAACTCAGTTTACGAGCAAGCTTTGCTGAATGAGCAAAATACTCACCGCACACACTTCCAGTTCCGTACATCCACCGCGCTCTGACCCGCTCTTGCAGTCCACATAAACACACACATGCACACACAAACAACCAAACACGCACACACACATATTATGCTCACCTTACCTTCCATTCCATCGCCGGCCTCATGGTTCTTGTAGTTCGCCGGTACAGGATGTGTTTCGGCAACCATAGCGATGAGGGAGATACTTGCTCTGGCAGCGGACGTTCCTCCCTCATTGCGTTGGTTACCCGATACACATCCTGTACCGGTGAACTGCAAGAATCATGAGGCTGGCAATAGAACGGAAGGTACGGTGAGCATAATATGTGTAACATCCGTTCCATCGTCGGCCTCACGGTACTTGTGATTCTCCAGTACAGGATGTGTATCGGCAACCATCGCGATGAGGGAGGAACTTTCGCTGTCAGCCGCTACTCAAAGGCAGCACGCTGGCCAATCAAAGGCAAGCAGCTCCTGCCTTTGACATCAGTGCTCTGGCAGCGGAAGTTCCTCTGTGTCAGGCAGCGATGACATCATTGCTGCCTGACACAGTTTAGCGCTGGTAGGGAGACGCCGAGCTGCAGAATGACAGCTCTGACATCATCGCTCCGATAACAGCAGGCATCAGAGCTGTCATTCTGTGCTGGTTCTCGCTCTGAGTGGCAGCTTCATGTTCCTGCTCAGTACAAGGACTGGATACAGCAGAGCCGGCTGTGGAGCTCGGTTGTGGATTTACGTCGGAGCTGGGTATGTTTGGGGTTAATAAATGGGTTAAAGAGGGTGTCTGTGTGTTTATTTTTATATAAAGGATTTTTATCTCTGTGTGTTTTATTAACTATTTAATTACAGGATTGGTAATATGGAGGTATCATCGAAACTTAAATATTACTAATCCAGAGCTTAATGATAGGTGTCAATTATTACCTGTCATTAACCCCTTATTAGCCCAATTTCCACCGCATCAGGGCAATTGGGATGAGCTGGGATAAACACCTGATATGGTGCATCTAATGGATGCGCCAAATCTGGGGCGGCTGCCGGTTGCTATTCTTACCCGGGGGGGGGAGGGGGCATTAACTATGTGCCCTCCACAGGTGGAGAATACCAACCCCCAGCTGTCTGTTTTATCTTGGCTGACTATTAAAATTGGGGGAGATCCTACGTCATTTTGTTTTAATTATTTATATATTGTATTGTACGATATAGACCCACCCACCGGTGGCTGTGATTGGTTGCAGTGAGACAGCTGTCACTCAGCGTGGGGGCTCATCTGAATGCAACCAATCATAGGGACCGGTGGGCGAGGGAAGCAGTGAATACGAGATGGAATAATTAGCGGCCGGAATTTTCAAAAGAGGAGAAGCCGCCAGAGCAGTGTGACAGCTGTGCAGCGCCGGGCCAGTGAACGGTGAGTATGAGAGAGGCTGTTAGAGGGGGAGACCGACTGGTGCTTCACTCCCCCACCGCCTCCCTGCCTGATTCTAAGTTAGGACCCGGCGTGGTGCGCAACACCAGGGAGCGGGGAGCAAGCCCCGGGCAGTGGGGAGCGCAGCACCAGGGAGCGAAGGACCAGGAAGTGGGGAGCGCAGCACCAGGGAGCGAAGCACCATGCAGCAGGGAGCACAGCACCAGGGATTGAAGGACCAGGCAGTGGGGAGCGCAACACCAGGGAGCAAAGCAGCGGGGTGCGCAGCACCAGGGAGCGAAGCAGCAGGGAGTGCAGCACAAGGGAGTGAAGGACCCGGGCCAAGAGCATGCATCAGCTGATTAATTGTCTGTTGGACCCTACAAAGCGGTTTGGGGGCTGAGTAAAAGGTAGAAATGGATGTATAATTGTTTAAACAATCATGCATCTATTTCAGCCTTTTACTCAGCCCCAAGACCACTTTGTAAGGTCCAGCAGACAATTACTCACATTTCCCATGGACTTACGTTAGACTCGATACTCCTAACGAGTAATTACAAGGATACTCGCGGAGTAACGGGTAGCCCGAATACCGTACTACTCGGCGAGTACCGAGTAGTAATGAGTATACTCGCTCATCCCTAACTACAATTGCAGCATTAAACAAAACACAAAAACTGAAATACCAGAATGTTCAAGACCATGTCCTGCTGAAACACCCCCGATTTTAAAAAAAATACTTCACATATTAGCCAATGAGAAATACTAGCATGACACAATTACTTTAAGCACTAATATCAGAGGTAAGGAAATCAAAAGGTAAATTAACTTTGGCAGGATGCTTATGCCCCGAAATAGTAGATGTAGAATATGTAGTAACAATGAAAATTTAGAGTTTCTATGATATCTTATATACCGAAACGCTCAACATACATAGTGAAATAGGGAATACCTCATGTAGAGCTGCTTTGAGAATTAATCAAGGAAGTTTTGTATTATTTAATGATATCATAGCCACTTGGGGACAAAAAAGCATACATTATTTTTTCTTATTTTAGCAGAAAGTGTTTGGCAGCTCATTAATCACTACAAAGAAATAAAGTTCTGTGCTTAGATAATATACTATTAAGCAAGTCAAAGATGAAATGATCTCCCAATGTAATAAAGTTAAAGCTGACATATTTATTTTGTATTTTAGACCAAATAAAAATTTCATCTTTTACATTGAAAAATTACAAGAAGAAGGGGGGCGGAGCTGGACATGGCCGAGTGAGGACGCTGCTTGCTAGAGCTCCTCTAAATAATCCTCCATTAGGCCGGTTTACTATACATCATGGGCAAATCTACAACGAAAAAAAACAAGCCAAGCACCTCGGGGCAGCCCCCTGCGCCCCAGGGCACAATCGGGGCTTATCTCACCCGGTCCCGGGAACCTGGGATTGTGCCTCAGCCAGGGAGAGAACTGCGGCCTGCGAGGCCTGAAGGGATCCCTGCACCGGTGTCCGTTGGGGCAGCAAGCCCGAAGACCCAGAGAAGGGGTGAGGCAACAGGGTCCCCCGGTGACCTAGAGGGACCCTCTAGAGGACACGCGGTGGCGGCGGGAGCCGAGGGACCCCCCGCAGTGGGAGAAGCGGTGCCGGCAGCGGCGCCATTCCAAGATGGCGGACGCGCTTCATAGCTGCTGACAGGCAGTCCAGGGCGGGAGGACGGGTCGCCCGCAGCGGCCGTCCTGCCTGTCTCGCCCTCCGCTGGAACTCTGCAGGAGCCGGGTAGCCCGGGTAACTCACCTGCGGCCGGCCCCGGGGAATCTGTGAGGAGCGAGGCGTGCAGGCACAGGACCCACGTGTGCTCGGGTCCAGAAGATGACTCACCGCTGCAGGCCCGGGCACTGAAGAAGCAGGCGCCGCACGGAGAAGCTGCATGCCAGGCATCACTGCTCCCATCTACGAGCACTAGTGCAGCGATCAGAGGTGAGGAGGGAGCAGCACCTAACCCAGATGGACTGCTGAGCTACACTACCCAGGTGCAGGGCCCGCGGGAGGGCTTGGTGAGTGGGGCTCAGTCCAGAGAGGGGGGCAATGCCATCAGCCATGCATTCTCGCCAGGGGCCACAAGACCTTCAGGGGGAGCTGTGAACAGAGGAGGGCCACATGATCCCGGGGGGGTTGCCACAGAGTCTTGGGGATTACCCCAGAGGGAAGCACCCCCTTCTTCCCCAGATCGATGGTCTTCTGGATCCTCCTGGGCTGGGAGCCCGCCGGCCGCCGGTGGAGACCTGGAAAAAGGCACACTGATCCCCATGAATGGAGGGCCCAGGGTACTGGGAACACCTCCAATTCGTCACATGTCTATGCCACAAATGTGGGACGATATAAAGAACCCCCAAAGTACGCAATCACTAATATACAGTCCAGCCCTACAGGAATCTTTCTATGCATACCCCAATATGTTTCACACCACCACCTCGATGGGTGACGACCGCCCGGCTTCTCTGGCAGACCTGCGGTCACTGTTACAAGCGATCCCCATCAAGAACGACATTGCAGCATTGGCTTATCAAGTGGTGGCGGAATGTAAACAAGAATTCATCCAATTACGGCAGGATCTCTCCTCACTTACTCACAGGGTAGACACCCTGACTGAACAACAATCAAATTCTCAGGTGTCTATTCAATCTATTAGAGACTGTGGAAAACCAATCCAAGCAACTATTTTCCCTTCAACAACATGTAGATGATTTAGAAAACAGAAACAGATGGAACAATCTAAGAGTTAGAGGTCTTCCGGAATCTATCGCTGCCCCTGACATTCCTGCTGTTCTTCGTTCCATCTTTAATAATCTGCTAAAAAGGCCACCAGGAGCTCCCCTTGAACTGGATAGAGCCCATAGGGCTCTACGTCCTCCGGATCCAGATGATTCCCGTCCGAGAGATGTCGTGTGCAGGGTACACTTTTTTGCTATAAAGGAGGACATTTTACAAGCAGCCAGGAGGAAACAGAGCCTGTCATTTAATGGCTCTACCATACGCATAATGCCGGATCTCTCACGACACACCCTGGCCCAACGTGCGACCCTTAAGCCCCTTCTTGACGCTTTAAAAGAGAGGGGTCTACCGTTTTGGTGGGGATTTCCATTCTCCCTGTCGGTACGGAAGGACTCCCGATGGATGGTCTTGCGATCCCCAGAAGACCTCCCGGCTTTTACTAAGAGCCTGAATCTGCCTACAATCCCTATTGCAACCTGGCCGACTACCCTACTCCAGCAGTGGGTACCTAGGGGACGGCCTGCCTCTGCCAGACTGACTCCACCTCCTGTGCCCGGCAGGGGGCTGCCTCCAAGAGAAAGGCGGGGTCGTGGGGCGGGCCGCCCTCGGTGACCGATATCGATGTGCTCAGTGGCGGAATGCGCCCTTATGACTTATGCCTCTTACAGTTATTTGAGTCACTTGACTCTCGTGTGCTGCCTCTAAGTTTATTCATCGCCCGTACTACATGAATATTTGATATTGTTGCCGGTTCCTGTGGTTATCTTTAATGTTTTTAGCATGCACGGAGCTCTGCTTGGTTATGTCTGACATCCTTTTTCCCCAAATAGGTCGGGATCCTCTGTCCTGCCTAGATCAGGCGGATATGTTCCCTAGGAACATTTGTTCGGATTTAGTTTAATGTGCAAGGTTTCTTTTGCCTGATGTTTAGAAATGAGCGAACCGGTCGCGGTTTCGCTCGAGGTCGGTTCGCTGAACGGGGGTCCCGTTCGAGTTCGGCTCGTCGAACGTTCGACGAACCAAACTCGAACCTATAGGCTATAATGGTAGGCAATCACAAACACATAAAAATGCATGATAAATGTACACAAACAGTTAATAAACATTGCCATAACACTTACCGGTCCCCGAGATCCCTCCTGCACTCTGTCTCCTGCCGCTATTCCATCCGATGATCGCTGAATGCTCCCGGTGACCGGCACTGCAAGCAGTGATGCAGGACCTATCGTGACGTCAAAATAGCCATGTGACCAGTCACGCAGCTATTATCTCATTGGCTACAGACTGGTCACATGACTATGACGCGTCATGTAGGACCTGCGAGTGCATCTCTCCGGTACACGGTGCACATTTGTGTATCGCCGTGTACCGGCGACATGCTCTAGCACACGGTTGACTCCCCGTTCCGTTAGGGACCGGCTGACACAGCCGGTCATTAACGGAGATCACCGTTGCCATAGCAACGCAGTTAGCGGTGACGTCACCGCTAACTGCGGCTCCGAGAGCACCGTTGCTATGGTAACGCGTCTGTCAGCGTTACCGCTGACAGCCAGCAGCACTAATCACTCACGGAGTGAAGGCTGCACGCTGCTTCTCGTGCAGCTTTCACGGAGTGAATGCTCCATGGGAAGCAACGTCTTCCCCCATGCAGCAGTGATGGAGCAGAGCTGCATTTGTTGAACGAGAAAGACAGAAGACCATGGATCGTGGAGGGCTGACAGGGGGTAATAAAGATGGAGTCTCTAATGTGTCTTTGTATTTATTTCTATTAAAGTATTTTTTCTCTGTGTGGTGTCTTTTTTTTAACCCTTTATTGGAGATTCTTAATGTCCGGGTCAAACGTGCCTGACATTAAGAATCTCTGGCTTAATACTGGCTAGTAAAACAAAGCCAGTATTAACTCATGATTACCCAACAAGCCACCCGGCTCCAGGGCTGTTGGAAGAGTTGGATACAGCGCCAGATGAAGGCGCTTCTATGAGAGCGCCATTTTCTGGGACGGCTGCGGACTGAAATTCGCAGCAGAGGCGCCCAGAAACCTCGGGATAACCTGTGCTGCGGATTCCAATCCCCAGCTGCCTAGTTGTACCCGGCTGGACACAAAAATGGGGGGAAGCCCACGTCATTTGTTTTTTAATTATTTCATGAAATAAGTGAAATAATTAAAAAAAAAAGGGCTTCCCTATATTTTTGGTTCCCAGCCGGGTACAAATAGGCAACTGGGGGTTGGAGGCAGCCCGTGGCTGCCTGCTGTACCTGGCTAGCAAACAAAAATATGGCGAAGCCCACGTCATTTTTTTGGTGGGCAAAAAACTTCTGCATACAGTCCTGGATGGAGTATGCTGAGCCTTGTAGTTCTGCAGCTGCTGTCTGCTCTTCTCCATACAGACACACAGCAGCTGCAGAACTACAAGGCTCAGCATACTCAGCATACTCCATCCAGGACTGTATGCAGAAGTTTTTTGCTGAAAAAATTATGTGGGCTTCGCCATATTTTTGTATGCTAGCCAGGTACAGCAGGCAGGTACGGCTGCCCCCAACCCCAGTTGCCTATTTGTACCCGGCTGGGAACCAAAAATAAAGGGAAGCAATTTTTTTATTATTTCATGAATTTCATGAAATAATTAGAAAACAAATGACGTAGGCTTCGCTCCATTTTTGTGTCCAGCCAGGTACATCTAGGCAGCTGGGGATTGGAATACGCAGCACAGGTTGGCCTGAGCTTTCTGGGCCCCACTGCTGCGAATTGCAGTCTGCAGCCGCCTCAGAAAATGGCACTTTCATAGAAGCGCCATCTTCTGGCGCTGTATCCAACTCTTCCAGCACCTGCCTGCTATACCTGGCTAGCATACAAAAATATGGCGAAGCTCACGTCCTTTTTTTGAAGTTTTTTGGCCAAAAAATTAAAAAATGCTTCCCTGGATTTTCCATTGCCAGTGAAGGTAACACCAAGCAGTGGGGGTTAGCAGCCAGTAGCTGCTTGGATTACCCTTAGCTAGCAATACAAAAAATGCAGCGTGAGCCCATATATATTTTTTTAAATTATTTATTTAAATAACTAAAAACAAAATGGGCTTCCCTGTATTTTGATTGCTGGACATCACAGTGCTGTAAAAATAAATCTTTAAAAAAAATGACATAGCGCTCCGCGGTATTTTTGATTCTCAGCGCAGATAAAGCAGACAGCTATGGGTTGCCACCCCCATCTGCCTGTCGTTACCTTGGTTGGCAATCAAAATACAGGGAAACCCATTCATTTTTTATATTTAAAAAATAGTTAAAAAAAAAATGACGTTGGGTCCCCCCCTTTTTGATAGCCAGCTAGGGTAAAGCAGACGTCTGTAGCCTGAAAACCACAGCTGGCAGCTTTACCGTGGTTGGGGATCCAATGTGGAGGTCCCCCCAGGCTCTTTTTTTATAATTATTTTATAAATATTAATAATTACACAAAAAAAGTAGGGTCCCCTCCAAATTGGATCACCAGCCAAGGTAAAGCGGACAGCTGTGGTCTGGTATTCTCAGGGTGGGAAGGTCCATAGTTATTGGGCCTTCACAGCCTAAAAATAGCAGGCCGCAGGCACCCCAGACGTGGCGCATCCACTAGATGCGCCAATCCTGGCGCTTCACCCCAGCTCATCCCGTGCCCTGGTGCAGTGGCAAACGGGGTAATAAATCGGGTTGATACTAGCTGTAAAGTCACCTGAGATCAAGCCCAGCAGTTTGTGATGTCATGGCGTCTATTAGATACCCAACATCATAAACTGTCAGTACTAACAAAAACAAAAAATCGACAAAAGAAATTTATTTGAAAAAACAGTCCCCAAAACATTTCCTCTTTCACCAATTTATTGTAAGAAAAAAATAAAGGGGTCCCACGACGACTCTGGACCGTCTAGAATATGGGGGGGAGACACTCAGGGAATGTATCCCCCATTTTCTAGGAGTGCGGACCCTTCATGTGAGGAGTGTGGGTGCAATGAATCTGCACTCACTCTTCCCGGGTCCACAGCAGCAGAGTCCATGTCGTAATGGTTGCTACCAAAGCTGCAATGCCCTGCTCATGAGGTAAGGGCATGCCTAATCAGGAGAACTACTGTAGAGGAAGCTCTGCTCACTGGTATATAGGTGCTCAGAGGTAATAATAGATAAAATTAGTGAGTAACCTCGGCACTCTAAATCTCCCAGACAAAGTCAGTAAGTCACAACGGATAGTAATGCAAAATCACTCTTTACTGGTCCGTATTAAGAAAAAAAAAATTTTCATAAGCATATATGTTTTTGTCCAAAACAAGTTACAAATGACGTTTCGGCCTGAGCCTTCGTCAGATTGGACTTATCTGCATGTAATCATGGAAAATTACAATAATCAGTATCACATAAGAGTGAGAGAACAATAACATAAACTCGAACAATGTAGAGGTACAATTGGGATGCAGCAAAAAAATTGCAACACAGCAAGAAATGAAACACATGATACAAATGTTATAATACAGTACAAGGACAATATAGTAATGACAAATATGGGGTCAGAGTAGGCTTAGACAGCTCCGGTACGAAAGAGATGTCAATCATAAAGTAACATGTGCAGTAGGTGTAGAGCTACACTATGCATGGCAGAGCTAATGGGTAGACCGACCATAGAAAAAGAACGGAGAAAAAGTGAAGAAAAAGTGGAGAAAAAGTGGAGAAAAAGTGAAGAAAAAGTGGAGAAAAAGTGGAGAAAAAATGTAGAAAAAGTGGAGAAAAAGTGGAGAAAAGGTGGAGAAAAAGTGGAGAAAAAGTGGAGAAAAAATGTAGAAAAAGTAGAGAAAAAGTGGAGAAAAAGTGGAGAAAAAGTGGAGAAAAAGTGTAGAAAAAGTGTAGAAAAAGTGTAGAAAAAATGGAGAAAAAGTGGAGAAAAAATGTAGAAAAAGTGGAGAAAAAGTGGAAAAAAAGGGGAGAAAAAGTGGAGAAAAAATGTAGAAAAAGTGGAGAAAAAGTGGAGAAAAAGTGGAGAAGAAGTGGAGAAGTGGAGAAGAAGTGGAGAAGAAGTGGAGAAGTGTTTGTTCATGCCAGATGGGAGATAAATAATTTTTTACCGGTGCTGTCATTTACTGTAACGTGATCATCGGTGTACGGTGTATACCTGTGATCACGTGAGCGGGGACCGGAAAAACCGTCCTGAATCATGATCTCCAGGGTCTCAGCTAGCCCTGAAATTCCGGAGATTTTCTGACGCTGGGGGGCGTTATTCACTTATTTCTGCCTGCTGTTTATAAACGGCAGATCAGAATAAGGCTGCATTAACACGACCGATCCATTTTTGTGGTCTGCAAAAAACAGTCCGTTTTTTTTCACGGGTGCATCCGTGTGGCATCCGTTTCCGTTCTGTAGACGGTCCGTATGTCATCTGTTTGTCATCCGTGTGCCTTCCGTTTTTTTTGTGTGCTGCAAAAAAACTGAATGAGGGTAAATGCATAAATTTACCCAGGATCCATAGCTTCATCCTACATGAGGCGGTCACATGTTCACTCCAGTGCCATTTTCTACTGCTTTTCACAGCGTAGAGCGCTCTGGTGATTTTCCTGTGCTTGTGCACTTCATATCAGTCTTTTCTGTCATTATACTGGCAGAAAGACACATAATGTCTCACTCTCCTGCATTTTGTAATTTTGCACCCTTTGGTGCCTTTCATGTGGCACTAAGGGGTGCTTAGCTTTGTATTTAGCCAAAAAAATGAAAAAAAAAAATGTCGTAGGGTTCCCCCTAGTTTTGTAGCCAGCTAGGGTAAAGCAGACGGCTGCAGCCTGCAGACCACAGCTGGCAACCTCACCTTGGCTGGTAATCCAAAACTGAGGGCACCCCACGCTGTTATTTTAAATTAAATAAATAATTTAAAAAAAAAAACACGTAGGGGTCCCCCAAAAATTGGATCACCAGCCAAGGTAAAGCAGACAGCTGGGGTCTGATATTCTCAGAATAGGGAAGTCCATGGTTATTGGACTCTCCCCAGCCTAAAAATAGCAGTCCGCAGCCGCCCCAGAAGTGGCGCATCCATTAGATGTGCCAATCCTGGTGCTTCGGCCCAGCTTATCCCGCGCCCTGGTGCGGTGGCAAACGGGGTAATATATGGGGTTAATACCAGATGTGTAATGTCACCTGGCATCAAGCCCTGGGGTTGGTGAGGTCAGGCGTCTATCAGATACCCGACATCACCAACCCAGTCAGTAATAAAAAAAATAGACGACAAACACATTTTTATTTGAAAAAACACTCCCCAAAACATTCCCTCTCTGCGGCTTTCTCATTTGCATACTCCCCACTTCCCATACTGCTTTGCTCTAGAATCACTGCATTGAGAAACACGTGATGGTGTCTCCGCAGTGGATTTGTTGATCTCCCTAAGGTCAACAATGCTTGCTTAAGTAGTCTTTTACTAGGCATTGCCCCCACTAGCCAGATTCCTACTCCACACTGATGAGGGGCAAATACCCCGAAACGGCTGTCTGTGGATGGATACCACGTTTGGTATAGGTGGTCTCCTTGACTGGAGACTGCCCTTCCCGTGGTTGTTCCTTCCCGGTGAAAGACCTGGCTAGTTTCCTGCCAGCGTTGAGAAACATGTGATGGTGTCTCCGCGGCTTACTCATTTGCTTGTATAATGGCTTAGTAACAATGAGTTTGAGTGTGCAATGCAGGCAGACATGCTGCAAATATCTTTGCACTAGTAAGACAATACAGAAGTCCAACAGCCACTTTTAGGATGCCACTAAGTTCACTCAGTGTTTGCTAGTATAATTGGTTAGTAACAATGAGTTTGAGTGTGCAATGCAGGGCGACGTGCTGCAAATATCTTTGCACTAGTGGGAAAATACAGAAGCCCAACAGCCACGTTTAGGATGCCACTAAATTCACTTACTGTTTGCTAGTATAATGGCTTAGTAACAATGAGTTTCAGTGTGCAATGCAGGCAGACGTGCTGCAAATATCTTTGCACTAGTGGGACAATACAGAAGTCCAACAGCCACGTTTAGGGTGCCACTAAGTTCACTCAGTGTTTGCTAGTATAATGGCTTAGTAACAATGAGTTTGAGTGTGCAATGCAGGCAGACGTGCTGCAAATATCTTTGCACTAGTGGGACAATACAGAAATCCAACAGCCACGTTTAGGATGCCACTAAGTTCACTCAGTGTTTGCTAGTATAATGGCTTAGTAACAATGAGTTTGAGTGTGCAATGCAGGCAGACGTGCTGCAAATATCTTTGCACTAGTGTGACAATACAGAAGTCCAACAGCCACGTTTAGGATGCCACTAAGTTCACTCAGTGTTTGCTAGTATAATGGCTTAGTAACAATGAGTTTGAGTGTGCAATGCAGGGCGACGTGCTGCAAATATCTTTGCACTAGTGGGAAAATACAGAGGCCCAACAGCCACGTTTAGGATGCCACTAAATTCACTTAGTGTTTGCTAGTATAATGGCTTAGTAACAATGAGTTTCAGTGTGCAATGCAGGCAGACGTGCTGCAAATATCTTTGCACTAGTGGGAAAATACAGAAGTCCAACAGCCATGTTTAGGGTGCCACTAAGTTCACTCAGTGTTTGCTAGTATAATGGCTTAGTAACAATGAGTTTGAGTGTGCAATGCAGGCAGACGTGCTGCAAAAATCTTTGCACTAGTGGGACAATACAAAAGTCCAACAGCCACGTTTAGGATGCCACTAAGTTCACTCAGTGTTTGCTAGTATAATGGCTTAGTAACAATGAGTTTGAGTGTGCAATGCAGGCAGACGTGCTGCAAATATCTTTGCACTAGTGTGACAATACAGAAGTCCAACAGCCACGTTTAGGATGCCACTACGTTCACTCAGTGTTTGCTAGTATAATGGCTTAGTAACAATGAGTTTGAGTGTGCAATGCAGGCAGACGTGCTGCAAATATCTTTGCACTAGTGTGACAATACAGAAGTCCAACAGCCACATTTAGGATGCCACTAAGTTCACTCAGTGTTTGCTAGTATAATGGCTTAGTAACAATGAGTTTGAGTGTGCAATGCAGGCAGACGTGCTGCAAATATCTTTGCACTAGTGGGACAATACAGAAGTCCAACAGCCACGTTTAGGATGCCACTAAGTTCACTCAGTGTTTGCTAGTATAATGGCTTAGTAACAATGAGTTTGAGTGTGCAATGCAGGCAGACGTGCTGCAAATATCTTTGCACTAGTGGGACAATACAGAAGTCCAACAGCCACGTTTAGGATGCCACTAAGTTCACTCAGTGTTTGCTAGTATAATGGCTTAGTAACAATGAGTTTGAGTGTGCAATGCAGGCAGACGTGCTGCAAATATCTTTGCACTAGTGGGACAATACAAAAGTCCAACAGCCACATTTAGGATGCCACTAAGTTCACTCAGTGTTTGCTAGTATAATGGCTTAGTAACAATGAGTTTGAGTGTGCAATGCAGGCAGACGTGCTGCAAATATCTTTGCACTAGTGGGACAATACAGAAGTCCAACAGCCACGTTTAGGATGCCACTAAATTCACTCAGTGTTTGCTAATATAATGGCTTAGTAACAATGAGTTTGAGTGTGCAATGAAGGCAGACGTGCTGCAAATATCTTTGCACTAGTGGGACAATACAAAAGTCCAACAGCCACGTTTAGGATGCCACTAAGTTCACTCAGTGTTTGCTAGTATAATGGCTTAGTAACAATGAGTTTGAGTGTGCAATGCAGGCAGACATGCTGCAAATATCTTTGCACTAGTGGGACAATACAGAAGTCCAACAGCCACTTTTAGGATGCCACTAAGTTCACTCAGTGTTTGCTAGTATAATGGCTTAGTAACAATGAGTTTGAGTGTGCAATGCAGGCAGACGTGCTGCAAAAATCTTTGCACTAGTGGGACAATACAGAAGTCCAACAGCCACGTTTAGGATGCCACTAAGTTCACTCAGTGTTTGCTAGTATAATGGCTTAGTAACAATGAGTTTCAGTGTGCAATGCAGGCAGACGTGCTGCAAATATCTTTGCACTAGTGGGACAATACAGAAGTCCAACAGCCACGTTTAGGGTGCCACTAAGTTCACTCAGTGTTTGCTAGTATAATGGCTTAGTAACAATGAGTTTGAGTGTGCAATGCAGGCAGACGTGCTGCAAATATCTTTGCACTAGTGGGACAATACAGAAATCCAACAGCCACGTTTAGGATGCCACTAAGTTCACTCAGTGTTTGCTAGTATAATGGCTTAGTAACAATGAGTTTGAGTGTGCAATGCAGGCAGACGTGCTGCAAATATCTTTGCACTAGTGTGACAATACAGAAGTCCAACAGCCACGTTTAGGATGCCACTAAGTTCACTCAGTGTTTGCTAGTATAATGGCTTAGTAACAATGAGTTTGAGTGTGCAATGCAGGGCGACGTGCTGCAAATATCTTTGCACTAGTGGGAAAATACAGAAGCCCAACAGCCACGTTTAGGATGCCACTAAATTCACTTAGTGTTTGCTAGTATAATGGCTTAGTAACAATGAGTTTCAGTGTGCAATGCAGGCAGACGTGCTGCAAATATCTTTGCACTAGTGGGAAAATACAGAAGTCCAACAGCCATGTTTAGGGTGCCACTAAGTTCACTCAGTGTTTGCTAGTATAATGGCTTAGTAACAATGAGTTTGAGTGTGCAATGCAGGCAGACGTGCTGCAAAAATCTTTGCACTAGTGGGACAATACAAAAGTCCAACAGCCACGTTTAGGATGCCACTAAGTTCACTCAGTGTTTGCTAGTATAATGGCTTAGTAACAATGAGTTTGAGTGTGCAATGCAGGCAGACGTGCTGCAAATATCTTTGCACTAGTGTGACAATACAGAAGTCCAACAGCCACGTTTAGGATGCCACTACGTTCACTCAGTGTTTGCTAGTATAATGGCTTAGTAACAATGAGTTTGAGTGTGCAATGCAGGCAGACGTGCTGCAAATATCTTTGCACTAGTGTGACAATACAGAAGTCCAACAGCCACATTTAGGATGCCACTAAGTTCACTCAGTGTTTGCTAGTATAATGGCTTAGTAACAATGAGTTTGAGTGTGCAATGCAGGCAGACGTGCTGCAAATATCTTTGCACTAGTGGGACAATACAGAAGTCCAACAGCCACGTTTAGGATGCCACTAAGTTCACTCAGTGTTTGCTAGTATAATGGCTTAGTAACAATGAGTTTGAGTGTGCAATGCAGGCAGACGTGCTGCAAATATCTTTGCACTAGTGGGACAATACAGAAGTCCAACAGCCACGTTTAGGATGCCACTAAGTTCACTCAGTGTTTGCTAGTATAATGGCTTAGTAACAATGAGTTTGAGTGTGCAATGCAGGCAGACGTGCTGCAAATATCTTTGCACTAGTGGGACAATACAAAAGTCCAACAGCCACATTTAGGATGCCACTAAGTTCACTCAGTGTTTGCTAGTATAATGGCTTAGTAACAATGAGTTTGAGTGTGCAATGCAGGCAGACGTGCTGCAAATATCTTTGCACTAGTGGGACAATACAGAAGTCCAACAGCCACGTTTAGGATGCCACTAAATTCACTCAGTGTTTGCTAATATAATGGCTTAGTAACAATGAGTTTGAGTGTGCAATGAAGGCAGACGTGCTGCAAATATCTTTGCACTAGTGGGACAATACAAAAGTCCAACAGCCACGTTTAGGATGCCACTAAGTTCACTCAGTGTTTGCTAGTATAATGGCTTAGTAACAATGAGTTTGAGTGTGCAATGCAGGCAGACATGCTGCAAATATCTTTGCACTAGTGGGACAATACAGAAGTCCAACAGCCACTTTTAGGATGCCACTAAGTTCACTCAGTGTTTGCTAGTATAATGGCTTAGTAACAATGAGTTTGAGTGTGCAATGCAGGCAGACGTGCTGCAAAAATCTTTGCACTAGTGGGACAATACAGAAGTCCAACAGCCACGTTTAGGATGCCACTAAGTTCACTCAGTGTTTGCTAGTATAATGGCTTAGTAACAATGAGTTTGAGTGTGCAATGCAGGCAGACGTGCTGCAAAAATCTTTGCACTAGTGGGACAATACAGAAGTCCAACAGCCACGTTTAGGATGCCACTAAGTTCACTCAGTGTTTGCTAGTATAATGGCTTAGTAACAATGAGTTTGAGTGTGTAATGCAGGCAGACGTGCTGCAAATATCTTTGCACTAGTGGGACAATACAGAAGTCCAACAGCCACTTTTAGGATGCCACTAAGTTCACTCAGTGTTTGCTAGTATAATGGCTTAGTAACAATGAGTTTGAGTGTGCAATGCAGGCAGACATGCTGCAAATATCTTTGCACTAGTGGGACAATACAGAAGTCCAACAGCCACTTTTAGGATGCCACTAAGTTCACTCAGTGTTTGCTAGTATAATGGCTTAGTAACAATGAGTTTGAGTGTGCAATGCAGGCAGACGTGCTGCAAATATCTTTGCACTAGTGGGACAATACAGAAGTCCAACAGCCACGTTTAGGATGCCACTAAATTCACTCAGTGTTTGCTAATATAATGGCTTAGTAACAATGAGTTTGAGTGTGCAATGCAGGCAGACGTGCTGCAAATATCTTTGCACTAGTGGGACAATACAAAAGTCCAACAGCCACGTTTAGGATGCCACTAAGTTCACTCAGTGTTTGCTAGTATAATGGCTTAGTAACAATGAGTTTGAGTGTGCAATGCAGGCAGACATGCTGCAAATATCTTTGCACTAGTGGGACAATACAGAAGTCTAACAGCCACTTTTAGGATGCCACTAAGTTCACTCAGTGTTTGCTAGTATAATGGCTTAGTAACAATGAGTTTGAGTGTGCAATGCAGGCAGACGTGCTGCAAAAATCTTTGCACTAGTGGGACAATACAGAAGTCCAACAGCCACGTTTAGGATGCCACTAAGTTCACTCAGTGTTTGCTAGTATAATGGCTTAGTAACAATGAGTTTGAGTGTGTAATGCAGGCAGACGTGCTGCAAATATCTTTGCACTAGTGGGACAATACAAAAGTCCAACAGCCACGTTTAGGATGCCACTAAGTACACTCAGTGTTTGCTAGTATAATGGCTTAGTAACAATGAGTTTGAGTGTGCAATGCAGGCAGACATGCTGCAAATATCTTTGCACTAGTGGGACAATACAGAAGTCCAACAGCCATTTTTAGGATGCCACTAAGTTCACTCAGTGTTTGCTAGTATAATGGCTTAGTAACAATGAGTTTGAGTGTGCAATGCAGGCAGACGTGCTGCAAATATCTTTGCACTAGTGTGACAATACAGAAGTCCAACAGCCACGTTTAGGATGCCACTAAGTTCACTCAGTGTTTGCTAGTATAATGGGTTAGTAACAATGAGTTTGAGTGTGAAATGCAGGCAGACGTGCTGCAAATATCTTTGCACTAGTGGGACAATACAGAAGTCCAACAGCCACGTTTAGGATGCCACTAAGTTCACTCAGTGTTTGCTAGTATAATGGCTTAGTAACAATGAGTTTGAGTGTGCAATGCAGGCAGACGTGCTGCAAATATCTTTGCACTAGTGGGACAATACAGAAGTCCAACAGCCACGTTTAGGATGCCACTAAGTTCACTCAGTGTTTGCTAGTATAATGGCTTAGTAACAATGAGTTTGATTGTGCAATGCAGGCAGACGTGCTGCAAATATCTTTGCACTAGTGAGACAATACAGAAGTCCAACAGCCACGTTTAGGATGCCACTAAGTTCACTCAGTGTTTGCTAGCATAATGGCTTAGTAACAATGAGTTTGAGTGTGCAATGCAGGCAGACGTGCTGCAAATATCTTTGCACTAGTGGGACATTACAGAAGTCCAACAGCCACGTTTAGGATGCCACTAAGTTCACTCAGTGTTTGCTAGTATAATGGCTTAGTAACATTGAGTTTCAGTGTGCAATGCAGGCAGACGTGCTGCAAATATCTTTGCACTAGTTGGACAATACAGAAGTCCAACAGCCACTTTTAGGATGCCACTAAGTTCACTCAGTGTTTGTTAGTATAATGGCTTAGTGAGAATGAGTTTGAGTGTGCAATGCAGGCAGACGTGCTGCAAAAATCTTTGCACTAGTGGGACAATACAGAAGTCCAACAGCCACTTTTAGGATGCAACTAAGTTCACTCAGTGTTTGCTAGTATAATGGCTTAGTAACAATGAGTTTGAGTGTGCAATGCAGGCAGACGTGCTTCAAATATCTTTGCACTAGTGGGACAATACAGAAGTCCAACAGCCACGTTTAGGATGCCACTAAGTTCACTCAGTGTTTGCTAGTATAATGGCTTAGTAACAATGAGTTTGAGTGTGCAATGCAGGCAGACGTGCTGCAAATATCTTTGCACTAGTGGGACAATACAGAAGTCCAACAGCCACTTTTAGGATGCCACTAAGTTCACTCAGTGTTTGCTAGTGTAATGGCTTTCACTGCCCTGACTGTCACCTATGGCTCTGACCCTGCTGGTATTAGCCCTTAGAATGGCTGAAAGAAACTTCTATCCCTATTCTGTATAGTGCTGTGTATATAGCGTACACAGCAGTTTCGGAGACAGGAGCTATGCCGGCGGTGACTGACACCCAGATGCAGAAAAGATAATGGCGTCCGGACGGGCAGATACTCGTTTTTATAATGCAGGGACATGTGACATGGACATGGACACATGCCGTTGCTTCTCTGGCTAAAAGTCCACTTAGCTGTGTGTGTGTCTGGGATTGGCTGACATGCTGGCCCGCCCCACTACACGCGCGCGCTTAGGGAAGAAAGACAAGGAAAAAAAAAAAATGGCGATCGCCATTATCCATACATCATTGATCTGAATGCGCTGTTCCCGCACACTATGCACTGAAATTTCATAATAGTGTGAGTCACAGAGTGACTTACACTATTACAGCGGAAAGCCAGCTAGTAATTAGCTGGTCTTTTTGCTGCTAGAACCGTTCTTGAACGTATCTAGAACTATCAAGCTTTAGCAAAAAGCTCGAGTTCTAGTTCGATCTAGAACAGCCCCCAAAATCACTCGAGCCGCGAATAGGAGAACCTCGAACCGCGCTCACCTCTACTTTTGATATACAAAGTACACTATCTCTGTGTGACATTGATTCCAGATATGTTTATACTATCCCCTTTCTTTTGCTTTCTAGCGCACTAAGAATGAAGAAAAAAATGAGTAATTGTAAGTAAAATGTAGCAGGACAGATGCCAGCTCCAACATGTCACTAATCAATCACATGACGTCTGGCAGTTCTGCTATCATCTCCCCTATCTCTCCCTTCTCCTATTAATTAAATCTCTATATTCTACAGACTATTACTGTCACCTTCTTCAGTTCTGCAGTTTTACAACACATCACTGTCTGGAAAATTTGTCCAATCATTTTAACATTTTTTATTCCTATCTCTATTGCTTAGCTGTTAGCTCTGACTTTCTTTCATTATTCTAAAATATCCCTAATAAGGCTGCTGCATTGCTTGCTTAGGCTTTTATACATGCTATTCCCTCTTTATTGACAGTGCTATACCATGTAATGTGATAGCTGAACGGCATTAAGGGGAATGCCTATATGGTCTCACTTGAGGTAATTTAAGCATTAGCATTCTGTGACTGATGCAATCTTCTGCAGCAAGTAAAAAGGCCATAAGCATTTTTTTGTGATTTGCACAAATCAAATAAAAAATTGTTAAAATTCACTGAGACATGTGAATTTCATAATATTAATCTTGAATTAAAATTGGTTCGATCATCTCTATTCATTAAAAATCAGTTTACTCATCTTACTTTAATTTTAAAGTGCATCCACCACCAGGATTTTCATATATAACCTAAAGCCAGTGCTATACTGGTATTATCAGGCTGATTCTATACATACCTGTAGTGGTCAGCTCGGATGTTTAGGTTTTGAAATCCAAGAAAGTAAAGTGTATAAAATCATCAGCTTCTTGAGTGACAGCAGCTGAGGATCAGATACTAGCTGGGGAGGTATTCATAGCTATGCCCTCCCCCTGTTAGAATTAGCATAAGTATTATACAATCGATTTACTTTTTCTCTTGCAGGACCTGTGCTGAGGTTATACCCATGTGACCAGATGGGACGGGGCCTCAGCCAACAGAAAAATGTTGCTTCCTGGTATCGGCTTTAAAGGCTGAGGCCCCGCCCCTTATGGTCACATGGGTATGACCTCATCACAGGTCCTGCAAGTATAACTGTATAATACTTATGCTAATTCTAACAGTCGGAGGGGATAACTATGAATACCTCCTCAGATATTATCTGATCCTCAGCTGCTGTCACTAAAGAAGCTGCTGATTTTATAAACTTTACTTTCTTGGATTTCAAAACCTATAAATCCGAGCTGACCACTACAGATATGTATAGAATCAGCCTGATAGCGCCAGTATAGCACAGGCTTTAGGTTATATATGAAAATCCTAGTGATTGGTACACTTTAACATTGTTTTAGATTTCAAGGTGTAGTTAAAGTCTTGCAATAATTGCATAACCTTTTTACACTTCACTTCATTGTTAATTTTACAAATGACTGCAATACTACATGTTATCAAAACATTTACAATATTCTTAAAAAATATAAAGCCACTCAACAAAAAAAACACCATTGGCCAACATTGGGAAATTCTTTTGAAAAAAAGTGCTTTTTGTGACAATGACAATATTTTGTAATGTAATAACCATAAACTTATATATACTTGGGAAGGTAATTTAATCTAGAATGTGGTTAAATTTACTTTATGAAAGGATTCATATTAGAACAGAAGTTATAGGCAGGAAAATTGAAATTACAGAAAAAGAAATGAATATTTAAAATTTTAATGTCAGATTATATTTATTGGGAAATGTTTAGCTTTAAAGTACCATTCCAAAGCTGTTATTTTTAATCAAACTGCTGGAGTGGGGCTTTAAATCTAATTTCTCTACCCCTGGTCTTATACTGTCCCTCTGCCAACTTCACCTACTATCACCACAGTTCCCTTCAATCTCTAGCAGATTGAAATCTGCCGGGATCCCTCCAGTGTCTCATGGAGCGTGCCAGATGTCACTCTTCCTTTCAAGTCTTTGAGAGCCTCGTCCTTGCTCTCATAGACTTGCAATCAGTGCTTGTGATCTAAAAGCAGTAAAAAGTTGTGGTCACAAGATGACGCCACGGGAACGGCACGTCGTCTGGAAAAAGGTGAAGATGTTGGACGGTGAGTATATTTCTAAGTGAAGGGACCATAGTTTATAAACACCTCTCAAGAACTAAAAAAAAAAAGGTGGCGTGGCACTTAAATTTTGGACTTACAAACTTATTTTCAAGCTTTTTAATTCTTCAGGTGACATAATGTATTAGGGCTTCTACTAATTGTGTTGTTTTAATCGGTTGCTTCAAATTGAAAAGTTTTGTCACTGCATTTATAAATATAATCATGCATACTTATTAATCAAATAGTAAAATATAATATTTATCTGATACGATGAATATCAAAATAAAAAAAAATATTCTAATGGCAAAATTGTTTTTTTTCTTTATTACTTAATCTTCCAAAACGTAGAATTAAAGATAAAAATGTCACATGTAATTGACAGCAACAAAAAATAGAGCTCAAGAAAGAATGTAAAAGCAAGCCCTTATATAATAATATAATCCAAAAATCTGTTATGGCTCTTAGAATATCGTCACATAAACACCATTTTTAACAAATGAAGTATGAAAATACATATAAGTTTGGTATCATACCATAACTGTTCTGAAGAAGAGTTATCAGGTCATTTTTACTACAATGTGAACATTATAAAAGTAAAGCCCAAAGAACAAGGAAATTGTATTTTTTACATGCGTGTTTTTCAGGCTCCCCAGAGAAGTCTATAGGTAAACACACTTCCAAAAAACACTCAATTCCACAGTGGCTTTATATGCACAGTGGGAATTAATTTTCATTAAATCAGTTTCCTTCAACTGTTAAATGCAGCAGATTTACTTCACAAATAAACAGCGGAAAAATGCAGCACTTCATCACTGTGTGGACATGGCTCTAAGGGTTAAGTTATTGGTAATGAATCATGGTGTAATTCAAAACAAGTCATTCCACAAAGAATGGATCTCATCTCATATGGAAAAGTTTATCAAAAATACGTTATCCCTCTTAGAAGAAAAGGAAAAAAATAAAACAAAAGTTCATTTTCAGCGTGTTTAAAGGTTTTATGGTCTTTTTTAACAGCAAATAGTGGAAATAGATGCTTAGAAAATAAAGAAAGCATATTTACCTTCAGAATATGTCCTGCACTCCAGACTTCACACTGAGCCTGTAGAGATGACATCCTGACCACCAGTCACTGGTCCCTGCAGCCAATCAGTGGCCTTATTGGTTAGGTGACTGGTAAGTGACAATATCTTCTCTGATCCAATGGAGACTGCCAGAGACGCAGCACTGGAGCCGAAAGTGAATTCCAGTGATAGTTTTTTCTTCTTTTCTCCCCCCTCTCCCATTGATAACTTTTAAATAAAACCAGGATACCCTTCTAGATAGAATTACTACTGAGCCTGATGAAGAGACCTAAGTAGTCTTGAAAGCTTGCTATTATTACCATATTTTCAGGTAGCCAAAGGTATCAACCACTGAGGACTCTCAGTTCTATGATTCTTAAAATCTGCATTATAATTACTATTCCTTTCATATTATAATAAGCATTTTATGACTAGACTAGACTCTAGTACAGCTAGACTCAGGAGCAAAAAAAGTCTCATTTTAATAACATGCAAGAAAGTTTAAAAAAATTATTCTATAAACAACAGACCTAATAAATAAAGTATACAAAAGGGAAAGGGTCCAGCTCACCATATGTAGTAATCCCAGGAAGAGGAGAAGATCTGGACAGTACTCTGATGAAGGAAGCTAGTAGACAATCTAAAGGGGTGGCTATTTCCAGCAGAAAGGACACATCCATTAGCAAGTAAAATCATCAAAAATGTATTTCCAAACAATTAGAAATCAAGTGAAATAAATGGAAATTGTTCCTGCGGTCATTACGCGTTTCAAATCAAGGAGGTCCTTAATCATAACATCATGTCGTGATTAAGGACCTCCTTGGTTTTGAAACAGGACCACAGGACCTGTTTCCATGGATATCACTCATTTTGTATTTGTTTTGAAATACATTTTTGATGATTTCACTTACGTATGGATGCTTCCTTGCTGCTGGATACATTCACCCTTTTTGATTGTCTAATAAATAGATATGTCTGAGACCAGATCCTTCTTTATACAGACCCTGACTACGCAACCATTTATACAGATGCCAGACTACTCCACATTGTATTTCTAAGCCCCTCAATTAGACCCCAAATTCTCCTGTTAGGACCAGCTGACAGATTTTCAGATATCTAATTTTTCAGCCAGCATTAGACAGTGCAACACAGAGGTTAAAGAAGGCAAACAGTAACTTGTTTTTATTTAAACCAAATTTCAAAAAAGATTTTATCCCAAGATACATGACTACAAATAAAAAAGTAATTCCTTTAATATGTCCAAATCCTTTAACTCTGAGTAGTTACTGAAAATAAACAGTTGGATTTTCAATTGTGTTGCCAAATTGTAGTTAAATTACCTATCCATAAGATACATAAAGGGCTTTAAAGTTTGAACTTCCCATCAGTTAAAATACTACACTGCACAGTATCGCCTAGAGGTCAGGGTAGTCAGGAGACAAATTCTTCAGCATATTTTGGGATAGCGTCTCCATGGCTGATGTTCTAGAATACAATGTAAATTAGCATTTTGTGGACTGTATATAAGATATTTTTATTTCCATTGGATATTGATTGTCTATAGAGCTAGACAAAGTAAATTGAGGAATACAACTCTAAGGAGGACTTATTCCTTCACAGATAAACTCAGAAAGTGGAAGAATTTTGAAGCATTAACCTTTTGTAATAATTATTTTAGATAACTCTGGAATCTTTTTGCGTGGAGCAAAGACACAAACTGAACCTAGTTTATAGGTGATAAAATCTGTATTGTAACACACGGTGATAACAAGCCAAGTGCAGAGGAAAACAAGCAAGTCCATAAACACAGTGAAAATATCAATATGAATCCTTTAAGGAAAGTCTCTTGAAAACTACACAGGATTATGCTATTTAGCAGTGCAGTCTTTCAAGCTCTGTTAACACTAGAAGATATTTTAGCAAAGTCTCTGAAAGCCCAGAACAGATGCAGAGCAGTTCACTAAAGCCCAGAACAGAAGCAGAGCAGTTTACTAAAGTCCAGAACAGGTGTACAGCAGTTCATTAAAGTTCAGAACAGATGCAGAGAAGTTTACTAAAGTACAGGACAGTCCTGAGCTCTGCTCCTGCAAATATTCAAATGTGGAAATGTCAGAGCACTAATATAAGCAAACCACATTACGTGTCAGCAATGGCAGGTCAGACAAGAGCCGCAGCAGAGGGCAAGGCAACAGCAGCTGGAAGCAACAGGCAGGCTGGCAACAGGTGATGGTAGCAGAATCTCAGATGGGCAGCAATTGGAGCGTCACACAGGAATTGCAGGAGTAGGTGGAGGAACTCAAGCAGAGGACTAAAGGCTTGACTGGGGTTTATAAAGGCAGAAGGGAAGAAAACTTATGGAGAGGAATGAAGCAGAGGATGCCATCTTGGAAGAAAGCAAAATGCTCAAAAGGTAGTCAGAATAGCCAGGGTACTGACACCATTTCTAACTATGTGTCGTGCTAACAAAGTATTTACGTCTGTATGATCTGGACATAGAGCACTTACTGCTAAAATAAAAATGAAATAAACAATCACAAGATTTTCATCTCATCTGGGAACTTCAACGGTGTTCAGGGGCTATGTCTCAATTTTATCTACTGAGGAGATGGATATATAGCCTTTACTTTGTGCTATGTACAAGGGTACAAGGGTGACACAGTGGCTCAGTGGTTAGCACTGCAGTCTTGCAGCACTGGGGTCCTGGGTTCAAATCCCACCAAGGACACCATCTGCAAGGAGTTTGTATGTTATCCCTGTGTTTGTGTGGGTTTCCTCCGGGTACTCTAGTTTCCTTCCACACTTCAAAGACATTAAGATAAGGACTTTAGATTGTAAACCCCAATGGGGATAGTGTTCCTGATGTAAGTAAATCGTTGTGGAATATGTTCGCGCTATATAAAAGTAAAGATTTTATTTTTTATTTGAAGGACTTGTCCAACCCATTATTTTTTTTTAAGAAGGTTTGAGTACAATAAATAAATCTAAAAACCATTAATGGCCCCTACAAATTGCTCAGCATTACCATTCCAGCATTCCCTGTATCCTCTCAAGTCAGTCCTATTATGATACACAAGAAATTCTTAGGGGTACTTTGCACACTGCGACATTGCTACTGCGATATCGTCGGGGTCAAATCAAAAGTGACACACATCCGGCGCCGGTAATGACATCGCAATGTGTAAAGCCTAGATGCGCCGATAAACGATCGCAAAAGCGTAGAAAATTGGTGATCTGTGTAGCGTCGGTCATTTTCATAATGTCGCACCAATGGGAAATACGATGTTGTTCCTCGTTCCTGCGGCAGCACACATCACTGTGTGTGAAGCCGCAGGAGCGAGGAACATCTCCTTACCTGCCTCCAGCGGCTATGCGGAAGGAAGGAGGTGGGCGGGATGTTTACGTCCTGCTCATCTCCGTCCCTCTGCTTCAATTGGCCGCCTGCCGTGTGACGTCGCTGTGATGCTGCACGACCCGCCCCCTTAGGAAGGAGGCGGGTCGCCAGCCAGAGCAACGTTGCAGGGCAGGTAAGTGCGTGTGAAGCTGCCATAGCGATAATGTTCGCTACGGCACCTATCACAAGATATCGCATGTGCGACGGGGGCGGGTACTATCGCGCTCGGCATCGCTAGCGATGTCAAAATGTGCAAAGTACCCCTTAGTCATCACTTCATGTGATATTATGCTTGATTATATTATCATACTAAATTTTGAACTAGAATAAAAAGGTGAAAAAGTATACAACTCATCAAAAGTGAAAACTTTGGTGCAAACAGATATAAATTGAAAACCTTTTGTCATATTAGATCACAATTTAGGGCTCATGGGACAGGCAAATTATGGGTGAATGAAAAAGCATTGAATATGGACATTAGTGAAGAAACATAAGCTAGAGTTGGATAATGCATTTTAGTTTAGAGTGAAGATTTTGAATTTTAATACTGTGAGTGTCTAAGGAACTGAGAGGGATATAAGTTAATGTGTAAGATTATAGATAGAGAGGGAAAGATGAGTCAAATTGCAGAGTTTGGTAGAGATTAAACAGGTATCAGTCTATTTCTTTTTAAGCGGAGTTTTGTGGTAGTGTAGCCTGGATACGGTAAATACATGGACTAGTCATTTGGATGCCTCATTTAAAATGATAAATGAGAAAATTGTGTTTGCAATCGCAGCACATTTTGAGGTTAGATATATGAAAAAAGATAAAATGATAAAAAGATATTGAGGAAGATTTACTATGCTTACATGCATTAGAATTTCTGTTTAGTCTACACTAAAAAATTACCCGGCCTTGACCACATTTATTATGTGCTGTAGACTTTTTTTAATCTCAGTGCACCAGTGGGTATGGTGATTGATTGCTCTCATTGTTAGAAACAAAATTATAAATTTGTAGTTGTGATACCTTTTAATGGCTAACTAAAATAAAATAAAATAGGATGTTACAAAGCAAGCTTTCAAGACATCTCAGGTCCCTTCATCAGGCATGGTATGACAAAATATCTGAAGAAACACAAATATATACACAAACAGAACAGAGGGATGGCATCATAAAAGTTAATTTAAATAAACAAACACTAAGCTTAGAGAGGGCATCCTTAATTAGCTTTGATTATTGTTGTGAAAGTTTATTGTCCCAATATCCATGTAGGATCAGAGGTCTGATGCCCTCAGTCTCTGGAGAAGACTCCTCAGATTCTGTAGTTGGTCATAAATCCCCCTGACAGATTAAGTCCTGTGTGAACAGAGTTAAACATTGTAATAAATGTGTATTCGTGGACCCTTCGATGTCTCTGTGATCTGAAGTTGTTTTTTTAATATGACAACTTTCAAATGGTTTATGTTGTGTCCTGAAACATAGAAATGTTTGGCCACAGGTAAATGTTTGTTTTTCTTTGTCTGTAATTGTGTGGCGGTGAGATCTCATTCTTGCTCTCAGTTTCTGTTCTGTTTCTCCAACATAGAGACTCCCAAAAGGACATATAGTAGGCAGCCTATGAAACTCTCTAGCCAAACGAAATTCACGTAGTCCCTCTACAACTTCTCACAACATAACTCCACGTCAATCTCCATGGCACCCAAATGCATCTCAAGGTTCTGGGCAACTGGTTCAGGAAACCATTATCTATCCCCCATTTCCTTGAGATGGCTGGATTGCCATTGTAAATAAGCACTTGTACCTTGCCCACCCCCCTCCATCTCATTGTAGATTGTACGCTCTCAGGAGCAGGGTTGTCTTTTTTTCCCATCTAAATATTGTATCTTCTATAACTGTTACTTGCTTGTATATGATCCTCCTGAATTGTAAAGCGCTGCGGAATATGTTGGCGCTATATAAATAAAGATTATTATTATTATATAGTACACAGGATTAAGTACACCACATTGGAGAAGTAACAAGTGAATGTCCCAGGAATCTTATAGTCCTGCTGTGTGTTAGGGATCTGTATCCGGTCTTTGGTCTCTACATGAGAGCAGGTTTTGCAGCTCTTTATATTGCAAGGATATGTTCCTCTTGGTGTGTCTGAGGGCATTGAGCTTTGGATCATGATGCTCCTTAAAGTAGGACGTTGTCTGTAACAGAGCAATGAAGGATCTTAAAATATTGTTTTTAACCGGTTATCCTTATGTAGAATGTGGTGAAGTTTCTTGGCCGTTTTTCTCAGTACCTCAAGCTGTGGGTTGTAGGTCACCACCATAGGTACTCGACTATTTTCCACTTTTTGCTGGTATTGAAGCAGTTCACTTCTAGGGGTCCTTGTGGCTATAATGATCTGATCATCAATGGAGGTGGGGTGGTGGCCTTGGTTTAGAAATGTCTTTTTAAGATGGGTTAAGTGAATATTGGGACAATAAAACTTTCACACTACTAATCAAAGCTAATTAAAGATTCACTTTTTAAGCTCTGTATTTGTTTATTTAAATGCCCTTTTATTATGCCATTCCTCTGCTCTGTTTGTGTATATATTTGTGTTTCTTCAGATATTTTGTCATACCATGCCTGATGAAGAGACCTGAGATGTCTCGAAAGCTTGCTTTGTAATATCCTATTTTATTTAATTTAAGTTAGCCTTTAAAATGTATCACAACTACAAAATCATAATTTTGTTTCTCTCAATGAGAGCAATCAATAATTTTTCAACTGGCTAACATGGTACCAAAACTATTTTTGCAAGTGAGAAAATATGAACTGTTGATAAAAAAAAAATGATTAATCAATTGTAAGACCTTTCACAAAAAGCTCTTTTTTTCTTTTGCAGATTAACCCTTTACAAAGAACTATATCTTGTAGCAGATGAACCCATTAGAAGTAGCTATATAGCTATATCCTCATTTACCTGGGCAGCATAATATACAAGGAATCCTATTGCATAGCTGATAAATACCAATATCTGTATGTAGTATAGTTCATGCACCTCTTTAGATGTGAGGTAAATGTTTAGCCTGATTTGGCTTTCACTACTCCATTGCCTATTGGCATGCATTAGTGAATTTCTTCACCATGCTTGTGATCATATTTTGGGGAGTTTATGAGAAAAATGGTTGAATCAGTTGGTCAAGTAGAACAATGAAACAGGTTAAACCCTGCCAGATATGATCATAAGGCTCTTGCTAACAATTTGGATGGCCTACAGCACAAACTCCTCCATTACATATGTTAAGGCCAAGTCTCACTAAGCGACATCGCTAGCGACATCGCTCCTGAGTCACGGTTTTTGGGGCGCAACAGCAATCTTGCTAGCGATGTCGCTGTGTGTGACATCCAGCAACGACCTGGCCCCTGCTGTGAGGTCACCGGTCGTTGCTGAATGTCCTGGACCATTTTCTTCAAAGGCGATGTCCTGCTGGGCAGGACTCATTGCTATGTTTGACACTGTGTGACAGGGTCCCAATGACAGCAGAGATCATTATACAGGTCGCTACTGCGACCTGTATCGTTACTGAGTCGTTGGTAAGGTCTGACTGTGTGACATCTCACAAGTGACCTCCCAGAGACTTACCAGCGATCCTTATCAGGTCGTATCATTTTCGTGATTGCTGGTAAGTCACTAAATGTGACGGGGGCTTTACTTCCCAGAGAAGAGAATTTCTCCAGATTGTGTGCAAATAGCCTATTCAGAAGGAAGGATATTTGATCTGTGGTGCCATCTATTGGATGTAGCAATCCTAAAAGTCAATATTGAACCTTCTGATTTGGCTTTCTATCCTAAAGGCCCCTTTACACACTGAGACTTTCTAGCAATCCCACCAGCGATCCCAACCTGGCCGGGATCACTACAAAGTCTCTGGTGAGCTGTCAAACAGGCCAACCTGGCCAACGACGCAACAGCGATCCGGACCGGCAGAACGACCTAGCTAGTCTTTGTGGACATTGTAAAGCAGCTTTTTGAAAGGGAAGTCGCTAACGAAGTCGCTGTAAAGTCCTTTACACACTGAGACTTTGCTGCACAGCGGGAAACAAAGGACCAAAGAATGGTCCTGAATGATTTGTAGCGATCAGCAACTTCACAGCAGGGGCCAGGTCGCTGATGTGTTTCACACACTGCAATGTCGCTGGGGAGGTCACTATTGCGTCACAAAACTGGTGACGTTACAGCGATGTCGTTTGCGATGTTGCAGTGTGTAAAGCCACCTTAAGTCATGTGGCAAGCCTCTTTAAAGGGTCAATATTGTCTTTTAGTATTGCACATATAAAAGATGGCACCAGAGATCATATCATCTTCCTTAAGGAATGTCTATTTGCATATTTAATTTCCCAGAGGAGCATTGCATGGCCTATAAGTCTTCTTAGACTGGCTTGTCAGGCATATCACTCACCACACGGTGAAACATTACCCTTCGACCCTCAGTCAGAGCCCTCTCATCCAGCCAAATCAGATCAGCAGCTCTGCACAGATCATTTTGAAACGTGTCTGAATATAGTGTTTCTCGTTTATTATCCTAAGTAACAGGGAAGGCCTCGTTAAAAGGTTGATATAGACTTTTAGGATTGTTACATCCAATAAACGGTGCCAGAGATCAAATCGTATAGCTTATGAAGAATCCATTTGCATATTTAATTTCCCAGAGGAGAATTACATTGTCTATAAGTCTCCTTACACTCGCATGTCACTCTCTACAAGAAGAAATCTTCCCCGTTAGACCATCAGAATTTGTATTCACTCTGGTAAAGTAAAAGTAAAACCTGTAATACTGAGAAAAATCAACTGTTTTGCTAATGATGTATATTTAGGATAATTCTTATTTCCTCTACTGTTATTTTTTTGTATTCTCATAACCTATAAGTCCCTCTTAAGAAGAGTGAATCGAAAATTGTAGAAAAAAGTTATTGTATATAGGTCAATTCCAATGCAAAATACTATAATGATAAAGAATGCAATTCTAACACATTGGTAAAAATATGTACTATGCAAAATCTGTATTGTGAATAATGCAAACAGTATGCAGTGGTCACCTCATAGTTGCTAAAAATATTACTATTGTAAAATGTAGAATCAATTCTCATGATTATACATTATTATTTTATTAATATTAAAATCCTATTTTTAGGAATTAAACATAAAATACAGTCTATTTTGCACACCACCTTACATTCCACCTTTATACTACATAAAGATATATACAGCAACAACAATCAGCAAAAAAATATTCTTGTGATAAATTCATCTGTGTTCATGTAAAAGAAGCTGAATCACATTATCAGTCACTACCCGTGTAAAAACAACTGATTTTATTTATAAAACAAACAAATTTAATAAAGAAATAAAATAAAAAGCAGACCAGTTGTTATAAGCAACCCCTTTAAGAGTATATGTTTGTTTATATTGTATTGAACTATTCTAATAATTACCCCTAGTGAATATATATTTTATGTGGTTATACCGGCCAGCAGCTTTTCCTCTACATCTGCATATAGACATGTATACCGTATTTTTCGCTTTATAAGACGCACCTGATTATAAGACGCACCCCCAAATTTGGTGAAGGAAAAGAGAATTTATTTTTTTAATGTTAAATGGGGTCCGTCTTATAATGCCAGTGTCCGTCTAACAAATCATATAGGGTATATGTCTCTTATAGTCCCCCATCCTATAATTAGCCCCCTTAATCTGGATATGGCCCCCTTATATTGAATATAGCCCCCTTGTGCTGGCACACATCCCATACAGCTGGCACAGGTCTCCTATAGCTGGCACACATGCAATACAGCTGGTACAGGTCTCCTATTGCTGGCACACATGCAATACATCTGGTACAGGCCTCCTATTGCTGGCACATATGCAATACAGCTGGTACAGGTCTTCTATAGCTGGCACACATGCAATAAAGCTGGTACAGGTCTCCTATTGCTGGCACATATGCAATACAGCTGGCACAGGTCTCATATTGCTGGCACACATGCAATACAGCTGGCACAGGTCTCATATTGCTGGCACACATCCCCCTGTGTTTGATATTGCCCCCATGCTGCTGCCCATAGTAAAATAAACTTTTTCCTTACCTTCTCCAGTGCTTGTGTCTTCCTCCGTGGGGTTGAGCTCCTCCACTTCTTGGTTTTTGTGCCTGTCATGTGATCAGCACAGCAGAGTAACATGATCTCTGCATGCCTGATCACAGCATCAGCAGTGAGATTGTGAGATTGGGGAGACACCAGGAGACACGCTGAAGGAGGTAAGGAAAGCTTTTTTATTTTAGAATGGCCAGCAGCATGGGGGCCATATCTAACATGGGGAGGGGCATGTGCGATCAAATGAGGGCACAGGCAGATATAATATGCGCTGCTCCCCCAGCCCATCGCCGCGGTGCGGTTTCAGCACCACGGTGATGGACAGCGGCTTTGCATATTATATGAGCAGGAGCAGAAGATCAAAGGCTCCCTCTCACAGCTTCACAAGCCTCTACCAGTCTTCACCAGCCCCCCCCAGCAACCCCCAGCACCGCTCCAGAGTTGCCCCCACCTCCCCTGGACCCGTATATTTGGATTATAAGACGCACCCCCTACTTTTCCCCCAAATTTGGGGGAACAAAAGTGCGTCTTGTAAAGCGAAAAATACGGTATATAGTTTGGCTAAATTCACACACATTCTCAATAAGGAGAAGAATGTCACTACCAGACATTTCTGGCAATGGGTTATCTTCTGTGGGGAAAAAGGATCGGTCACGTTGAAATTAATCTGCTATCAGTGGAATGTGGGGGCCAATATACACATCAGTTTAGAAATCTATCACTTTATCTGTTTGTGGCAATGTTAACACCTCCAATACCTACGGCAGGATGGGTTTAAAATAAGATAAAAATCATACATTAATGTACAAACTGGTATACAGACACTAATCACAATAGTATTCTAGAAATAACAGTTTTACTGACTTGCAAATGTATTGGACATACTGTAGATAGTCTTTTTTGCATGCAATATAAAGTATTTATAGACAGCATGAAAAGTTGCATACAAAGTTACGCCAACAGTAATAAATTCAACTAAAAAGCCATCCCTCAACACCAACTAGAAAGCATCATTTGATCATAAATCAGTTTAGAAGATTATTCAGAAGCGGAGAGATAAGAGCTACAAGCCCTGCAGTTAGAATGAGCCCCCAGACAGATTTAGCTGTTAACTCATTTTTGAAGAAAATACATGGATTAAAGCAAAAAAGCTCTCAAAAGTGTACATATTCTTAGAAAAGGACTTATCACTTGCTAAAATTAAATTCAGTTAAATACCTCATAAAAATCCTTGAACTCCCCTGATTCTGCCACTCTTTCCATTATGAGCTGCATCATTCCAGAACAAAGATATTCACAATTATTGCTTTCGGAGTGGAAATTTCTGTTTACAAACCAACTGGCATTTCTTCACAATTTTCTTTGGGGTTG
Source organism: Anomaloglossus baeobatrachus (assembly GCF_048569485.1). NCBI lineage: Eukaryota > Metazoa > Chordata > Amphibia > Anura > Aromobatidae > Anomaloglossus > Anomaloglossus baeobatrachus. The sequence continues at coordinate 460,989,369 of NC_134358.1, forward strand.
TTATGCGCAATAGGAGGCCAATCCTGTTATTACTCGCATCGGACAAGCAATAGCACTGTCACAGATGCACTAAGTGAAAGCCACTACTGTTAGGCAAGTGCTTAAGGGCCGGTATATACTTTGTAGACACCCGTAAGGCTCTGACCGAGCAATTCCCAGACTGCTATTGAAGAATAGCTTGTGACTGGTGGAAAGGTGCAAAGGACGATATCAGAGTAAGGTAACAGGAGTAAAAACAAAACTAGCAAATACCCAAAAAAATAACAAAGGGAAAACTCGGTATGTAGCTAGGGATGAGGAACCAGAAATAACCATTTTTCAAATGTTGAGAAAAAAACAGAAGCTAACCAGAAACCACTCACCACACACTGTACAAAGGAACTGAATAAACCACATTGAACTGAGTTATGAACAGGCTAAAAACAGCCAGCCCAATATTAATAATGAAGCCCAGGTGATGCATCCCTCCAAGTCATACCCAGTTAGACACTGCCTGCTCATCTCTATGGCAGGGTGCACACACTCCCACCATTGGCTTACACCAGGCAAGGCATCATCCTGCATTGCCTTGCAGCCAGGAGACACCGCATCCCATATCTCCTAGGCCGTGAAACATGTTGGAGGCACGGCATTATGTGTCCCCACATCACACACCACTTCCACACACGAGACATTAACATGTATAGTTGCGCATCCCAAGTGTGCAATACCCCCGCCTCAGAGCAGACAGAACAGTGGGGAATGCTTGCCACTGGAGAAGGACAATTGCGACCATGGCAGATATTCTTAATGGAAGCATAAGCTGACACCCTTCCATCCCAGATGCTGCCAATTATTGCTCAACAATGTCTGAGGCTGCTGAACAGCTAGGTCAGATGCCCATATGTGTTTGGTAGCATCTGATGTAGTAGAGTGTCGCAAGAATAAAAGAAATCAGGAAAGCTCATGGATTACTTTTTGGAGCAAGTGACAGGTCCTCTTTAAGCGCCTTCATCTATAAATATCATCTCATTAGCAGCCATATATTCTCTTAAAACTTCTTTAATGGAATTCTAAAATTATACATTCTTTTTAGACTTTATTCAGAAACCTAATTTAGTGTATTAGCCACAGCTAGTTCCTAACCATAGCAGATGGCTATTTCAGTCATCTAAGGAAATTCTTTTGTATCTTATCTATCAAAGTCTTCTCAAAGAAGAACCCAATTATGTCTCAGTTGAAACTGAAACAAACTATATTTGGTAAAGTCTATATTCTGATACAGATCATAACATTTTACATGGTTTCATGTATCAATATCACCTTCATGGTGATGGCACTTACATCACTTTCATGACCTTCTCGAAGGTTATATGTAAGATCTTGCTGTATGTCTTCTACAAATTTATGTGCATATTCAGGGTAAAAGTCCAAAACTTCATAAAGGCCTTTGAGGATAATACATTGAAGATCGCAGTAGGTTAGTGCTTTCACATCGGCATTGGTTTTAATGACTTGATCTTTAATTGGTAGGTTTGCTCCAATTAAATCACCTTTACCTGTAAAAAGCAGAGGCAAAGTTAGATAATTTTCCCATCGGTAGAGATTATTTTGTAATTCAGAAACTTTACAAATTTCAAAACTGCTGCTTTAGATCACTAAGTAAATATTATAAATGTGCTACATATAATTATCATATATTCAGAAATTATATTTACGTTTTGTGTTTCATAACTTTAGTTTCTCATCTTTATGCCTGAATTCAAGCTTCAACTTTGTATGTCCAAAAAAGGACAATATAGTGAGAAGCTGTGTATAATTTTTGCATATTATCTACTGCAAAGATCTCTATAGTTTTGCAGCATTTGTAAAAGTGGATAGTAACCTACAGGGGGGAGAAATAAGTATTGAATGCGTCATCGATTTTTTAAATACTGTATATTTATTTTTAAAGGTACTATTCACATTAATTTCTCACCAGATGTCAAAAACATCCCATCAAATCCACAGGCAAATAAATCAAACCCAGAGGTCCATAAATTATGTGTAATAATGAGAAATGACACAGGGAAAAAGATTTGATCATACGAAGAAAGAGAGGTGCAAAAAGTAATGGAAAGTCATGACACCTGCTGAAATCTGTCAGTAAGTAGAAAACAATGCTGCCATTAGTGAAAAATATTAACAGCTGACCCAACTGATGGCCTTTAAAAAGGTGCCTCATTACTAAGGTTCCACACAAGATCATCTCATGATAGGCAAACCAATGAGCAGTCTCAAGACCTTCACAACCTTATTGTTGCAAAACATACTGATGGCATTACCATTACCATGGCATTACCATTATAAATGATGCTTACCAAAGAATTTCTCAACTACTGAAGACTCTAGTTAGTACTGTTGAGGCCATAATGCAGAAGAGGAAAGAACATTTCACCATAAATCGGCCCAAACCAAGTACTCCCCGCAAGATTGCAGACAAAGGGATAAAAAGAAATAGCTGTACAGTAGTCCAAGATCCAAGGACCATCTGTGAAGCGCTACAGTAAGACTTGTAATCAATGAAAACAATAAGTAATGCACTCAATCTCCATGGCCTGTATGCACGCTCATCACGCAAGACTCTGCTCAACAAACAGCTTGCTCAAGCGTGTTTAAAGTTTGTGCAACAACATTTAGACAAGCCTGTGAAATATTAGGAGAGTATAGTTTAGTCAGATCAGACCAAAGTTGAACTCTTTGAATACCACAATACACATCATGTTTGGAGGTCAAAAAGCACAACATATCACCCCAAAAACACCATAGCAACAGTGAAGTTTGGAGGTGGGAAAATCATGTTGTGGGACAGGTTTTTTCAGCATACAGCACTTGCAAATCTCATATAATTGAAAGATGGATGAATGGAAAATTTACCGAGACATTCTTGATAAAATTCTTCTGCTATCTACCATGAGGATAAAGATGAAAGAGACCTTTCCTTTATCTTTCAGTTAACTTTTTATGTCTGTATTTGCACTTTACTGTGTTTTTGAATTAGTTTATACAGCTTAGGTGTGATGGGTAGGTTATGTGACAGGCTTTGAGGTTGACATTGTTTCAGCTGTCACATATCACCGTGGTACCTGTTCACATAGGTTTATCTATGTTTGCTTTGTTTGTCATTTGGCTACTGAATTTTAATTGTGTTATTAAAGGTTATGTTTTATTCTATTTTTTTTACCCCCGCTGAATTATATATTATCTACCAGTGTGATGAAGATGAAATGAGGGTAAACATTTCAGCAAAACAAAGATCCCAAACACATAGCCAAAGAAGCTCTCAATTATTTTCAGAGAAAGAGAATAAAGCTGATAGAATGGCCCCACCAATCTCACCTGACCTGAATATAATAGGAAATTTATGGAGGGAACTAAAGCTCAGAGTTCATAGAAGAAGCCCACAGAATCTTTAGGATTTGAACAGTGTTTGCGTGGAATAATGGTCCAAAATCTCCCCTGAGCAATGCATGCGACTAGTTTCTCCATACAGTAGTTGTCTCTCCAACGAAGTCCTTTGTACCAAGTATTAAATAAATTTCAGTAAGTACGTTCAATACTCTTTCCCTATGTCATTTCTCATTAATATACATCACTAAATGTATTAACAGCTATGGCTTGATTTCTTTTCTGTGTGGATTGGATGAGTTGTTACCAACATTTGGTGAGAAATTCATGTCAATAGCATTTTTAGAAATATATTTACTTAGAAAATTAAGAATGTGTTCAATACTTATTTCACCTGCTGCATATTTAAGCTTAATAAATACTATTTCTCCTTTTCTGTGTGTCCTTTTTCCAAGTTATTAAGTGAGAGTCAAGCAGACTTCTCAATCAACTGATTTGTCCATGGCAGAACCATCAAAGGAGTTCTTTTATGGAAGATATATGATGGCATATCTCTAGAATATCAATTTTCAATTCAATGGGTCTGAGTAATTAATTCTAGAATGTAGTTCCAAGTCTATTAGTACTTGATTTAATAGTAGATCAGTTTAGAATCTCCTTGGAGTGTCAGAGCACTATTAATCATCACTAATTCTTTGTCCAACCCACCTCCCATTCTTTGGAAAAAGGTTACATATCCTAGTATCTTTAAAGTGTGTGTGTATAGTGAATATAGACAATGCCATAAAGGTTTTCATTAGAATAAGAACAAAGTTGCCAGACTTAACTTTGCTTTATTGGCTAGCTAATTATTTTTGTGTTTGTTTTTGCTTTTCGACATTCCAGCAGCTCTACCTGTTTTTTAATTATATTTCATTGGTATGGCTGTATGAGGCTTTGTTTTATGCAGGAAAGTTTTTATTTCTCTAAGCCATCTGGAGAGTAAACAAATTGTTTTGTGATTTATATGGTTTAATTTTCAGCATGTATATAGAAAATGTGCATAACTTTATATTTATTTTTTACTATTCATGTTTTAAAGAAAATAACCTGTTACATGAATTCTATGAGTTATTGTTGTAATGGGATACATGATAATCATAAGCTTTTTGTATTATTTTTTTGCACAAGAAAATGTGTCTTAGTATTAAAAAATGTAATTTTTTGTCTTTTTGGTAGATTTTATTGCATTTTTAAGAACCTTTTTATCTTGTTAAGGGATTACAGTTTTAAATGCTTATGTTAAAAGTAGAACATTAGCTTACTTGAATATAGTTGTTAGAGTTCTGGTTATGGCACTCTTGATGATTTCAAAAAGTTAAATAGACAGAATATGAATTTTCTAACTATTAGAAAAGGAACTAAGCTGTGAATAAACTGTGAGGTAGCACAGGACATCTATTTACCACTTATTCTACAGCACTTTAGAATAAGATCATTAATGGCTGCTGTAGAATAACATAGTTGTGGTCAGAAATTAGAGGTTAAAGGGAATCTGTCAGCAAGTTTTTACTACCTTACAAGAGAGCAAAATAATGTAGGCCAAGAGACTCTGAATCCAAGGATGTATCACTTAGATTACTGGCTGCAGGCCTTCTGACACAATAAGAGCTTTTAGGTTTTGCAGAGCAGATAGAGCTTTCTGCCCACACCAGGCTCTTAGTAGAGATTGTACATTGATAGTTAAGTGTCAATCAGAGGAGGGGGCCTCTGGGACTTCCATGCACTACACAATGTAGTCTATCAATGATAATCACTAGGTGATAAAGCCTTTAGTTTAAGTAAACAATAGCACACAGCCTGATAAAAGTGGCATAGTTGATTTGTGTTTTTTTTATCCCTACAGCATGCTATCCTCAGATTACATAGCAAAAGCCTGCTGACAGATTCCTTTTAAACATTGGTTACAGAGTTTGTACCCCAACAAGGATAACGTCCTTGTCCTGGTACCTTCCTATGCAGAGCCCTAAGAACTACTAGGGAAAACTAACAAAAGTGCCCAGCTGTTTTGTGCAGTCACATTGAAAATTAGGCCATAATGACATTGAGAAATTAACTGTTCAGTAATATATGCATAATAAGGTAAAAATTCACAATATGAAAAAGTTCTATTAATTTGCAACAATTTTTACTGTTTTAAATACTGACATATAAAATCATAACTGGCAAGTTAACAATTTAAAATCATGTAGAAGAAATTTGCAGTTTTCTCATACTAATTCTATGTTTCACTGGTGAGACATCCCATATTGTACTGATTACAACTCATTTAAAAATAACCGCAATTCCTCAGCTGAAGAGCTAATGAGCAGCTGTCAAGTGAAGAACACACAATCATAGTAAAATTATGCAGCCTTAACTATTGTACCTTGTCTCTAGCTGGAGAACTGGTCATATGGGATATTGAGCGACTGCTGCCTTATAAATGCTGGCTATAATCTGATTCCTCATTAATTGGAGCACCAGCTCTTAAGTCATAATTTTTTTTACTTTTGAGACGATAATAGCATATTTTTGTTCTATCATCAGGTTGAAAGTACTGGCATTTGTTAGATTGCTTTTAAACAAATAAATCAAATCTTAACATTTTTAATTAAAAAAAAAGAGCAAAGAGGACATTTAATTCTTACAAACATAAATATAAGAAATCCAGCAAGATAGGAAGGGTGCTGCACCACTGTATGTCACTCAGTGATAACACATATGGGCTCGTCGAGGGCTGGGAATTACCGTATCCTGAGCGGGGGTGCTCGTCCAGAAGAAAAGTCCAAGTACCGATGGATGAGTGGAGGAAATGAGGGACCGCACTCCGTACCGCTGTGCAGGAATCTTTAGTTTATTAGACGGTGCAGGGTAAAAAGCAGGAGACGAGCTGTGAGCTGGCTCCCAGATAGCTTTTTACCCTGCACCATCTAATAAACTAAAGATTCCTGCACAGCGGTACGGAGTGCGGTCCCTCATTTCCTCCACTCATCCATAAATATGAGAAAGCTAGAATGACAGCCACATGTCCTATTAACATCAGCCTGGGGCCATGGCTGAGCAGCTGTATCGAAGCCTTAAATTATGAAGCACAATGCCAAGCGTTGGATGAAGTGGTGCAAACTATACCACCATTAGGCTGTGTGTGCATGTTGCGTTTTTTATGCGTTTACGCAGCATTTTAAACTGAAGCGTAAATGCATGCATTGGGCGTTCCCAGCAATGTCTATGACAATTAAGCAAATTCTCCATGAGCAGGTTGTGTTTTGAAATGCAGCATTTTGGATGCCAAATTTTTGACAAAATCAATGCATTCTATAAAGCAACATGTCTCTTCTTTTGTGCGTTTTGGATGATTTTCCCTCTCTGTCTGTGGGAGAGCAAGCATCCAAAACGCATACATTCTGCATTCAAAATGCATTGAAAATGCATCCAAAATGCAGCATTTTGCATGCGTTTTGAAACGCACATTGCAGTGACAAAACGCTGTCGAATATTTGTCATGCCAGAACGCAACGTGTGCACATACCCTTAGACATTTGAGCTGTAAAACTGTATTCTAGAGAATGAATAATCATCCTTCCATATCTGCATGAATTAAGAACATGTTTGTGCTTTACGAAAGCCAGAAGAATGTTAATGAACTTGCTTGAATGTATTCTTTCAACTGTAAAGTTTGATGGAACCTACGTGTTAGTCATTTAGTCCCAGTGAATTGATTTCATAATGTTTGATCATTGCAAGACATATTGGACAACATTATGGGAATATAGTTTGGGAAGGGTCCTTTCTGTTCCAGTATGACTGTGCCCCAGTGAACAAAACAAGGTCCATAAAGGCATGGTTAGATTAGATTTTTGAGGAAGAATTTGATTAGTGTGCACATAGCATTGACCTCAACCCTGTTTGACACTTTGGGGATGAACAAGAACAGACCTTGTGAGCCCTACCCTATGATCCAAGATCAGTATCTAAGCTCACACATGCTCTTGGGCATAATTGTGCACAAATCTTCATTTGGATGCAAACTATTTAATGCCTAGAGGGATTTCTAGGAATCATAGGATCAGAAAATATGATATCTCTTATCCAGAAACAGCACCACGCTAGCTTATGGTTTATTTCTTTTGTAAGTCAGCTCTGTTGTAGGGTGCTGGTATTTCAGCCTGTCCTTATTGTGTTAAAGACTGGCATCATGGCTGAGATGGGCATCTCTGTTTCTATGTAGCAGCAACAGTGGAGGATATAGGTAATTGGTTATAGCACTCTCCCAATGGATTCAGACTAGCAATGAAGTACTTAAGAGGATATTTATTAAAAACTCAATTCTATGACTGAGTTGTTTGTTTTTGTAATTGTTTATTAACACTAGAAGTCCCAGGAATTTAAGTAACATAAATAAACCAGTTACAGAATAAGGACATATATAGTGCATGTTTGCAAAGCTGTAAGAGAGTTCAGTACAAGGAGAACACATATTCCAGGTACTGGTCTGCAAATAGACCTTAACAAGACACAGAGAACAAAGGGAAAAACATATCAAAAGCATCACAGTGACTGTTTCTGCCATTGGGGCCAACCAAGGAGCATTCAACATTATTACCAGACCGTAATATACTTGCTATAGTGTAAGAGCGAACAAGCAACCCAGAAAATTATCACTTTGAAATGGGTAACGTCAAAGGAGAGGAATTCCACATCTCCCTAACCTTATTATATTTCTCAATGCAACCCCTATTTTGATATACTGTCCATTCATAGGGGAGCATTGCATTTACTAGCTCCACCCATGCACGTACCGTCGTGGGGAACTGTCCATCCATTGCAGGGCAATGAGTTCCTGACAATAAAAATGGACTCCCGGAGAAAGATTTTGCGGTGATGAGACCAAGTTTCCTTATTGACAGCGATTTTGATTCATTAAAATGGTTAAAATACAACTTGTTTCTGCTGTACAAAATTAACCTGAAGTTGTACAGCCGGAGCTTATTGTATTTTAACTATTTTAATCAATCAAACCCTCTGTCATGGATTTAGTTACCGTATTAATAAATATCTCCTTGGAGTGCTACATTGCTAGTCTGATCCATTGGGCAAGTGCCATATCCGGTTACCTACATCCTGTAGTATGGCTTGGTCTGTGGAGCTCCTGTGGATCAAACTCTAACAGCCACCAGAGAAGCAGCATTCCATTCATTTCATTGAGAGCATCTCAAAGCCTGATTTACTCCTATCATACAAAAGTGCAACAATCAAACTCATCTTAAATTATATACTATAATATGCTGCTCACAGATAGTGCCACTTTTATTTTTCTCGTGTTATCTAGTATAGTTAATAATAGCAACAGCAGACAGATGTTGTACTCTGTAAATCCTATAGCTGTACATTTTGGGTTAAGGAAAGAGTAGCACAGTTAGCCTCATTGTTTCTATAAATGGGAGATCCAAACACTCCTTCTTCATGATTGACTGAGATGGGAACATTCAAAATTTTTACTTGCTGCAAAAAAGAAAACTGATCTTCAGCAGAATTCTCTGTGCTAGATTTTTAATAAAAAAAGCATTGTCTATTAAATTACAGAAAATCACATAAACAACAAAAAAGAAGAGAACAGAAGTTTTGATGACCTCAATGGTTGCATTCTGTATTGTATTAGTAGAAAGTAATATTTATTTTATTATACTGTGAAATATTATTGTTTTTCATTGATTTTATTGCATTCTGATAATAAAATGCTAATATTTGTTTAGTGCTTAACAAAAGTAGCACATTATCATAATTATCATCATCACTATGATTGAAGAGAATCGGTCTTTGATAAGAGTAGTAAAAAGTACATACCTAGTATAGCCAAAACCATCCCATCTTTTAAAACTTCCATGGAACCTGAGCACACCAAGTAAATTGCCTGCAATGCATCTCCCTGCCGGAGTAGGTACTCTCCAGGAGCACAGAAAGAGGTTTTTATATGCAGAGACAAGGACCTGAGGCATCCGCGGCTAGCACTCTCGAAAAGGGATAGTTGGAGAATCTCCTTGTTTAAGTGCATGGTTATATCTGAACGTAGCTCATCTGGAAATTCTTTCAGGAGCTGTCAAATACAGACAAGGAATTACTGCAGCCGGAAATATATTTTTATAGTTCAGAATGATAGAAGCTTTCAACCATTTAGCTTTGTAACAAATCTCACCTAAGCCGTTTGTGACATAGGAAAATGTGCCATAACATATAAATTAATAGTTGTACAGGCATTGTAGAAAAATAACTAAACCCTGAGTCTGTGACATTCAGGCATACAATATATCTATTTTAGGTTCTATAATATGGTATTTAACAAAAGTTATGCTTGTAAAATGTCGAAGGTGTTAAGGTGTTAAAACAATCAAAAAATTCTGTATCATATATATATATATATATATATATATATATATATATATATATATATATATATATATATGGGTGTTTTATAAAAACTGGAAATCTATTAAGCAATAGAAAATCTTCCAAAAAGTATATTGTAAAGCTTGTATTGTGTATTAAATAATGTGTAACTGCACTTTTAGAAAACTTTTAATATAGAGAGGTTTTAAAAGTTTTGTTCAATAGGGAAGATGCACTCAGTGGAGCAAAGCTCTCATCCAAGACTGAAGATGAACTCAAGGAAAGTCTATAAGCTTAACATTTTTAATGATCTGTTTTAGCAATCAGTGGGAGCCCACACTCCCAGACCACCACCGATAAGAACTTCTGACATGTCCTTATGATATATTAACAGTTAAGTGTAGATATACAATAGGTTTCTACTACATACTAAGAGGAGTTTGGTTTCAGACACACATATTGTATGTATACATATCTATATATATAATTGCCTTATTCTGTCTGTCTGTCTGTCTTGCTCCAAAATTGTGTCCTTACGGTGACACAAAGCTGATCGTCCGCTGGGCTCGCCATGGCCCCGCCCCCTCGCATGGATTGGCCGCTCGCCCAGGCTCCGCCCCCCCACAGATTGGCCTCTCGCCCCGGCACCCTGCAGGCCACCAAACCAGCCGACACATACCCTCGCATTGCTGGGGCTGACCGGCGTATGCTGGTGTGGGCTCCCGTGCGAGCGGGGGACGAGATGCGCTGGTAACCATGGTAGCATAGTTACCAGCGCATCAAGGTCCTGCAGCGGCAGAAAATACACACACGCACACACATAACAGCACACACACACACACACACATCAGATCACACTCACTCTCACACACACATCACATCGCATCCACATACTCACAACATCCTGGGATATCGCTTGCTTCTCGGCGGCGATATTGTGCTGTGAGCTTCCAGGACCTGCCGGAGGATCACATGGCCAGAAGCATGTGGTATCTCCAGATGTTGTGAGTATGAGCGCGTATGTGCAATATCGTCAATGTGTGTGTGCGTGAGTGTATGCGATCGGGTGTGTGTGAGTGTATGCGATCGGGTGTGTGTGAGTGTATGCGATCGGGTGTGTGTGGGTGTGTGTGAGTGTATGCGATCGATCTGTGAGTGTCGGCAGAGGAGCACGGCGTGCTGGAGGAGGCTGGGAGGAGAGAGGCTGATCCTGGGGAAGGCTGGGATGGGAAGGCTGAGAGAAGAGAGGCTGATGCTGGGGGAGGCTGAGGCTGGGGTAGCTTGGGAGGAGAGAGGCTGATGTTGGGGACTGAAAAGGCATCAGCTGGGGACAGAAAAGGCTGATGCTGGGAGGAGAGAGGCTGATGCTGGGATGAGAGAGGCTGATGCTGGGATGAGAGAGGCTGATGCTGGGGACAGAGAGGCTGATGCTGGGAGGAGAGAGGCTGATGCTGGGGACAGAGAGGCTGATGCTGGGAGGAGAGAGGCTGATGCTGGGATGAGAGAGGCTGATGCTGGGGACAGAGAGGCTGATGCTGGGAGGAGAGAGGCTGATGCTGGGATGAGAGAGGCTGATGCTGGGATGAGAGAGGCTGATGCTGCGGGTAGAGAGGCTGATGCTGGGAGGAGAGAGGCTAATGCTGCGGGCAGAGAGGCTGATGCTGCGGGTAGAGAGGCTGATGCTGGTGCAGCATGGGGGATGGAGCACGATGGGGGTGCGCAGCATGGGGGATGGAGCACGTTTGGGAGTGCGCAGCATGGCGCATGGAGCACATTTGGAAGTGCGCAGCATGGCGGATGGACCACGTTTGGGAGTGCGCAGCATGGCGGATGGAGCACATTTAGGAGTGCGCAGCATGGCGGATGGAGCACGTTTGGGAGTGCGCAGCATGGCGGATGGACCACATTTGGGAGTGCGCAGCATAGCGGATGGAGCACGTTTGGGAGTGCGCAGCATGGCGGATGGAGCACGTTTGGGAGTGCGCAGCATGGCGGATGGAGCACGTTTGGGAGTGCGCAGCATGGCGGATGGAGCACGTTTGGGAGTGCGCAGCATGGCGGATGGACCACATTTGGGAGTGCGCAGCATGGCGGATGGAGCACGTTTGGGAGTGCGCAGCATGGGAGATGGAGCACGATGGGGGGTGCGCAGCATAGGGGATGGAGCATGATGGGGAGTGCGCTGCATGGGGGATGGAGCACGATGGGGAGTGCGGAGTATGGCGGATGGAACACGTTTGGGAGTGCGCAGCATGGCGGATGGAGCACGTTTAAGAGTGCGCAGCATGGCGGATGGAGCACGTTTGGGAGTGCGCAGCATGGGAGATGGAGCACGATGGGGGGTGCGCAGCATAGGGGATGGAGCACGATGGGTAGTGCGCTGCATGGGGGATGGAGCACGATGGGGAGTGCGCTGCATGGGGGATGGAGCACGATGGGAAGTGCACACCTCCCCCCAACACACACACACACGCGCGCGGGCACTGCACAACACACCACACACACACACTGGGAACCACAAAGAACTGCCCTACACGGACACTTACACACACAGACAATGCTGCACACACAAATATACGCACATACCGCACAACACACACATTGCACAAAACATACCTCCCCCCAAAACACACCACACACACAAACCGCGCAACACACACACAACGCTACAGACACACAGCGCTCTACAAACAACGCAACACACACAACAGACAAACAACACCGCTCTCACCCCCGTCACACCCAGACAACACCCAGAACATGTACAGCGCCCTACACAAACACTTGGTAACTACACACAACAACATCTATATATATATATATATATATATATATATAACAAAAATCATACATGAACTACACAATACATAAATTCTAGAATACCCGATGCGTAGAATTGGGCCACCTTCTAGTCTATATATATAATTGCTTTATTCTGTCTGTCTGTCTGTCTGTCTGTCTGCCTTTCTGTCTGTCTTGCTCCAAAATTGTGTCCTTACGGTGACACAAAGCTGATTGGCCACTGCGCTCGCCATGGCCCCGCCCACCCGCACGGATTGGCCGCTCGCCTCACCTCGGCTCCGCCCCCCACGGATTGGTCGCTCGCCTGACGGAGCCGGTGAACGCTGGTAACCATTATACACATCGGGTAACTAAGGTCCCTTAGTTACCCGATGTGTATCATACTTACCAGTGTACACCGGCTCCGTCAGGATCCCAGCAGCGCCAGACATAACCTTGCGATGCTGGGATCTTCACGGAGCCGGTGAACGCTGGTAACCATTATACACATCGGGTAACTAAGGTCCCTTAGTTACCCGATGTGTATCATAGTTACCAGCGTACACCAGCTCCCGGTACACATGTGCAGGGAGCCGGCATTATACTCCTCTCCCCCCAGGACTACTCCTCCTATTATAGTCCACCTATTATACTCCTCTCTGAGTATAATAGGAGAACTATTATAGCATGGGGGATGGAGCACAATGGGGTGCGCAGCATGGGGGATGTAGCATGATGGGGGGTGTGCAGCATGGGGGAGGGAGCACGATGGGGAGTGCGCAGCATGGAGGATGGAGCACGATGGGGAGTGCGCAGCATGGGGGATGGAGCACGATAGGGAGTGCGCAGCATGGGGGATGAAGCACAATGGGGGGTGCTCAGCATCGGGGATGGGGCACGATGGGGAATGCGCAGCATAGGGGATGGAGCACGATGGGGGGTGCGCAGCATGGGGGATGGAGCACGATGGTGGGTGCGCAGCATGGGGGATGGGGCACGATGGGGGGTGCACAACTCCCCCCAACACACACACACAACACACTACACACACACTGGGAACCACAAACACCGCCATACACAGACACCCACACACAGACAACGCCGCACACACACAACACCCAACACACAAACACCGCGGCATACATAAATATACGCACATACCGCACAACACACACATTGCACAAAACATACCTCCCCCCAAAACACACCACACCCACACAAACCGCGCAACACACACACACACAACGCTACAGACACACAGCGCTCCACAAACAACGCAACACACATACAACACCGCTCTCACCCCCCGCCACACCCAGACAACACCCAGAACATGTACAGCGCCCTACACAAACACTTGGCAACTACATACAACATCTATATATATATATATATAACAAAAATCATACATGAACTACACAATACGTAAATTCTAGAATACCCGATGCGTAGAATCGGGCCACCTTCTAGTGAATAAATAATTAGTAAAAGTGGCTTTACAATAGACCATATTATTTGGACTATAAAACTCACTTTTTTCCACCAAATTTGAGAGTAAAGTTTTGGTGTGTTTTATAGTTTGAAACATGCCTGGCTACCTGTGGGAAGCAATGGTAGTGGTGGTGTGGGGTCAGAGGAGGCAGGTGCAGGGTTGCCACTGCAGGAAGCCGGTGGTGGCAGGAGTGAGGCAATCACGTGTGTCCACTACTAAAAAAAATATGAATATTCACTGCTCCCCATGCCCATAATCTCACTTATCTCTCTGCACCGAGATCAATGATATTAAATTCCTGTGAAGATTTTTATTATCATTAACACCGGCGCTGAGAGGTGGGCAGGATTATGGGTGTGAGAAGCAGTGAATATTAATTTTGGATTAGCCGATAGCTGACATATATACCAGTATGGGGAACATATATACCTGGATGGGCAAACACATCCAGGATGGGGGACATATATACCATGATAGGTCCAGGGGGATGATCTACATATATACAAGGATGGGAGACTTATGTACCAGGATAGAGGACATATAGAACAGGATGGGTCACATATATACCAGGATAGACCACATACAAACTGTACCAAAATGGGAAACATATATACCAGTAAGGAGCTCAATATGGGGAACATGAGAAAAGAATTAGAGGACATTACTGCCATAGATTCGTATAATTACAGTGCATTATGACCATATATTTTGTGTCAATATTTTTTTTATTTTTTTTTCCACCTACTGTAGATGTGTCTTATGGTCTGGTGCATCTAACAGTCTGGAAAATACAATACTTATTAGAAATACTAACCATAATCTTTCTCATTATTTAACACTAATAATTTTTAAGGGCAACATCCCTTGCTATTTGATGTAAAAAAAATAAATAAGCATTTTAATATGTTATATTGTGATTATTTTATTCTATTCACTAACTATTTGCATGATACATTAGGGTTTTAATTTATTAACTGACATTGCTAATTAGGAGCACTCCCATCTGAGAAAAAGAAAATTGATATATTTTCTGTTTATTTCATTCATTTAAGCTTATAGAAAAGTAAAATTCAGATTACATGTAATAGAAAATTTAGAACTATTTTTAAAAGTAATTATGTACACTAAAGTATCTCTTCAAACTTTTAACACATTTGTCAAACAGGACCGTCAAAACATGGTTCACTTCTGCACTTGTAAAAGCACCCTTAAGTCAGAGGTTTTAGATGTGTCATGGATTTCCGATGCAAATACGGTGCTGCAAATTTGTGGCAATTTACAGTACATTATAAGTAAATTGGTTTTCCAAAATTTTCTGCAATATCTGAACATGGTTTTAGATTAACATAGTTGCATGAGCAGTTGTTTTTTTTTGCATTTATGTTGTCCTTTTCTTAGAAACTAGTTCAGGGCACAAATACAGTAAATTCATGCTTAACCCATTTACAATAGAATCAAGCAAGCCAATACATAAAAAAATGGGAGCTTGGAGGTGGTTGCATCCAGGATCCATCTGTAATGGCTGAGCTCAGAGAAACTGATTCTGGTTGCTTAATTTCTAAAAATGATCTTAGATCCTCCACAGTTATTTAAAGACATGTTCTAGTAGTCTGCATGTCAATGTTGCTAAATGTTATTTAGGCCTCATTTACATGATTTTTCCACGTAAGAGTAAAACAGATAGATTATTCTGATCAGACTGATCAGAAGTGTGGTACAAGTGTCACCAAATTTCTCAAATGTGGAGAAATAAAAAAAAATGTCTTCCCCTTCTCCATTCAGGCAGTCTGTGAAAATCAGACCATACTCGTATGTCATCCAAGTGCAGTCTGATTTTTACCTGGACCTATAGACTTGAAATGCCAATTTTGATTCGACCCTTTGATCAACATTGAATAAGTCTTGGTGATTTTCTGTGGACTTCTC
This sequence comes from Anomaloglossus baeobatrachus, assembly GCF_048569485.1. NCBI lineage: Eukaryota > Metazoa > Chordata > Amphibia > Anura > Aromobatidae > Anomaloglossus > Anomaloglossus baeobatrachus. The sequence continues at coordinate 461,005,339 of NC_134358.1, forward strand.
AGTCCACAAAATGTCATGGGCATGTGAATGGCCCCAAGCAATATCACAAGTACGTGTCTTATCCGTGAAAACCACGACTAGCACTCATACAGGAAAATCAAACATGTGACTGAGGCCTTAGTGTTTCAAAAATGATAAAAGCAATCAAATGATTACTGCTTCCTGTGGCTCCTAAGAATAGTTAACCCCTTCATGACATAGGACGTATATTTAAGTCATATGTCATGTCCCTTGCTTTAATGTGTACTCTCACACCAAGCCCCTCTCTTCTCTACACAAGGCAGCTGGTCTGATCAGCAGTTATGTGCCTCTATCAGCCACAAGTGAATCTAAGAGCTGCCCATGGCTGTTCACCAGTTAAATCCCACAGTCAATCTCTGACAGCAGAATTTAACATGTGCTGGTGGAGAGAATATAATTCCTTAATTTTATCGGTGCGCCTGTGATGTCATCATGGATTGCTGATGAGTTTTCATCACAGTTGGGAGTCAGCTGATGACACATGTGTGTCATGATGATCCTTCTGTGAATGTCAGCTGGGAGTTGGTGTTCATAGGAGATCATGATTTCAGCAATACAGAGCAGTGCTGATTTACTGCTCTGTACAGCAAGAGCGATTGGACGATAGCAGCATCAAGTAAATACAATAAACTTAAAGAAAAACAGTTTTAAAGATATATAATAACCACAATAGTTGAAATCACCCCCCTTTTGCCCCACTGAAAATAAAACATTGAAAAAAGTAAAAATACACATATTGGGCATCGCTGAGTTCAGAAATGCCCTATCTATCGAAATATAAAGTAAACTATCCCAACGGTAAATAGTGTAATGAAATAACTTATAAACACCAGAATTATTTTTTTTGGCCTCTGCAACATTGCAATAAAATACAGTAGAAGGTGATGAAATGATTATATCTACACAAAATTGGTAACAGTAAAAACATGGCCCTATGGTGCAAAAAATAAGTAAAAATGTTATAACTCTCAGAACCTGGCATGAAAAGCAAAAACATTTTTTTTTCTTACAAATGTCTACATTTTTTTACCATTTAAGTGAAAAAGAAAAACTAAATAAACATATTTGATATCTACATACTCAAACTGACCTTTAAAATCAAACTACCAGGTCTCTTTTACCATATAATGAACATTTTAAATAAAAAATGGTATCATTCAAAAAGTATAAATAGTCAAGCATAAAACAAGCCCTTATATGGTTATTTCAATATATTATAAGTACCCCAATAAGCACTCCAATGTAAGACTTAGTTAACAGAAAGATATAACACCTATGGCTTTTTGAGCACAATAGTTAAAAAAGGGAAAAAGAAAAGAAAAACCTCAACATCCTAAAAGATCCAAATAGCCTGATCATTAAGGGCTTAAGATGATGTCTTATGATGTCTATCCTTTGGCCAAAGAGACAATAAAACTGACGAGTGTGAATCATCAAGCCATCAAGAGTAGTGCTCATGTTTAATATAAAAACTTTAAAAGATAACAAAGCACGATGGACACAAATGTTAATATATATATATTATTTTTTCTATTTTTTTCATTTTAAAAATACTTTTTAACTTGTAATTTATATTTTTAATATAATATTTATTTCATGAATATTTTTCCTGATGAAATCTATTTTTGTTTTTTTTAGCATTAGAACGTTAAAGTTTGGCTTTTTAATTTTCTCATTTAAAAAAAAAAAATATCTTAATTTCAGAGCAAAATTTAACGTACCTCATGAGAATCTATCCCATTATTGACTGACCAATTGGTCTGGAAATATTCAAGCATTCTCTGCTTAAGTTGTTGTGGAAGGTGATGTACCCGTATAAAATCCTTCAGATCCTTTGTTCTTGTATGATAGAGGGACCATCTGGAGTACAGTCGCTGGATTATAGCTGTTACATTACCAAATACCAAAGCATGCATCAAAGCTGTACAGGAAAAGAAAAAGAAAGTAAGCATCATGCTACATTGGATAAATGTTTGCAGAAAAAGGTGTGAAAGTGACTTTATCCAAAACTATTTATAACACTCTGTACAACAGGCTGATTTACAAACCCTATAAATGTACTGTAGTCTACTCTAACCTAAAATTCACTTCACTGCTCACCTCTCCAAGTAACTGTACTGCCTCTGATGCCCATTGCCTGCCATCTGGTTCTCTCAAAGCCTCTTCTTTACACAATCACGTACCAGTGCCTTCACGTCTAGGACAGGACTTCCGGTTATGACCAGGCCTCGTAGGTCACTGCGTATTGTATTGTCGTGAGTTCACGACATGCACCAAAATGTTACAACCTGCCATGACCTGCGAGGCTTGGGCATGGCTGGAAGTTCTTTTCTGGAGTGAAGGCATTAAACCTCAGAGGTTATGGAATGCCGTGCGATATGATGTTACAACACACCATGACCTCCATGTCTTGGTTATGGCCACAAGTGCTGATCTGGAATGAAGACACCGATGCTGGACTGCTGAAAGAAGATGTCCTAAAGATCAGACAGCCGATGAGCTTTGGTCATTGGAGGCAGCGGGGGTGCAGGGATAGGTGAGTGCTAAGGTATTAAGCTCTTTAATTATTTTTTACATGTTATATTTATTCTGTTCTAGAATATGGAGGTACATCAGAGCCTAATAGTGACATTAAAGTCACGGACAATAACTTCACTGTGAATAGAATTCAAATTTCAGCAGATCTTCTTATCCTTAGGAAATTACCATCCCTACACTTACCAGCTCCCTTCAGACAGGTATATGTTATATCCAAGGGCCTCAGAACAATAGCTGCCATAAATTGTTAGGCTGTGCTGTAATTTACTGTATAGCAAATAGCCGGAAACTTCACCATACAGTAAAAATTAGGGAAGAATCAAACAAACAAGGGGTTGTTCAAAATGACTAAACCAAAAATGGATAAGGGAAAGTAGTATATACAAACATGCACCAAACCCCCCCCCAAAAAAATAACTCTAAAAGCAGTAAATCTTTATTATAATAAATATAAAAACCCAGGCAAACATACCAGGCAAACAACACAAAGTGGTGTGTGAAATCTACAGCAGCGTAGCTTTTGCGACACAAAGCAGCAGGGGTAACAGCAAGTGATAGACCATATAGGTCAGGGCATGGGTAGTCCAACAATATCTGGAGGACATGAACCTTGCACTACACTTTTTCCCTGCTTGAAAATGGAGGTAATATCACCCTAATTTTTCCGGCACCCCCATTCCACAGCAGCTGTCCCTGTTACTCCCTACTCTGTTACTAAGCATGTAACTTTTAAGGGTGCTTTACACGAGACAAGCTATCGTGCTATGCATCGTCGGGGTCATGGTTTTCTTGACGCACATCCGGCATCGTTCACGACGTCGTCTCGTGTAACACCTCCGAGCGACGCAGTATCGCTCACAAATCGTGAGTCGTGTACTCGTCGCTCAGTTTCAAAATATTGTTTATTTAAAATGGCGCCGGTTGTTCATCGTACCTGGGGCAGCACACATCGCTCCGTGTGACACCCCGGGAACAATGAACTCAGCTTACCTGCATCCCGCGGCACCCGCCGGCTTTGTGGAAGGAAGGAGGTGGGTGGGATGTTTACATCCCGCTCATCTCCGCCCCTCTGCTTCTATTGGCCGGTGGCTGTGTGACGTCGCTGTGACGCCAAACATCCCTCCCCCTTCAGGAAGAGGATGTTCACCGCCCACAGCGACGTCGCTCAGCAGGTAAATATGTGTGATGGGGGTTTCACGACTTTGTGCGACATGGGCAGCGATTTGCCCGTGATGCACAAACGACGGGGGCGGGTACGATAGATCGTGAAATCGCACAATCGGCCGTCTCGTGTAAAGCAGGCATTACCAAAGTGCAAATACAGTCATGTAACTTTAAGTCGGAGTATATCAAATCCACCCATCAGAATATAGATGTGTATACATAGAGAATTATAACTTCCCACTACATCATAAGACCAGGGAGACTCCTAACTAAAAGATGTCAATAAGTAGGAATAGTGGCCCTTGTTAGAGGATACTTAGCGTAAGTTGGTAGTTCCCTTAAGGTCCATAAAGATAATCTAACAGACCAAGAAGATCCCCAAGGTTAGTATGGTGTCCCTTGTTCACTATGACCCCTCCTCTATCCCGGTGTTTACCTTCAAAAAAGTAAAAATACTTAAGTGGGCTTGACACGCTACAATATCGTTAATGAATTATCATCGTGGTCACGTTGTTTGTGACGCACATCAAGCGTCCTTAACAAGATCGCAGCGTGTAACACTTAAGAGCGATCTTAATCGATCGCAAAAGAGGGCAAAATCGTTTGCCGTGGAGAGGTCGTCCTGAAACAAAAAATCGTTTTCAGGATGCTAGCGATGTTGCTCGTCATTCCTGCGGAATCACACATTGCTGTGTGTGACACCGCAGGAGCGAGGAACATCTCCTTACCTGCCTCCATCAGCAATGCGGAAGGAAGAGGTGGGCGGGATGTTATGTCCCGCTCATCTCCGTCCCTCCGCTTCTATTGGCCGCCTGCCATGTGACGTCGCAGGGCAGGTAAGTAGTGTGACGGGGGTAAGCGAGGTTGTGCGACAAGGGCAGCGATATGCCCGTATCACACAGCCGACGGGGGTGGGTACGATTGCTTGCGATCTCGCTAGCGAGATCGCAGCGTGTAAAGCCCGCTTTATACTCACCTCCAATGCCATTCCAGCAGTGTCAGCACTAGTTTTCACGGTGATCATTTTACATTATTTTTCACCGGAGGTGAATGTAGGTGATGTTATTTTGTTGGGAGGAAACGGATGGAGAAGTGGTTATCCAAATAGTGGACAATCCCTTTAGCTAATTATATGCTATTACTTTTTATAGAGAGAAATCAACTTTAACTTGTTAATACAATATTAAGAGCTACAGTTAGGTCCAGAAATATTTGGACAGTGACACAAGATTTGTTATTTTAGCTGTTTACAAAAACATGTTCAGAAATACAATTATATATATATATAATATGGGCTGAAAGTGCACAATCCCAGCTGCAATATGAGAGTTTTCACATCCAAATCGGAGAAAGGGTTTAGGAATCATAGCTCTGTAATGCATAGCCTCCTCTTTTTCAAGGGACCAAAAGTAATTGGACAAGGGACTCTAAGGGCTGCAATTAACTCTGAAGGCGTCTCCCTCGTTAACCTGTAATCAATGAAGTACTTAAAAGGTCTGGGGTTGATTACAGGTGTGTGGTTTTGCATTTGGAAGCTGTTGCTGTGACCAGACAACATGTGGTCTAAGGAACTCTCAATTGAGGTGAAGCAGAACATCCTGAGGCTGTAAAAAAAGAAAAAATCCATCAGAGAGATAGCAGACATGCTTGGAGTAGCAAAATCAACAGTCGGGTACATTCTGAGAAAAAAGGAATTGACTGGTGAGCTTGGGAACTCAAAAAGGCCTGGGCGTCCACGGATGACAACAGTGGTGGATGATCGCCGCATACTTTCTTTGGTGAAGAAGAACCCGTTCACAACATCAACTGAAGTCCAGAACACTCTCAGTGAAGTAGGTGTATCTGTCTCTAAGTCAACAGTAAAGAGAAGACTCCATGAAAGTAAATACAAAGGGTTCACATCTAGATGCAAACCATTCATCAATTCCAAAAATAGACAGGCCAGAGTTAAATTTGCTGAAAAACACCTCATGAAGCCAGCTCAGTTCTGGAAAAGTATTCTATGGACAGATGAGACAAAGATCAACCTGTACCAGAATGATGGGAAGAAAAAAGTTTGGAGAAGAAAGGGAACGGCACATGATCCAAGGCACACCACATCCTCTGTAAAACATGGTGGAGGCAACGTGATGGCATGGGCATGCATGGCTTTCAATGGCACTGGGTCACTTGTGTTTATTGATGACATAACAGCAGACAAGAGTAGCCGGATGAATTCTGAAGTGTACCGGGATATACTTTCAGCCCAGATTCAGCCAAATGCCGCAAAGTTGATCGGACGGCGCTTCATAGTACAGATGGACAATGACCCCAAGCATACAGCCAAAGCTACCCAGGAGTTCATGAGTGCAAAAAAGTGGAACATTCTGCAATGGCCAAGTCAATCACCAGATCTTAACCCAATTGAGCATGCATTTCACTTGCTCAAATCCAGACTTAAGACGGAAAGACCCACAAACAAGCAAGACCTGAAGGCTGCGGCTGTAAAGGCCTGGCAAAGCATTAAGAAAGAGGAAACCCAGTGTTTGGTGATGTCCATGGGTTCCAGACTTAAGGCAGTGATTGCCTCCAAAGGATTCGCAACAAAATATTGAAAATAAAAATATTTTGTTTGGGTTTGGTTTATTTGTCCAATTACTTTTGACCTCCTAAAATGGGGAGTGTTTGTAAAGAAATGTGTACAATTCCTACAATTTCTATCAGATATTTTTGTACAAACCTTCAAATTAAACATTACAATCTGCACTTGAATTCTGTTGTAGAGGTTTCATTTCAAATCCAATGTGGTGGCATGCAGAGCCCAACTCGCGAAAATTGTGTCACTGTCCAAATATTTCTGGACCTAACTGTATGTTGGAGCCACTTTTCAGAGTCTTTGTTGCAAACATATTTGATAGAATAGAGTGAATTGAGCACTCTTTTTATTCTAAAGATGACAAACTTCTTGGCAGATGAAGCAAGCTTAATTGGAAGTCAATGGTATCAGTAGAGAGCTCAATATGCTATAAGATATCGAGCACTGCATAGTGATTACAATATGAGATTAGTGGATCCATTGAAGTTTGGGTTCGTGGGGTTCAGGTGGACATTAATTAAAGTTGTCAATGTATGTGAAGCGCTATGGTATTAATAGTTTATAAATAATAATATATATATATATTCTATATAATAAATATATTTATACATATATACTGTATATATAAGTTCAGTTTGGGACCCAGACTTGAGCTAAATCCCATTGGGAGTTACTGATTGGACAGTTTGGCTCTCCGTCCACATACCGCCAGCCATAAATAAAGCATTTCCAAGTGAAGGAGGCAGAGTGCGTTTTTTTCATTTTTTTATGTACACACAACATTTGATAACGCTGTTTTTACCCCTAAAGTGAGCTATTCAAATATTGCAAATGGCTCTCACTAGACCGAGCATCGAGCGTATCTGAGTAGAAGTGATGATCGCTTGAATGGTTAACATACTGTACGTAAAGCACCCCAACTCCAAAATTGGACACTGATTTATTTGTAAAGTCCATGTTCAGTACGAACACCAAACTTTACTGTTTGGATTTGATCATCTCTAATTACCATTTCTAATGAAAATATAATGCTTGTGAACTTAGCCTTAAGATATCCCAAAAATTAAAGGGAGCTTAATTTTTCAACTCCTAATCTACTTATTCAGGATCACATATGTTTAAAATTTAAATCAGAACTGGGCTCAGCTGTTAACTGCCTTAGAAGTGAATGAACAGAGCTGCAGACACTTCCCCATTGATACTCTATTGGAATGTGGGAGCTGGTGATATTCTGTGGGATGCAGATAAATGGTAAATGGACCTCAGTTTTATATGATATGCATATGTACACCATACATACCTATTTTCATTTGCCTTTGGCAACAATAAGCTTTGAGATTTGTAGTTTACATTTTTCAGAATTTGTATATATTCTATTAAAATATAGGTCAATCTTAAATAGATTACAATGTTTTGACTTTTGTCTCTTTTATGGTATGATATCAAATTCTTTACATAATTTATCAAGATTAAGGTAAACAGCTTGCTGTAACATGCTAAATAGCAATATAAAATTATCAAAACATGTTGTGTATTGCTATTCTGCTAATTAACCTTTAACTTGTGTATGTGCAAACACATGAATAATCATATTGCATAATTTAGATCTGTTGATTAAAATAAAGAAAATGGATAATTGGATGGATAAATAAATGGATACTAATTAACATACTTTTTTCCTGTGGAAGATTGATAAGACTCCACACTCAGCTGATCTTCTTAAAGTGTTATTTTCTTTTCAGCTTTTCATGGCTGCGATTCGAGCATTTAAGTGTTGGCCACAGGAAGTTGAAGAACCAAGCATGGCTGCACTACACTGCTTCTACAACTCCTATTGAGGTGAATGAGAATTATCGAAACAGCATAGCTTTTGGGTGCCGATATTCTCATCTCAGACAAAAACTTCTAAAATGTGATGGCACTTTAACACTAGAAATCCCAGAGATGGGTCATTTAACATGTCTACCTTTGGAACCCAGAGACTGGTCAAATGACCTGAAGGATCTTAGCTAACATCCTATAATCACCGTCTTTTGTTCTGTAATTAAGGCCATTACTGTCGCACCACAGGAGGTTGTTGTTTTCCATTGAGTTTAGCCATTTAGTTTCTAGTTAGTTCTATTTAGTTTATTGTATGTCATTTGACCCTCTTTCAGGACTTCAGGGGGGAGCTTGAAATGTCCTGGGACTTCTAGTGTTAAGGCTGCATGCCCACAATCAGTATTTGCAGCGGTTTGGATGCAGCATGCTTCAGCTACGTCTAAACCGCTGCGGTGTACAGTACAAGCATAGTGAATGGGATTTCTAGAAATGCCGTGCCCACTATGCTTCTACAGCAAACATTGACCTACAGAGCATCTTTCCAGACCGCAGCATGTTAATTGTTTTCTGCGAAATCACATGTGTCCTCCGTAGGGAGAACACAAGCAGGAGAACGCAGCACACAGAACCCTGATCATGGGTACTGACAGCTGCGGTCTGCTGCGTTCTCTTGTGGAGGAGACATGCGGCCCTGCCAGTCAGGACTCACTGCGTTTTAAACACAGCAAGTCTTGATCGTGGGCACATACCCTAAGGAGATGAAATCCCATCAAAAATTTGTGTCAGGGGCATTCCACTATCCAAATTCTGCTATACAGCAATGAAGGGTGAACACCCTGAAAAAGCTCTTTGTCAAAGATTTTCTTGCTTGGCTAATAATTCCTGGTTTTGTTGCATATTTTTTGTACAATGTATACAATGAATTTTGGCTCAAATTGATTTTAAAAGACTTGCATTTATTCTTTCCTCAATCCATCTTCTATCTCTCTCCCCTTCCCTGCTCATTCCTTTTTACTCTCCTTGTCTCGATCTCCTAAACTCTTTGTTCTACATTTTCCTCTTAGGCTCTGTGCGCACTGGGAAGTGGAATTTTCTTGAGAAAATTCCGCATGCCCTCAAAGATTACCGCACCCGCGGTAAAAAACCGCGGGAAACCGCACCCGAAAACCGCATGCGGTTTGCCGCGGTTTGCTGCGGTTTTACCGCGGTATTATTCGCGGCATTGCCGCGGTTTTGCCGCGTGCGGGTTGGGATGTGCTTTATTGCATTCAATGCAATAAAGCACATTGAAGAAAAAAAAAAAAAAAGTCATTTAATTCTGAGATAGTAGAAAGACAGAAGAATAGATAGAGGGATAGATAGACAGACAGAGGGATAGACAGACAGAGGGATAGACAGACAGAGGGATAGACAGATAGATAGATGACAGATCGCTGCATTTCCCACGGTCGGCAGTGAGTTCACATTACCGGCCGTGGGAAATGACCGGTAATTACCTCTGCTGCTTTCATTCAGTGCTGTGTCTGTGACAGTCGCGGCTGGATGGAAGCAGCGCTGGACGTCGGACCTGGATTACGCCGGAGTTTTGTTGCGGGAGGGGTTAATAAAATGGTGAACGAGGCTTGTTTGTTTTATTTAAAATAAAGGATTTTTCGGTGTCTGTGTTTTTTTTTCACTTTACTTACGGGTTGATCATGTCAGCTGTCACATAGACGCTGCCATGATCAAGCCTGGGGTTAATGGCGGTGGTCCCCCATCACCATTAACCCCTTGTATTACCTTGTCACCACTGCTACACGGTGGCAAGAAGAGCCGAGGACACGCCGGCAGTGCCGCATAATGCATGCGACAGTGCCGGGGCAGCTGCGGCTGATATTCTCGGCTGCGGGAGGGGGAGTGAGGCGGGGGACATTACCCCTGCCCCTCTCCCTCCCCAGCCTGAGAATACCGGGCCGCCGCTGTGTGCTTACCTCGGCTGGACGGTAAATATGCAGCGGAGCCCACGTTCTTTTTTTCCTATATTTCCGTTTTCTTTCTGTGTGTTCTGTGTGTCTGTGTCTATGTGTTCTATGTCTGTGATGTGTTCTGTGTGTGATGTGTGTGTGTTTACTCTCTGCACGGCTTCCTCTTCCTGTAATGACATCACTTCCCTGCAAAACCGCAGCAAGTGATGCACATTACCGGAGGTAAACCGCAAAATACCGCAGGGAATAACGCAGGAAAACGCAGTGAACCGCACAGAATTTGCTGCCTGCGTTATTCCCTGCGGGATTTCTTGATTAACATTGAGTCAATGGAGTAAAATCCCGCAGCGCTGTGCGGAAAAGAAGTGACATGCACTTGTTTTTGCTGCGGGATTCCCGCAGCAAAACATGCAGCTGTCAAATTCCGCCCAGTGCGCACAGGATTTTTTTTCTCCATAGGATTTGCTGGTGATTCACTGCAGAGATGTTATGAACATTTTCTGCAGCGAAACATGCAGCAAATCCGCGGCAAAATCCGCGAAAAATCCGGTAAGTGCGCACATAGCCTTACCTTACTTCTTTCCCCTCTTGCTTGTTCTGTAACCTTATTGATGGGACTAGACAGTCCTCTTTGTTCTGGTTGGTGACTTTTAGCCTAATTTTTCATAATCAGGAGGATCAATACGATCCAATATAATTGTTCAGTTATTGCACTATTTTGCATGTTGCTATGACCATGCAGAACCCTTTTGTTATTCTTTAGCACTTTATTGGTCATACTTTACATGTGGGCCTGAATTTGGCTTGTAACTTTGTTTGTTTTTTTTGTTACAAATTTCCAATAAAAAGAGATTAAACATAAAAAGACTCGCATGTGTGAGATTTTTTTAACTCCTCAATAGACATAAACAAACCTAGAATACTTTTGCTTCTATACGTTTCAGTAATCTTAACACATTTGTTATACTGTGTAGAATATTGGGCTCCTGTATTAAAGAAGGACATAGCTAAACTAGAGCAAGTGCTGAGAGGAGCAACCAGGGTTATTAAGGGAATGAGTGACCTGCATTTTCAAGACAGGTGATTAAACTTGGGGTTATTCCATTTTGGAAATGTTTAAAATTAGGGGTGATCTTATTATAATATACTAATATATGACGCGACACTATTAGTGATGAGCGAGTATGCTTGTCACTACTCGGTACTCGCACGAGTATCACTGTACTCGGGCTACTCGGCGGGGACCGAGTAATTTTGCGATACTCGTACTGTACTCGTGGTCTTCATCCCTGCATGTTGGCGCTCTTTTGAGAGCCAGCCCTCATGCAGGGATTGGCTGGCAGACCACTGCAATGCCACAGCCCTGTTAGTTGTGGAATTGCAGTGATTGGCCGGCCCGCACAGCGTGACCGAGCCTTTATACCGGCGGGCGCGCTGTGCTCTGCACACAGCCATCTCGTATTCCCTGCTTTCCTCGCCCACAGGCGCCTATGATTGGTTGCAGTGAGACACGCCCCCACGCTGAGTGACAGGTGTCTCACTGCACCCAATCACAGCAGCCGGTGGGCGTGTGTATACTGTGCAGTGACGTTTTTTTGAGCAGCGGAATCCTTAGGATTTCACTGCGCATGCTCTCTCTGGCTCCCTGGACCCGTAACCAAGATAAATATCGGGTAACCAAGGAAAGTGCTTTACCTGATATTTACCCTGGCCACGTGTGCAGGGATCCCGACACTTCCCCGCTCGGCTCCGCACCCTCCCGCCCTCCACTCCGCATGTATATATATATATACACACGCACACACACACTCACCTGTCCTCAGCGCCATGGCCCCGCTCGGCTCCACCCACTCTGCACTCCTACCCCCGCACAGATTCTCGGCGGCCGAGCGATCAGCTGATCACCCGGCGCTGGGAGCGATCAGCTGATCACCCGGCGCTGGGAGCGATCAGCTGATCACCCGGTGGCCTGCTGCAGGGAGCGATCAGCTGATCACCCGGCGTCCGGCTTCTGGGAGCGATCAGCTGATCGTTCACAATAGTCTGCCACTGGTAAAACTGTAAAAAAATAAAATAAATAAATAAATAATTAAAAAAAACGGCGTGCAGTCCCCCCAATTTTAATACCAGCCAGATAAAGCCAGACGGCTGAAGGCTGGTATTCTCAGGATGGGGAGCTCCACGTTATGGGGAGCCCCCCAGCCTAACAATATCAGTCAGCAGCCATCCAGAATTGCCACATACATTAGATGCGACAGTTCTGGGACTGTACCCGGCTCTTCCTGATTTGCCCTGGTGCGTTGGCCAATCGGGGTAATAAGGAGTTAATGGCAGCCCATAGCTGCCAATAAGTCCTAGATTAATCATGTCAGGCGTCTCCCCGAGATTCCTTCCATGATTAATCTGTAAATTACAGTAAATAAACACACACACACCTGAAAAAATCATTTATTAGAAATAAAAAACACAAACCAATTCCCTCGTAACCAATTTAATAAGCCCCAAAAAGCCCTCCATGTCCGGCGTAATCCACGGACCTCCAGCGTCGCATCCAGCTCTGCTGCATGGAGGTGACAGGAGCTGCAGCAGACACCGCCGCTCCTGTCAGCTTCACACAGCAACTGAGGTGAGTAGCGCGATCAGCTGCTGTCAGTCAGGTAACTCACGGCCACCGCTGGATCCAGTGGTGGCCGCGGATAACCTTAGTGACAGCTCAGCTGATTGCGCTACTCACCTCAGTTGCTGCTTGGAGGTGACAGGAGCGGCGGTGTATTCTGAAGCTCCTGTCACCTCCATGCAGCAGAGCTGGATGTGACGCTGGAGGTCCGTGGATTACGCCGGACATGGAGGGCTTTTTGGGGCTTATTAAATTGGTTACGAGGGAATTGGTTTGTGTTTTTTATTTCTAATAAAGGATTTTTTCGTGTGTGTGTGTTTATTTACTGTAATTTACAGATTAATCATGGAAGGAATCTCGGGGAGACGCCTGACATGATTAATCTAGGACGTATTGGCAGCTATGGGCTTCCAATAACTCCTTATTACCCTGATTTGCCAACGCACCAGGGCAAATCGGGAAGAGCCGGGTACAGTCCCAGAACTGTCACATCTAATGTATGCGGCAATTCTGGGCGGCTGCTGACTGATATTTTTAGGCTGGGGGGCTCCCCATAACGTGGAGCTCCCCATCCTGAGAATACCAGCCTTCAGCCGTCTGGCTTTATCTGGCTGGTATTAAAATTGGGGGGACCGGACGCCATTTTTTTTATTATTTAATTATTTATTTCACTGCACAGTATACACACCCCCACCGGCTGCTGTGATTGGGTGCAGTGAGACACCTGTCACTCAGCGTGGGGGCGTGTCTCACTGCAACCAATCATAGGCGCCGAAAAGCAGGAACGCATTGAATACGAGATTAATGAGCGGCCGGCTTTTTCAAAAGAGGAAAAGCCGCCGGAGTTTAGTGAACAGCTGTGCAGCGCCGCGGCAGTGATCGGGGAACGGTAAGTAACAGAGAGGGGGGAGAATGACCGACAGACTGTGAGAGGGGGACAGACAAGACAGAGAGAGACCGACAGACAGACAGAGAGACCGACCGACGGACTGAGGGAGATAGAATGAAAAAAAAAAATGACCGACATCGCTAGTAAAAAGCACAAAACGTGCGTTTTGGACATCGGATGGCCACACAATGATTTTACGTAAAATCTTTCATGTAATAATCTCAAAAAGTAACATACACCAGCTCTATCTCACTATTGGGTATATGCCCTTAACATTTCCGCCATTAAAATTCATTTTGGTGTCATTTTGGAAGGTTTTCTGGCGAGTCCGTAAAAATGGCGTAAAACTCGGACAAAATTGTTCACAGCTGTGAATTTTGAGTGATAAATGCTTCAAGGGGTCTTCCCCATGCTGTTGCCATGTCATTTGAGCACTCTTCTGAGACTTTTGTGACATTTTTAGGGTTTCTACATGCTACCGGGGGTCATTTCATAAAAATACTCGGGTCTCCCATAGGATAACATTGGGCTCGGTGCTCGGGCCGAGTACACGAGTATCTTGGGATGCTCGGCCCGAGCCTCGAGCACCCAAGCTTTTTGGTACTCGTTCATCACTAGACACTATATGTATCTTCCTAACAATCTAACGGTAAGTCTGCGCCTGCAACAATGAAAATGGAGAATCAAGAGGAAAGAAGGTTTAATCATAATCTTAAAAGGCTATTCTTTACTTTAAGAGCAGTAAGGCTATGGAACTCTCTGCCACATGATGTTTTAATGCTGGATTCATTAAATAAGTTAAAGGAGGGTCTGGATACTTTTCGTAAAAAATATAAGATTATGGTTACAGATACTAGATTCTGTAATTGTCCCTGGGAACAAGTCTGATTGCCTTATGTGAAGTTGGGAAATAATTTTTCTCCTAAGATGGGGCAATTAGCGTTTGATTTAAGGTGTTTTTGAGTTTCTCTGGATCAACATGTCAGGTTAAAGGTTGACCTGGATGGACTTATGTAAAAGTCCCTAATTGCTTTATTTTCTATATAAATTATTTGGAAAGATACTGGATTCAGCTCTTCCTTAGACTTTATAAAACTTTGAGGTCTTATGTTTCAGGTCCCTCTTCATTGATAAACATTGCTAGTAATCAAAATGTTGGTCAGATGCTACCTTGATTAGAGAATTTGACTGAGCCATCAAAACAAATTTTGCAGCTAATAACCTAAATAGGAGATTATCAAAATATATAAAAATTAGATACTTATTGGCATAAGCATCCTCAAAGTTTTTAACTTGTGGTATGGTTAAACAGACTAACCACTAAGTACAAAGAAATTAAGCAGCAGTATTGCCAGGAAAAGAATACAATCTAAACAGGGGAGTACCATCTATAGCAGAAGACTACTAGTGTCACCCCCCCCCCCCTCAACTTTCCCTGATATTCATCAACATTTCTATCCTATGAATGCAGATACTGTTAAATAGCATGGTGCAGTAGAGTGACATCAGTTCTCTGCTGTACCACTCTAACTGTGCATCTGAGAGTGTATTAGTACAGAAGGCATGATAATGTTATTGGATCGTGCCTCCATGTGCACAGCACATTTATTGGAGCAAATATTGGGGGAACAGCAGAAGGTGAGCAGTTTGTATTTTTTAATGTTAGTACTTCTGGGGACATGATGTCCTGCAGGGGCACCATAGTATGTGTGTGGTTGGCTGAGCAAGTAGCGCAATGAAACTGTGTGTGGAAGTCATACTGTGTTGTGGGGCAGAGGGAGCCCTCATACTGATTGGGGATCTGTTGGTGACCATCACACATCCTGTAGGGGATATGATATTGTGTATGGGGGCCTTCATACTGTGTGTGAGATTGTGACGACCCTGATACTTACTGTGGCAGCTGTGAGAGATATCATATTGTGGGTCAGGGCCCTTACACTGTGTGGGAGGCTTTGGGGAACATCATTACTACCTATGAAGGCTATGAGGGACTTTACTTTCTGTTTTAAATCAATCATCCTGTGTTGGGGCTGTGGGGGCCATCATACTTCCTCTAAGTGCTGTGGGGGGATATTAAATTTGTGCGTGTGGGTTCTTACACTGCTTGTGGGGGTACATCATTTTGTGTGTTAGGACCCTCAAACTGCCCAATTGGTCTGTGGGAAACTTTATATTGTGTGTAGGAGCCCACATACTGTGTGACAGACTGCGAGGGCCCTCATACTTACTGTAGTGGCTTTTGGGGATATTTTATTGTGGTCATGGCCCTTATACTGTGTGGAAGGTGTTGGGGAATCTCATACTGCCTGTGAAGGCTATGGAGGACGCTATATTGTGTTTTAAAGCAATCATACTCTGTTGGGGGCTGTGGAGGCTATCATACTGTCTATATGGGGGGGTTTGGAGGCTATTATACTGTGTATAGGTGGGTCCTATTATTTTTAGCTATGACACAGAGTTTACAGTTTTGCTTCTTAACAAAATTTGCAGCATAAATCTCCTTTTTCGGTTAACCCCCTTCTCATATTATGATGTAACTCTATGGCTGCCGCTGTATGGCAACGAGTGTTGCACAACAGCTATTCCCATGAAAGGGATGTCAAAAACATTTGTGCAAATTGTCTGAGACTTGCTATTGTGTGACTAGTTTAGAGTTTTGAATTTAGTGTCAAAAAGTCAAATTTCAGATAAGTTGCATGCAAGTCAAGTCGCATGGCGCCTGGGAACTATGTCGAGTGAGTTATCAGATCAGATACAAAAAGTCCAAGATATTTGGAAACGTGCAACTTTGTGTTGCAGTCTTTCACAGGGTGTAATGTGACACCTTAGCAAATCACTTTATACAGTGTTGCAATCAATGTGCAACTGCGATTTTAGTGTCACCTGAGACATGATGCTCTGTGGCCCAAGCCTGTCACATTTAACGTGAGCATGTATGTAGCAGGCTCAGGAACTGAGTCTGCTCTATAAAGCGCAGATGCTGGCTGTAATACACTTCCATCATCATTTTACTGTAACAGCAGTCACTGGCACTAGCCTTGATTGATGTTGTTTAACAATTTAAATGCCACTGTGAATTACTGACAATGACATTTAAATAGCACGTTCACCAACTTCCACTGAACCCCGCAACTTGGATGCAGAAGACCTATGTGTTACCATGTTAGCCGATGTCCTGCTGAAGCTTTCATTGCTGCCTGCCATGTTTGTACTAACAATTTATATAAATAAACCCTTAAAACATCATTTTATTGGTAAGCTTAAAACATCAAAAATACACACAATGTAGAACCTAAAGTGCACAGGTGGAGAAGGGAGGAGGGTAAAGAATAAAAACCCTAAAAGTAAACCTCCCTCCTGTCCACTACCTCACGCGAGGGTTGGCACCCTAAAAACACGATATGGCGCCCCCACTCACCGACGGCTATCCTTGACCTGCCCTAAGTCACCCTACCGGCAGGTATGAAAAGGTGCTCAAAAGTGCAAGAGTGCGGATAGCCAGTGAGGTATAAAAAGAGGATTATGTATATCTGCTCATCTTGACATCTGTCTGTCACGCTGATTATCAGGCCTCCTGATCACCCTGGAGGGAGAAACGCTTTGAGGCAACCAGAGGCGACAATTGAGGTGACAATTGGATCATGTATCAGTGATGAGTACACCCTATTTTCAGTACCCTGGGTTTTTATTCTTTACCCTCCTCCCTTCTCCACCTGTGCACTTTAGGTTCTACATTGTGTGTATTTTTGATGTTTTAAGCTTACCAATAAAATTATGTTTGAAGGGTTTATTTATATAAATTGTTTCTTCAAACCTTCCCTTCACTTTAATATCCTGCCATGTTTGTACTCTTCTGAAGTTGAGCAATAGACAAAACGTTCAAGGAAATCACAATTTACAGAATATACTACAATACTGCGGTATATCAGTATATAATGTAAGCGATTAAACAATCATTCTGAACGAGGACAAAAATTCCCCTAAAAGATAAAATAATTTTTATAAAATATAACCATCTAAATTACCCTACTTTTCCCAATTTTAAAATAAAGAAATAAAAAGGCAATAGGAATTCTTTGTCCCCTGATAAAGCAAGTTGATAATATTCTTGTAATGTACTTTTGGGACTGATTTTGCTTTCTGGGGCATATGTGCCTGGTCTCTTGTTGGCTTCCCTGCTGATTATCATTGGTATGTATCTCCTACACACATGAGCTGCAGCTACACATCCAAGATTGTCTATTGATAATCACTTTTGTAAGCAGACTTTTAGTACTTGTTTAATATATGGTGCTTTATCATATGGTAGTTACAGCTGACTGGTTTCTGACCTCTGTAAGCACTTTATGTATCAGGCACATGAGCGGTCATCTTTTCCCAATTTGTTCTTTAATTAATTAATTCTACCTTCAGTGTTTCCAGTATGTAATTATTTATTAAATTTTTTCTTTCTAATACATTGTACTTTTAATTTGCAGTATACACCTTTTTTCTATAACACACTGGAATTGTTGCTTGACTGTGGTTAACCTAAATATGTGTCTACCGGTATCTATCAAACTGACTGTTTCTCACTCAACAGTACATACATATTTTATATAGATTCAAATTTACAGTATAAAGTAATACATGGTGCAGAAAAAAATTCCTATAAACTGGTCAGTGTCTTGATTCTTACAATTGTGCTTAACTATGTCTCTATGGTTGTGTGATGTTAACAGAACTGGTATTACCTCCAATTAACATGATACAAATAGAAAAGATCTTCTCAGCATCAGTATTAGCAGAAACGTTTCCAAATCCGACGCTAGTTAGACTGCTGAGTGTGAAATATAATGATGCAATATATGTACTTCGGATGGTAGGACCACCTTGTGTATTATTGCTATAGAAAGGTGATTCTAGTCTTTTTCCCAGTTCATGAAGCCAACCTGTCAAAGAAAAAAAAAACATGTTAAAAAATGTTTAACATTTACATGACATTTCTTCAGGAGCATTACAACCTATTTCTTTTAAACCATACCCATCCTGTACCCACATATCAAGATCTGCACCTAAAATCTTTGTTTTAATCAATTCAAACATGAAAAAAATAATTTATCATTTAACTCTACCAAAAGAGAAAGTTTTCAGTAATTCTTATCGATTAGAATATGCATTATTTTTCCCAATTCCTACAGTATAATATCAATTTTTTTCCACCCCACCTTTGAGCAATAAAGAAAATGCAACATCCAGATTTTAACATGTACAGTAAATTATTAGGGTTTTCAATACCTCACTTACTGCTTGTTTGAAAAAGGGGCATATATTACTTTTTACATGCTATGTTTTAATTTTAAACATATCATACTGTACTGGGGAAATATTGAATTTTCCAGATTTCTGTAGACTGCATTGAAAACCAAAATTTAAAATTCTACATGCTGTACAAGTTTTCCATAGAAGTTCCCAAAAAGTTTTTAGGTCCTGTTATTTTGAGAAGCTGCTATTTTTTATAACAACATGGTTATTTTTTTTCACAACTCTAAATACAAATTGGAATGCAACTGTTACATTAGTATAATTGTGTGTATTTATTGCACAATTAATACTTATCTCAATTAAAGGGTAACTTAAATTATAATTTCTTATCTCTAGAGATGAGTGGATCTGGCTAAATTTGAAGTCACCAGATCGTGTGGATTTTCCCGGAAAATTGATTTGCAGTGAAGTTATTCTCCATGAACTGAGCATCCCTTATTATGCTCGGCGGTCTATCCAGACCCCGGAGCAAAATAAACGTAAGGTTTAAAAAATGAAACAAGTACTTATTCTTATGTCACTGCTCACTCTTCAACTTTTCACCATCCCGTCTGATCATCACTGCATTTTCTTACCTCTGCTTCTGAGCACTTAAACTCCGAGCGTTATCAAGTTAGGCCTTTGATGAGTATGCACTTAGAAGCGACCTGGGCTTCATTACAGCTAGAAATAAAGGCATGGCGTGAAGAGGCAAAGATTTTTGAAGCTCGAGGTGATAAGAAGATGTGCCAATGACCAAGCAGGTGACAGTGAAGAGCAGAGGGATCAGAGATGTGAGGTGTTAAGGGGACAATAACTGCTTTTTGTTATTTTTTTTATATTTTCATGTCGTGTTATGGTTCAAAATAATTTGCAAGGAAGCGAATTAGAAAAAAATATATATTTTACTGAATGTGGATTTTTGTAATATTTGAGAAGAATTAATTTAAGTTCAAATATATTCACCCCTCTCTAGTTATCGCCTATCCATGGGATAAGAGATAAAATTGATTACTGGAAATCTGACTGCTAGGCTGTGTAAACAGCAGAAGATACACATCTTGAAGAAACTGAGGTGCAAATGCTTAACATCAGCTTGATTTGTTATCTACCATATTTTTCAGACTATAAAGATGCACTTATGTTTTGGAGGAGAAAAATAGGGGAAGTTGAAGCAAAAATTGTGGTCATGACGCAGGGTTATGAGGAGGATCTTTTCTGACAATGTATTGGGGTAATTTCCCCCAATTCTGAACTAATATCCCTCATGTTAGGCACCCTGCAGGTAATTACTGTATGTCCTCCATCCTGCTATATATGTCCCCCATCCTGGTGTATATAATCACCATCGTGGTACATATATCACCCATCCTGGTACAAATGTCACCCATCCTGGTATATAGGTATATATGATTCCCATCCTGTTACATATGTCCCCCAACCTGGTATATATGATTCCCATTCTGGTGTATATGTTCCCCATCATGGGACCATTTTACTATATGTGTCCCTCATCATGGGCCCATCCTGATATATCCGCCTCCAATTATGCTGCACAATTATAGTCACCCTTCCTCCCCCAGTGAGCAGCTTCTTTTCATGCTGGCAACTGACTCCACCTCTTGGCCCCGGCTTCAGTGCAGAGATGGCGCCAGCTTCAGTGCAGAAAAGTTGGCAGGATTACTGGCATGTGGAGCAGTGAATATTAACTATCTTTAATAGCAGGCACATGTGTTAACTCCAGCAGTCGCTGCAGCCAGCCTCCTATGACCCCACTCCACCACTGCTGTCCACCCCACCACCAGGCCAGGTATATATGGACTATTAGATGCACCCCCCACTTTCTCTCCAACTTTTTTTGGGAAAAACTTTGTTTTGTAGTTCACAAAATATGGTATGTGACTATCAGAAAAAGTTGCACTCAGGGCTATAGATAAAGAATCCTGGGATTTACCCCTTAAACATCTAAACTATTGAACCATGACCTAGATTTCTTTCTGAGAATGCAGTAAGAGTCCAAGTGATTCACACTCTTAAGAGCAAAATACATGGCCATACTATGTCTGTGCATTCTGTGAGGTTTTAAAATTCAGCTACAGTTATATAATCCTTCTACTGCTTTAGAACTCTGAGAATTTTTCCATACAAATTTGACATTAATTATGTCATGCTTCATTGGACTCTCAATGTATGATGTTATTCTCACCTTCCAATAAAACTCCATGAACTGTGGCACAAGCCTAAAGCCTGCTTTACACCAGGCAATCTATCGTGCGATAGATCGTCGGGGTCACGGTTTTTGTGACGCACATCCGGCATCGCTGGCGATGCCGGCCTGTGTGACACCTCCTAGCGACGCAGTATCGCTCACAAATCGTGAGTCGGGTACTGCTCGTTAGGTTCCATAATATCGGTTACTTTAGTCGCCCATCGTTTCCGTGGTAGCACACGTCGCTCCGTGTGACACCACGGGAACGATGAGCAGCTCACCTGCCTCCCGCGGCCGCCGCCGGCTCTATGTGGAAGGAAGGAGGTGGGCGGGATGTTTATGTCCCGCTCATCTCCGCCCCTCCGCTTCTATTGGCCGGCGGCCGTGTGACGTCGCTGTGACGCCGAACGTCCCTCCCACTCCAGGAAGTGGACGTTCGCCGCCCACAGCGAGGTCGCACGAGAGGTAAGTATGTGTGACGGGGTTTAGTAACTTTGTGCGACACGGGCAGCGATTTGCCCGTGACGCAAAAAGGACGGGGGCGGGTACGATCAATTGTGAAATCGCACAATCGGTCGTACCGTGTAAAGCAGGCTTTAGTATTCCAGTTTAGCCTCATCTTTCAAAACTCTAATCTGTATTTTGAAGTTTTTGCTGCTTAAGAGCAGATTGCTTTACCATGATTTTCACATCCTTATTTAGGAACTAATAAAAACATATGAAAACCATATCAGTGATAGCAAATCAGTGGCGTAACTATAAATCGATGGGCCTAGGTGTGAAATTTGGACCTGGGCCCTAATTTGCTTGTTTGTCATGTATATAGGCCCTTTTAGCATTTCAAATCCTGTGAAGACATACGTGTTCAAACGGCCAACCTTGCTTTAATAATGTCCCCAATCCTGTCTCCTTCCTGAAATAATGGCCCCCATCCTGTGCCCCTTCCAGTTATAATGTCCCCTTCCTGGGAAACTTCCAGGTAAAATGCTCTCCATCCTGGGCTTTTTCCTGGTATATTGTCCCACATCCTGAGCCTCTTCGAGTAATAATGTCCCTTTCCTTGAAAAAAGTTTCCATTCTGGGCCCCTTCCTGAAATAATGTCTAACGTTCTTGGTATAATGTCCCTCAGTCCTTGTATAATATCCTCCATCTTGGGCCCCTTCATGGTATAATGTCTCCTTTTCCTAGTATAATATCCTTTATCTTGGACCCTTTCCAGTAATATATGTCCAACATCCTGATATAATGTGCTTTATCCAGGGCTTCTTACAATAATTACGTCTCTATGCTGTGGCTTTGCTCCAACAAATAGAAAAAAAAAACAACAAAAAACAACCCTACTCAATTTCCCCTGCTCCAACAATGTGACATTAGCGTGTAAGCGACAAACAGTGCATAATGTCACTGCTACAGTGCCTACAAGTAGTATTCAACCCCCTGCAGATTTAGCAGGTTTGATAAGATGCAAATAAGTTAGAGCCTGCAAACTTCAAACAAGAGCAGGATTTAATAACAGATGCATAAATCTTACAAACCAACAAGTTATGTTGCTCAGTTAAATTTTAATACATTTTCAACATAAAAGTGTGGGTCAATTATTATTCAACCCCTAGGTTTAATATTTTATGGAATAACCCTTGTTTGCAATTACAGCTAATAATTGTCTTTTATAAGACCTGATCAGGCTGGCACAGGTCTCTGGAGTTATCTTGGCCCACTCCTCCATGCAGATCTTCTCCAAGTTATCTAGGTTCTTTGGGTGTCTCATGTGGACTTTAATCTTGAGCTCCTTCCACAAGTTTTCAATTGGGTTAAGGTCAGGAGGCTGACTAGGCCACTGCAACACCTTGATTTTTTCCCTCTTGAACCAGGCCTTGGTTTTCTTGGCTGTGTGCTTTGGGTCGTTGTCTTGTTGGAAGATGAAATGACGACCCATCTCAAGATCCTTGATGGAGGAGCGGAGGTTCTTGGCCAAAATCTCCAGGTAGGCCGTGCTATCCATCTTCCCATGGATGCGGACCAGATGGCCAGGCCCCTTGGCTGAGAAACAGCCCCACAGCATGATGCTGCCACCACCATGCTTGACTGTAGGGATGGTATTCTTGGGGTCGTATGCAGTGCCATCCAGTCTCCAAACGTCACGTGTGTGGTTGGCACCAAAGATCTCGATCTTGGTCTCATCAGACCAGAGAACCTTGAACCAGTCTGTCTCAGAATCCTCCAAGTGATCATGAGAAAACTGTAGAAGAGCCTTGACATGACGCTTTGAAAGTAAAGGTACCTTACGGGCTCATCTGGAACGGAGACCATTGCGGTGGAGTACGTTACTTATGGTATTGACTGAAACCAATGTCCCCACGGCCATGAGATCTTCCCGGAGCTCCTTCCTTGTTGTCCTTGGGTTAGCCTTGACTCTTCGGACAAGCCTGGCCTCGGCACGGGTGGAAACTTTCAAAGGCTGTCCAGGCCGTGGAAGGCTAACAGTAGTTCCATAAGCCTTCCACTTCCGGATGATGCTCCCAACAGTGGAGACAGGTAGGCCCAGCTCCTTGGAAAGGGTTTTGTACCCCTTGCCAGCCTTGTGACCCTCCACGATCTTGTCTCTGATGGCCTTGGAATGCTCCTTTGTCTTTCCCATGTTGACCAAGTATGAGTGCTGTTCACAAGTTTGGGGAGGGTCTTAATTAGTCAGAAAAGGCTGGAAAAAGAGATAATTAATCCAAACGTGAAGCTCATTATTCTTTGTGCCTGAAATACTTCTTAATACTTTAGGGGAACCAAACAGAATTCTTGTGGTTTGAGGGGTTGAATAATAAATGACCCTCTGAATAAACTTTTCACAATTTAAAAAAAAAAATAAAAAAAGAAATAACATTCTTTTTTGCTGCAGTGCATTTCACACTTCCAGGCTGATCTACAGTCCAGATATCACAATGCCAAGTTAATTCCGAATGTGTAAACCTGCTAAATCTGCAGGGGGTTGAATACTACTTGTAGACATTGTATGTGCTGAAAGTGACTTACACCCCTCTGATTGGCTAGCAGCACATTTTGTAGTGCAGGGACCAGGTGGGTCTCTGCACCGTGTTACATTATAGCTGACTGTGCATCATCATATGCACATCCAGCTGAAATGACTTTCTGAATCTTTCTATCTAAATTCCCCTAGAAAACTAGGTTCATATTGTTATTGCAACAGTTTCATACAGTCACAAGTTCCAACCTAATTACATGTCCTGAAAAAAAACAAGTCATTCAGACAGCTCTGTTTATAATTATAGTGTATAGAAGAATATTCGTTCCATGCATCAATCTGTCTAAGAAAGTAAAATAATAGCCATTATCTAATTAATTGTTTCTTTATCATCAAGTAAAAAAGCAATGATCAAAGTTTTATGCAAACATAAGTCTTTTAAATTAAGTAGACTAGTATTGTAATATTAAAAATGCTAGAAAGCATGTAATTGAAGCAGTCACAGTTTACAGCAGTGCAAAAAAGCAGATCAAAGTCCATTTTTATTCTAGATTAAAATTAGACTTGACAGTATTGTATTCAGCTGAGTAATTTTACAAGACCATAATTCTATGCTGTTTATTCCATTTCAATTATAGCTAGCCTACTTTCTTCTATTTCTGTCTATTATGTTTACTAGAGATGAGCAACTATTTTAGAGTGGAATTGAATTTTTCTCGAATTATACAAATACTTGCATTTGTCAAATGCAGATTTCTCTGTAATTTGCTCCTGTCAGCCACTGGTCACCCTCTTTTTAAATTGTAAAGGGTCATCAAAAGTTATAAAAAAAAAAAAAAACTTCTACTCACCCTACCATACCTTCTTGTTCTTGTTAATGATTGCCATCACCTGTCGGGTCCTATTTGCATCATTGCTGTGAGCATTGACATCCTCACCAGAGTTTGAAGCTGTGGCCTAGCATGAAAGGCCTGAGATGGTCCCACCAATGATCGCGCAAGGTCATTGTGCATATTATGAGGTCCTGACCTAACATGCACTTGCACAGAATCTTGGTCTCATCAGAGCCAAAATTCCTGGTCTAGTGTGAGTGGGCCATGGATACTTTGCTCGTGACGGTAAAAAGAAGAATCTTTTTGCTGACTTTTACCAGCAATTATATACTTCCAAACTAAGCTTTAATGAGGACCAGATTGATTCATATCTTGAGGGTATACCTCTTCCTAGGCTCTCTGAGACAGATCGGGCCTACCTGAATGGTAGGAGGAACTGCAGCTGGCAGTGACTTCCATATCTAATGGAAAGTCCCCGGGATCGGATAGTCTTCCCATAGAAATATACAAAAAAAATTTGCGGACATCCTATTACCGCAGCTTCTGGATACGTTCCGAGGGGCGGTTGAGGTGGGCCACCTTCCTCAATCAAGGCAGTAGGCAATCGTGGTGGTCATACTTAAACCAGGTAAGGACCCCTTACTTCCTGATTCATATAGACTGATATCTCTCCTTACCACAGATATCAAATCATAGCCAAGGTATTGGCATCTAGATTAAACAAGGTGATTTCCTCTCTGATTCATTCTGATCAGTCCGGCTTTATGCCCTCTAGATCGGCACGTTCACCTCAATTTACAAATTCCAGTATATAATCTGGGGGACAGAGTTATCTGCTCCCTAGACGCAGCCAAAGCATTCGATTCTATTGATTGGAATTTTTTGTGGGCGGTTCTTTGTAAGTTTGGACTGGGTGAGGACTTTATCTCCTGGGTAAAATTATTATACGATGGGCCCACTGTCAGAATTCGTGTTAATGGCAGGCTTACTCCAACATTTAATTTGACTAGGGGCACTCGTCAGGGGTGTCCTCTCTCACCTCTTCTGTTTGCAATGGCTATAGAGCCCATGGCTGAGATTCTGCCCTGACATCCAAATATCACGGGCTTTAGAAGAGGGGATCGGAAGGAAAAAGTGGCTCTATATGCGGATGATACTCTCCTCTTCCTGTCAGATGCAATGGTCTCATTACCATTGGCCATGGAGTTGATTCAGCAGTTTGGAAGATATTCTGGGCTAGCTATAAATTGGGGGAAGTCTGTGCTACTCCTTGTAGATAACTTGAATAATATCCCTAGATATGCTTCTTCAGGACTGCAGATTGCCTTGCAATTTAAATACTTGGGAATTGACGTTACCGCTAGAGTGAATGATTACACTAAACTCAATCTGACCCCAATCCTTAAAAAATTTAAGGATAAAGTTGACATATGGACCCGGCTACCTCTGTCGGTGGTGGGACGGGCGAACCTGGTGAAAATAATTTGGATGCCTCAGCTGCTGTACGTCCTACATAATTCTCCTTACTGGATACCCCAGAGATATTTCTATAAAGTTAATTCACTTTTTAGGGAACTGATTTGGGGACGGCGTAGTCCAAGAATTAAATTAGAAACGCTACAGAGAAATAAACGCAAAGGAGGACTCAGTGCCGAATCCATGGGCGTACTTTGCAGCCGCCCAAATGCAACATATCCGAGGGTGGGATGATCCGGGAGGGAGGCCCGCAAAGAGTCTTATTGCAGAAATATTTCAAATCATCTAGTCTTTACGAGGTCCTGGAATCAGGAAGATTTCACTCATCCCCGGAAACTACGCCTACCCTTATGTTGATACATAAGCTATGGGATAAAATTAAAGATATGCAGGACATCAAGGGGCCTTCGCAGTTTACCTTTGTTTGGGATACCCCATGGCTGCCCAACCTAAATAAATTAGAGGGGTTTGGAGGCTGGAGGGGGAGAGGGTTGGTCAGACTCACGTAGCTACTGGATGAGGATAGATTTAAAGAGTTCTCCAAGTTAAAATTGGAGTTTGGGTTTTTGAATGGCGAATTCTATAAATACCTTCAATTAAGACATGCATACCGTGCTGAAGTCAGTATAGCCGACCACGCGATCCAATGCAATAGAATAATTCAGAGAATAGCTTTCTCAAGTGGTTCATCTGGTTTGATATCTGTATTGTATGGTGAAGTACTGTACAGGCTATTAATGCATCATTCACCGAACTCTAAAGAAAGATGGGAACAAGAGTTGGGTCCTATTGAGGACAATCAGTGGGCGGAAATATTGGAAAGAATACCCGATTTGTCTCTGGGGGAAACCCACAGATTGTCTCAGCTGTATGTGATTCATCGAGTCTATCATACCCCAAACTTTTTGTTTGACATAGGTGCCAGACCGGACTCCACTGGTTCGCGATGTGGGGCGGACTCAGCATCCATGCTCCACATGTTGTGGTCTTGCCCTAGTTTGGAGGTGTTTTGGAGAGGCATGACTTCAATCATTAATAGAGTTTATAACAAAGATCTGAGCCTCACCCCCTTTATATGCATCCTGGGTTATATCGAAGACCTGAAGATGGAGGAGGAGGGTAAAGTGTCGGTTGCCCGTATGTCATATATGGCAAGGAAATTAATAGCACAATATTGGATTTCAGATCAAGTTCCAACCACATCAGAGTTTGTTAACAATATTAATTGGATGCTAAAACTGGAGAAGGGAATATATTTAAAACGGAATTGTATGGCCAAATTTGAAAACATCTGGGCCCCGTGGATAGACGACTCTGGTCTGGCATCTAGGGATTTATTTAGGTTCCGATTGGGCTTGTTTTAAACCATGGTATAAATAACTGAAATGTTGTATGGATGTGGAAACTGTAACTTCCTTCTATGGACTTCTATTGCTTGCTTTTATCTAACTCTTGGCATACATGATGTTAACCGGGATGAGAATATTGATGATCTTGGTCCTCTCGTATACCTTTGGACATTGTATATACTAAAGAGAACTACGACATCTATTCATCACACGTAGTGAATAGTCAAATACGTTTTCTTTTCACTTAGGGAAGGGAGGGATGGGGATTTTGGGGTTATGTTGACCTCAATTTTGTCTGATTTATGTATTGTATAAAATTTTTAATAAAAACATTTTAGATTAAAAAAAAAAAAAGAAGAATCAGCAAGCATCAGACAGGTCACCGTGAAGAGGCCAGGGAGGTGAACAGTAACATGAGCATAAGTGTTTTCTTATGTCTTAACACTTTACGTTTAGTATCTTCTGGGGCTTAGAGAGATCTCAATGTATAATAACAGAAATTTAATATTTGCAAAGAATAACTTCTCTTAAAATTAAATTTTCCAGGAGGTAAATTCAAATTTTGATAAGTGCACTCATATTTAATGTTTATAAATGATTCCACACCCTTTGTAATGTCTGTTTCTATTTTTTTTCCAGAACAAGGTAAAAAGTAAACTTCTCATAAAATGAAATCTCACATGTCATGGCAGAAAAAAAAAATCAATGCAATCGTAACCCAAGTGTTGCTTGCAAAGAGTTGCAGTTTTCTATAAATTATGTTTTATTTATTAAGAAAAAGATTGAGCACAATATTGTATATACTCAAAGATGCAGTAAAATCTCTGAGAAGACAAAGATGAATCAGTGACAGTTTTTAAATCATTTTTTTTTTGGCTCTTTGAGAAAACCACTTACATAGGAAACATACTACACTCCAGTTTTTCCCTACTAATATGCGTGTCGAAGATAAAGTAGGCCAATTGTGGTCTGCATTTAATAGTACTATGGTGAAAATTGTATATTTCACCGATGTTGGTGGTGCCTCTGCTACTACTTGTGACTCCCACATTCTTTAATATTGTATGTTTTTCTTTCTTTCACATTACCCCATGTAATGCCATTGCCACTTTTTCTTTTATCACACAATTTGTGCAACACAATGATTAACTTTTGTCAATCTTTTTAACCACAATTATTGAACCCTTGCCAAAAAGAACATAACAAGAAATACTAGGTAGGTATGTACATGTACAAAATACAAGATGTGTCAAAAAGCTGCAGAATAGGTGTGCTGTTTCAGCTGTTAAATTGGACTGCTAAAACATGTGAAAAAAACATGCAGAATTAAACGTCTACATTTTTAAACATTTTTGCTACAAAATTGTATTCTTTTCCTCACAATTTTATGGTGAGAAATGCTAATTATGTACACATACAAAAATCAAGCACCAGCAACAGAGAACTGTTTTTGTGTGGTATGTGTGGGTGTAAAATTTAACACATAAAAGAAATGTGCAAAAAATATCATTTGAAACATGCACACATTGTGAGGTTAATAGCGATAGTGAAAGGTCTGCATTTAAGGGAATTTTTTTGTAGTTTTAAAAATCAAGTATTCATCTTTCGTCAAAAGAGATTGCACAGGAAATGACAAAAAAAAATATATATACTAAAGTTCAAAAGGTTGGGGTCACCCAGACAATATTGTCTTTTCCGTGACAAATCATACTTTTATTTATCAAATGAGTTGCATAATGAATAGAAAATATAGTCCAGACAGCAACTAGGCTAGAAATAATGATTTTTACTTGAAATAATAATTTTCTCCTTCAAACTTTGCTTTCGTCAAAGAATGCTACTTTGCAGAAATTACAGGTTTGCCGACCTTTGACATTCTAGCTGTTAAATTGCTGAGGTAATCTGAAGATATTTCAGCCCATGCTTCCAGAAGCCCCTCCCACAAGTTAGATTGGCTTGATGGGCACTTTTTGCGTACCATACGGTCAAGCTGCTCCCAAAACAGCTCAATAGGGTTGACACCTGGTGACTGGGCCGGCCACTCCATTACAGATTGAATACCAGCTGTCTGCTTCTTCCATAAATAGTTCATGCATAATCTGGAGGTGTGCTTGGGGTCATTGTCCTGTTGTAGGATGAAATTGACTCCAATCAAGCGCTGTCCACGAGGTATGGCAGGGCGTTGCAAAATGGAATGATAGACTTCCTTATTCAAAATCCCTTTTACATTGTACAAATCTCCCACTTTACCAACACCAAAGCAACCCCAGACTATCACATTACCTCCACCATGCTTGACAGATAGCGTCAGGCACTCTTCCAGCATCTTTTCAGTAGTTCTGCATCTCACAAATGTTCTTCTGTGTGATCCAAACACCTCAAACGTCCATTAATCTGTCCATAACACTTTTTTTCAAACTTCCTCTGTCCAATGTCTGTATTCTTTTGCCCATATTAATCTTTTCCTTTTATTAGCTAGTCTCAGATATGGCTTTTTCTTTGCCACTCTGCCCTGAAGGTCAGCATCCCGAAGTTGCCTCTTCACTGTAGACGTTGACACTTGCATTTTGCGGGTACTATTTAAAGAAGCTGCCAGTTGAGGACCTGTGAGGTGTCAATTTCTCAAAGTCTTGTTGCTCAGCTGTGCAGCGGGGCCTCCCACTTCTCTTTCTACTCTGGTTAGAACCTGTTTATGCTCTCCTCTGAAGGGAGTAATACACACCGTTGTAGGAAG